>NC_079489.1:144876007-145476007 GCF_020520425.1 Spinacia oleracea | reverse complement strand
AGCTAAAACAACAACAAAAAGTAGTCAAAGTTGTAATACAAATGGGGATATTGATGTTTGTAATTTTACTGTTTGTAATCATGAAGTAAACACAAGTAATGAGAAACAAATTCACATTTCATAAATAATTGATGTTGCATAATCTGCACAAAATACCAAACTAGGAAGCATTTCTGTTTTTAGCTTCACTTACAAAACATCTTTGCACCAACTACATTTAATGTTATTTTCTACTCAATGAATATGTGCAAGATCAAAACAGATGTGCAAAAAACTACCCAAAAAGCATTAACAGCTATCCAGAAGAGCTTGTGGAACACCACTTCAACCTCCATTCCTACCACAATAACAAAATTTGTTAGGTACCCTAATATATGTGGACTCATTTGGTGTGGAAGATGATTTTGAAAGAAAACTCATGACACAAATCTTATGAAATTAGCAAAGTAAAGTAAAATAACATCTAAAATACAAGAACCATTCAGCAAAGGGGTTTTTATAGCCAACCATGACCAAGAACCACTTTTCAAACACAAAAACTAGCTGTCGGAACATCAGAATAGCTATATTTAAATTTGGGGCATTTGGTAAAATAAGTTTCCTACTAGGGGCATTTGGTGAAATAAGTTTCAGAATAGGGGCATTTGGGTGAATTGGAAACTTGGCTAACGGCGGACTAACGGTCCGTTATTAGTAAGGGTATGTTGGGTATTTGTACGAATTGTGAGGGGTATTTTATGAATTATTGAAACTTGATGGGCGTTTGGTGAATTATGGCAAAACTCGAGGGCATTTCATGAAATTTCCGTACTATATACTAAAAGTGTATTACATATTATTGTAGATCTTTTGATCAATTTTTAAACTTGATCCAGGATGGAAATAAAGATGACAGTGCTTAAAGATTTAAAAGAACTACTGGACTGTAAATTTTTATTAAAAGTTAAAGTTACAGATTATAACCTTAAGGAAAGCTGCCCATTATTCACAGTAACAAAGATGTCTGATGATGTAGACCTTATAAAGACATTTCAAGATGTAGAGGATCCTAATGAGGTACTTTTATAATCAAATAAAACTCTAATACTTTAACAATATACAATTGCTTACCCTCTCTGTTTATAATAGGTTATGGAGCATGAAGAACAACTAGATGTGACTTCAAAATCTGTCAACCATTGCAAGGATACTAACACAGAGAAGGTATAAAAATAAATATCTAAAAGTATATTAAACACACGTATACATTTGTTGTTTGAGAGACATGTATCTAATTAGGTCTATTATATGCAGAATATACTCAACAATGACAATGAGAATATGGATGACAATTGTGAGGAACTTTGTATCACTCCAAACCATAAAAGAAGCTTTGAAGAGTTGGGGTGCACAAGCTCAGAAGGGCATATTATATCATCTGATTTTTCTACTAATAAAACTCAGCGAAAGATTGTCGTCAAAAAAGAGAAGGACTAAAGTGACTTGAAAAAGAATTAAGAGTATTTATTTTCATTTGTAGTGTTAATATTCTGGTGTTTTTTTTTAGTTTAAAGCTTTTCTGTTTGATGATTTTGGATTTTGAAGTGTTATTTTCTTTTCATGTCGTTTTTATTGGTTAATGTTTGATGATTTTGGATTTTGAAGTGTTCTTTTCTTTTCATGTTGTTTTTATTGGTTAATAAAAGCCTTTGAATTTTTTCAATTTTCATGCTTTGTTCCTTATTTTTTAATACTTGATTATAGTTAATAGCATGATAAGTTTGAACCAAAACAGAAACCGTTATGGGCGTTAAAACTTACACAACAAAATTGACCAAAGATCATGATAAGACTTGAAAATAGATAGGAGACGTATACAACAACGTACCAGGTTCAACTACTGTTTAAAAAAAAATATATAAAGTAGAATAAAAAAACTGTGATGCATGAGTCTTTTATAGCACTGAGAAGCTGCTCCCTCAATTCAATAGCTTCTCTCTTTTGGATGCGAACACTGAATCTTATACTAATCATAGAGGGTAAGCTAGGCTGAAATTATTGAAATTGGTATTGCAGTAACATTCGGCTAAGGGTAACAAGAATGTACCAGGTTCAGCTAATGTGAATGGAAAATAAAAAGTATAATACAAACCTGAACAGGTCCTTTCATAGCACTAAGGAGCTGGCCGTGCAGAGAAAAATCAGCAACTGCATTCGTTAGCTTCTCCTTCCAGATGCGAACATTGTCAAACCTAGAAAAGAAAAAGAAAAACTGAATTTTAAACTGATCAGAAAGAGTAATCTAGAATCAGTACCTTGGATTAAGAATAGGAAAATTGAATCATTAGGAATACAATTAAGCTACTGTTGTAAATTTTAATCCATTTTTCACACAACGCACTGATTTCCACACACTGCTATTGCACATTTCCACACAACGCACTGATTTCCACAAACACCCATTTTTATTACCCTCATCTGAAACACTATCAACAACTACCCCGCAACAAAATCTATGCCAGTGCGGTGTTTGGCAAGGCAAGTCATATGAATGGTGTAACGCCGAGGGCAGGGTGGTGTAGCCCAGAATATGGGCATGTGAAGGTGAGTGTAGATGCTGCAGTGTTTGCTGGAGGAAGGGTGGGGCTGGGGGCTGTGTTGAGGTCGAGTGAAGGGGCGATGTTAGCTGTGGGGTGAGACGACATAAGACAACCTGGGATGCAAGACTTGGGGAAGCGATGGCTGCTCGCTTTGGCCTGTGGGTAGCTAACAGACATGCCTATTTAAAGTTGAGTTGCAGTGCAGTGGCGAAGGCAATATGCAAGGGGAAGCTAGAACTCGTTTAGACTTGATTCTGGATGATACAATTAATATTGGATTGAACTTTACTTCTTTTAAATGCAGTCATGTTCATAGAGCCAGGAATGCCGTGGCTCATTAGGCAACAAGATTAATTCCCTCTAACGGGGTGGAGCAGATTTTTGTAGATTCGTTCCCGCAAGGTATCACAACCATAGCGTGCCTTGATTTGATTCAGTAATAAAACTGCCCCGTTCTAACCTCAAATAAAAAAAAACCACCCTGCAGCAATAACCACAGAACAAGTATTACTAATTTACTATAAGGGATTCATAATGAGTGATATAAATATATAGTATGATCCAAGTGAAAGCTCGACATGATGGCTCCCACAGGTAGAGTATCAGTATCATTAAACAAAGGCTGAATGCAGTTTACCTTGATGCACATTGCATTATTCAAATACCTACTTTATTGCCTATTTACCTACACATAAACAAAGGCTTAATGCAGATTACATGAATGACGAATCTATAAGGGCATTGCCCCTTAAAGGAATGGAAAGTTCGGAGAAGAGAAAACTTCAAAAGAGTTAAAAAATACGAGCCTATGGTCAAAAAACATTCAGAACGAGCCAAATTATAATACTAACAATTAATTGAGGTGACAACGCTAATTCAACTTGGATAGAAGTTAGAACTAACAGAAGCAACACAAATATTTGGTACACTTATGCTTTGTCGTTATTTTCGAATCCCATAAAAGTGACAGATTATCCAATCCCATAAAAGTGAAATATTTTTAAATCCCATAAAAGTGACAGATTTTTGAATCCCTTAAAAATGACAGATTTCTAAATTCCATAAAAGTGATGGATATATAAAAGATAAAATCATAAAAGATATTGTAATCTAGGGAAAAAAAGAGTTTGACACTTTATTGATGATTAAGGAAAATATAGTGTAATGACAGATTTTTAAAACCCTAAAAGTGACAGATAATTATGGGATAAAACTAAAAAAGAATCATTAATAGTTTGCCGCCAATATCAGATTCTTAATTTATACATTTGTCACTGTAAACCCTAACAGTTTCTAAAGTAGAAAAATAATGAATCCACGTTTGCTAGATAATTATCATTAATAGGACCTGTCATTTTTAAGCTACATTCTTAACCAGAAAAGTTTGATCAGAGGCAGAAAAGAATGGATCAAATGCTTAAGAAAAATGGCAGGATGAACAGAATAACCATTTTAAGGGAAAAGCGACAACGACTATCAATAGAAGCAAGAAGAACATCAAGCCAGTCAAGAATACCACTAAGAGATATATCAAATGGCAAGTACTCTTATTAATTCTTTAACATTTACGGCTGAGCATTATAGAGGGTGTTTGCATTGAAAAAAAAGGAACATATTTTTTTAGATAAGAGTATTCTTAATGTTTTGTTAATATACCTCAACTTTGTAGTCTCCGATGATCATGGCCAATCATCTTCAAGTCAGAATCAGTTTCGTACTCCTGGAGAACTAGAAACATCATCTGTGTATCATAGCACCGAAGACTCTCATTGCATCAATGGGTTTGCTGCATCTAATCATTCACCTGAATCAATCAAACAAATGGCGACCAGTGGCATGAATATAACACCTGATAGATTCACAAGCGAAAACAATACTAACCATGCAAGTACTTCTTCAAGTATCTATTATATTTTACAGGCTATTACACCGTAAAAATTCAAATTAAAAATTCAGTCAGATTCCAAACTACTTATACATTAACACAAGTATCATTCTCATTATAGCATTTGGGCATCATATGGATATCGATAGCGAAGATAACTCAAATGTTGATTATGAAGGTATTGGCCGACCATTTATCTTTTGTTTAATGTATTATTCTGTAGCTTATTACTATATAAATTTCAATACAGAACACGAGATCGTCGATGAACTGATTGAGGACGACCTAAATATTGACATTGAAGGTTTGAAACATCTCATCATTTCCACGCCCACCCTCTCTGTTAGTAAAGCTCATTGTAAATTAATTATGCTACATTTTTTTGGGCATTCAAGGTGGGAACGATATATATGCGGATGTTACTGGTTTTGATTGTACTTATTCCGTAACTATTTATATTTTAATAACTAACAATCACCTATATGATATTTATGTTCCAAACGTATTGATTAAACATGTAGGCTATTGGGACATTGGAGATCCAACATACACATGTGAATATTGTGATGCATTCATGTGGTTTGAAGAGAGAGCTAGAAAAGATCGAAAAACAAACCCAAAATTTAACAAATGTTGCATGCAAGGAAAGGTTCAACTTCCTAAGCTCCAAGATCCACCTAAAGTACTTCAGGATCTATACACAAATCAAGATTCAGAGAGCAAGAATTTCCAGGAAAATACACGACCATATAATATGATGTTTGCTTTTACTTCAATGGGTGGGAAGATTGATTCATCCGTCAACAAGGGACGTGGTCCATTTACCTTTAGATTATATGGACAAAATTACCATAGAATAGGGAGTTTATTGCCAACAACAGGATCATCATCGAAATTTTCACAACTATATATATATGATACTGAAAACGAAGTATCTAACAGAATGCATGCTTACAGGTGTGTTGTGATTACCTTAAAATTATGTTAAAATTGCATATTATTCTTGAATCGTTGTTGACCCCATTGGCGTGACCTAAAGTGTATTCCTAACTGATATTTTTTCCCAATGTATTCATGCAGCTCAAACAGTGAAAGAAACGCAAGGAACGCATTAGATGATTCAATTGTTGAAAGTTTGCGAGAGATGTTGGATGCATAAAATCCTCTAGCGCAGGCATTTAGGGTGGCTAGGGATCGATTTGAATCCAATAATGAGGAGTCTGTTAAGCTTAAACTCATTGGAAATAGGGAAAGTGATGGCAGCACTTACAATCTACCAACTGCATCCGAAGTGGCTGCTCTTATTGTTGTAGATATTGGGAGTTCAACAGGAGAAAGAGATATTATAGTTGAGACAAAAACTTGCCAATTGAAACGTATAAACGAGTTACATCCATCTTATCTTCCACTACAATATCCGTTATTATTCCCTTATGGAGAGGATAGATCGACTTGGTATTCAATTAAGGGACACATCTTCCAACAGAAAAAGAAAGAAATTGACCATGAGGGAACTTTTTGCATTAAGAATATGCGAGAGAAAAGATGATTCTGTCACTATTTTGTGGCCCGAAATTTTTTTTTCTGCCGAACCCAGAATTCTCAAAGTCGAAGCCTAACTATGACTTTTCGAAGGTTTTAGTTTTTCGAATGCAAAATTTCGTAAATTTAAGATGTTAAATTAAATATTTGCGATTCTTGTTGATAAATCTTGAATTTTTGATTGACCTACTGTATATGTTTAACAAGTTTGAATGCCTAGCCTTGTTAATTATGCAATCTAATTTGTAATTATGATTAATTTGTTGAAAATTAGAATAATTTAGAATTAATTTGATTTTCATAATTAATTATAATTTAATTAGATACCTATGATTAAAAACCACCATAAAAATTGTAAATTTATGATAAATTTTAAATTTTTTATGACCTAGACTTGAATCCATGTTAATCGGAAATCAATTGAATAATAAATTTTTGATTTTTCGCCCTAAAATTATGAAATTAATATTAATTTATTAATTTGTCATTAATTTTAAATATAAATTTTTTAAATTTTATGCGATTCGTTCATATAACTTGCACGCACAAAGCAATGGACACTACGTGTTACCCTTAAGGGGTGTTGTATAGTGCGGGCATGTGACGACGAGCAAGGGAGCTCGTCGCCCATGCGGCACGAATGCAATGAGCAAGGCCATGGTGCACGAGCACAAGGAAGCAGCCCTGCCTTGTGTCGTGGGCTATGAACAATGGACGAATGGGCATGGGAGAAGGCAAGGCACGGCAGTCGCGTGTGGGCAGCAAGCGAGCTGCGCCACAACGCGCACTGCCTCGCGCGCAGCGAGCGCAAGCTCGCGTGCCACGAGTGCTACGCCCAGCGTCGCGCGAAGCGAGCGCTGGCTCGCGCAAAGCGAGCGCTGGCAAGCGCGCGCAGCGAGCGCTGGCTCGCATGCAGCGAGCGCTGGCGAGCGAACGCAGCGAGCGATGGCTCGCGTGCATCGAGCGCTGGCGCGCGCGCAGCAAGCACCAGCTAGCATAAGGCCTTGCGAAGGATAGCAGCAGCAGCTATGCGACGCAGCGCATGGGCAGCGCGCACATGGCCAGCGATGGCTGTGTGCGTGTGGCCCATGGGCGTGCGATGCGTGAGGTTGTTGCGTTGCGATTAGATCGTTTTGAAATTTTAATTTGAAATTTCCAGTTTACGTAATTTTAATTAATTTTAAAATTAATAATTTAAATTATTTTCTTGGATTTTAATTTTGAATATTGTAATTATGATAAATTTTATTTATTCTAATTATTTTACTAAAATTAAAATCATGAATTAATTTAAATACGACTGAAATTAAATTAAACTTTATGGATTCAATTATAAATTTATATGAGCTTTAAATTTTAATTAAATTTGTATGTTTCCGGTTAGACTAGAAATACATTTTTATGTTTAAAATTAGTAAAGCATATGAATTTATTGGTTTAAGTGGGACCCCTTTTTAGTCATAAAATCTTGATTAGGTCTACAAATCCTTAAGGTTAAAACAACTTGATTAGAATTAATAAGGACTGAATAATTTGTAGATTATTGGTGCCCTTGATTAATTGCTGCAAATGTTTATGTGATGCATAATGTGTTTTACTAACCAGCTATGTGGGCCATTCATGATAATGAATGGGTGAATGGTATATATTGTATATGTACTGTTTTGCAGGTTATGAAGTGACTAGTATGGCCCAAATAGGATAGAAAATATGGTCTGCGTACCATTAATTTGAATGTAATTGGTCTAAAGTACGAAAGTTGTTTTTCAATTCAAATATGGTCTGCGTACCATCAAATAGTTGTAATTAGTTTTAATTATAGCTTATCCTATTTGAAGAAAATGGTGCCTCCCACGGAGATTTTCAAGACGGACTTTGAAGTTAAAGCTTCTAGATGAAGTCGGGCCATACTAGATCACACTTATCTTATGCATGTTTTAAGTTATTTATTGCTTTTAAATATGTCTTAAAATGCATGAGATCAAAACTTGATTATGTTGCATGATTAAGGATTTAGTTCACTTAAAATCTAACCAACATAGTAAGAGCCTTAAGTTCCAAACTTAAAAATTGAGTTAAAAGGTGCCATGCCAAAATATACACTTGCTTGGATATCCTTTACATCAATCTAGTAATAGTTTTCGCTCAGCGAGGTGTTACTTATTGGTCCTAAAGGGGCAAGGTACACAAATAATTGTGAGTACATGTTAGTTTTGGTGAAACTCAACGATATAAGCAAGGAGTCCTTTTATGTCGTGGCAAAATCGATAGGTTTACCTAATAAGTTCTTAGACGTACCTATCAACCAAGAGTAGTTTCTAGACTATTAGCAAAGGGATTTTTCTTACCTAAGATGTTTTAGGATTAAGTCGACAAACTGTGCTTAGTTCTTCAATGATTTTAGGATCTTGGAATCATTTTATTCACACCTGCGGGAACAATAAATTCGAATAAAATGCTAATAACTTGTTGAAATTGCATGATTGCTTTGATTTTCAAGTTATTATTCATGATAAATGTTTAGACTTTGCATGCTTCAATGTATGTTTTAATTATTGTTTATAATTAAATATCTTGCACTGCAATAAATCCTTTTAGAAAGGTAACAGTAAATTTCCTCGATTGGTAGTGAATCCAAGAACGATTCACGGAAATGAGAGAAAGTGAGAAATTTAAAATGTACGTTTCTTTTAGCGACTTTTATGGTTGTTTTCGAATATCAAAATCGAATGGCAAACCAATTGGTGCTTGTGAATTCAAAATACAATGTAGTTTTGAGATCATAAAGCATTCAGTTTAATACACTCAGCTTTACCAATGGTTAACAACCTAATATCTTTGTCCATTTAATTCTCGAATGAGTCTAGTCCCTAGACATTCGAATAGATCGATGCTTAGAGAACTTTAGAAGCTTCTGGTAAGATCATCTAGTTGAAACAAAATATTCAACATAAATTAAAATGGTAAAGAACCTTGTTGGTGACATTGGACATGTCTAACAAAGTATAAAAGTCAACACTAAAGAATTCAATTCTTAAGACTATAAGAAAGGGTACAAGAAATAGGAAAACAAGGAACAAATGAAAGGAATTTACGATTCCGTTTCTACCTATAAATTTATGTTTAAAGAGAAGTGACCTAGCAATCAAACTTCCTTGGTATCATATACCGCTTGAGGTTCTTACTTCGGTAATAACTCAAACAATGGAAGCTAGGATACACTAATGACCTACAAGTGGGAAATGAAGCATGGCAAATGCTACATTAGTTGTAGGGTCATCTAGTTTGTTTTAAGTCCTTTCAAAGGCTGGAACTAAATGGCTATTTTGTTCCATAATCAGCATACCTAAATTTCTGCTTCAAACACAGAAAGACTCACATTCAGAAGAACAAAAACAATGCTTGTTTGTTTGTTTATTTGAATGAAATGGTCATTTACGGAATGAGTCAATATGCTTGATTAAAACAAACAACTCCTTAAAGAACTTTACTAGGGTCAAATCAACCCCTTGATTTGAGTTCCACTAATCTTTGGCATTGTTGCTTAGACCATATCAACAAGTTAACATTCAAAAGCTCTATTTTAATGGACTTTTGAAAGTTGGTTGATTTCTAGATCAACTTAAGACGACTAGTCTTACTTGTTGAAAGTAACAAAAGATATGAACTATTGTTAGAACGCCTAGACAATAGAGTTCAAAGCTAAAGAAAGGTTTTATGACTTTATTATTTCACATGGATTTGAGTGAATATAGGTTTATTGACTCAAATGTGATATAAGTTGAATCTGTTTGGGTAGCTCCAAGATTCAGAAGTATAAAATCCACTTGGTAAGAAATCATAAAGATCTAGGTTAGATCATGTTGATGATTACTTAAATCAAGAATGATCATCAATGATTGTGTAGTAAAATTCACAATCTAGCTCCATAAGATATGGCATATCTAAGTTGGAATGATCGAAGTCGATTAGTACTTGATTCGATCAATGATGGATCATAAAGACTTTTCCTTTAATTTCTAAAACAAAATGCTCAACTACCACCAAACTAAACTAAATTCGTCAAAGCTATAGAAAAGAAATTTCAGAATATCTTTTCGATAATATATATCTAGAGAGTTGCTAAACTCAGTGGGAGCTTAGTGTTTGTTATTCAACAAACTAAGGCCCAGGTATAGATATTTGTTTCATTGTGATTTATTCAAATGAGACACAAGGGTATTGTTTCTACCACGAATTTTTGAGAACATAATGTTTGTTTTCTCGAAATGATGTCCTTTTGGAGATTCGTTTCCAAAATGACAAGTGGGAGAAAATAGACCTCGAAAGTCTTCGAGGCGAACAACAAACATAAACGGACATTTCGGAGGCTTTTCGAAGTGCTTCAGAAAAACCGAACTTATTCTTTAAGGACTTTAGAAGTGGCTTTAAAGAATAGACATCTCTTAGAAGACTTTACAAGTGCTTCAAGGAGAACAGAATATTCAAAGGACTTTCAAGTGGCTATTGATATTCTATTGTTTGATGTTCTATACCCAAGTAGGCATAGAATTCAAGTCACTGAAACTATGCAATTCTTCTATTAGATAGTAAAGAAACCTACAACTTGCAGTCAAACTAAAAGAAGTGACTTGTAAGAAAGCTATGACGAAACCCAGATTCCCTAAAATGGTTAGAGGCCATATATAGACTATATGTTTAATTTGTTAAAGGCCATAAAACATACTCAATGTTTTGATGACAAAATTGAAATTTTGTTGATTTGCAAGAATAGTTTCACACCTATTGGTTGCAAGTTTGTTTTAAGGATAAAAACCATCAAACATGGAATTGTGTTCACACACAAACCTAGATTAGTTGCTAAAGGTTAAAAGCAAATTCATGGCATGGATTGTGTTGAAACCTCATGCAAAATCGTAATGCTTAAGTCTATAATTCAAGCAATGATTGCATATTGGTACATATGGCAATTGGATGACAAAACGTATTCCTCAGTCAAATGTTGGAATATAATATGTACATGGTATGTCATAGAATTTGTGGATCCAAATAAATGCTTGAAAAGGAAAGCTAGCTTATAAAATCTAAGTACAGATTTAAGCAAGCAATTGGGAATTGGAACTGTATTTTAAGTGAAGCTAATAAGCATTTTAGTTTCATAAAATATACATGATTCTTATAGATATATAAGAAGTTTAGTGGGAGTACTTAAAACTTAATTGGTCCTATGTGTATTACACACATATCTCTCTATTGTGAAACAACATTCAAATGCTAATGACTTAGATTTGAAATTATTCATCAATGATGGACCATGGCGAAACTTAGTACATACTGGTTATTAAGATATATTTACAAAGATCTTATGATATTGTTTTGGATTAAGTAATGGCATTTACTAAATCAAACACGAAAGTCTCCATTGGAGATATTCGACCCATGTGAATAAATCTAAGTAAAGGATGTTTGAACTATGTATAAGCATTTACTAAGTTAAACATCAAAGGATCTAAATAAGATTCTTAACCTATATTATATGTCAAAGAATTTAGCTGAATTTAGTATCTACTGAAACTAGATAAGCTAAAGTTACATGAATAGAATTCAATTGGGAATTATTCTGCAAAAGAATTTATCATGTATGATATAATATGAGGATCGCCAAAAACGTATCGTATGACTTTAGCCATGACGAACATATACCAATCTCTATTGATCCAAGTAAAGATCAACTAGATTGAGATCAAGAATACTTATGGTACTTGAAAAGGTACATAGGAATAGTTCTTGATTCAAGGAAATAAAGATATGCTAAATATTGATGCTACACGCATAAACACTGGCAAAGGATCAAGCAAGACCCTTTGGAGTTAACCATTGATAAGGACGAGCTATAGAGCATCGTGTTTTGAAAATGGCAACATGGGTTGGAGACCATGAGTTGTTGCGTGGGAAATTAAAATAATAATTTCTATGTTCTAAGATATAGTTGGAGAATCTTCCACATATCTATGAACTGCCTGGATAGGTAAATCCAAACAAAGCATCACTAGCAACCTATACAGTTGAAGTAAAAGTAATTATTGCCTAAGAAGCAATAAAACAGGGTTGTTTAAAGTTCTTCACTGCACTTGGGTAGATCACCTATCTGCTGGCTTGATGGTTCTTCATTGAAAAATGCGTAGAACCACTCTTGAAGCAAGAAAAACGTCTGCTAACTTGATGGTTCTTCATTGCAAAATGAGTAAAACCACCATCGAAGTAAGAAAGACTAGATCACATAATAAACAAACTCGAAAAGATCTTATCATCATATCTCGAAGAACATTCGATGAAAAGGATATTAAGATTGGCAAAGCATGATAACTAAACCTATGCAACAAGTGAGAAGCAACACTCACGTTGTAGCACTGGAAATCAAGCACAGCTTTGAATTCCATGAATTGTTTTAGAAGATGGGTTTGAGGCCCATGGTTATAAAACATTGGGGTTGAACATTTATCATATATGAAATGCATTTTCATATTCCATTTAATCTTGGTTTAGTATTAAATGATGAGTCCCTTCAAATTTGACGATATATTCAAGATAGACTGTCAGGACCAGTCCTGTGACTAAGAAATGTCTATCAAGTGAACTTGAATGTCAAAGGTTGAAAATGGTCCCTAGTCGGAGTTTTCTATAAAATTGGACGCATAGAAAATGTTAGACGACTAAAATGCAAGATGACTAGTAGTTCTGTTTCTTGAACTATGTGGACATGGCAATGTCATAATCATTTGCATAGATACTTACTTTGGGAAGACTAGTATCAGACAAGACCTATGAAACTTTACTGTAAGAGATGAAAATCTGTCATAAGAAAATTTCATTAAAATTATTAGACACTAAATCCTCAATACCTGAGTGATTTGAGATTACTTGTTTGAGAACTGGTTGCTTTGACGTTGACCAACCGTCGCACCGTAAAAGGAGGCTATAAAGGCAACGCTCAGGTAATCACATATCAAACGAAGTCTAATCTCAAGATCGCAAGATTGGGATTGTCCTCCCATAAATCGGGATGAGATGCTTAAAAGTTGTACAAGGCCACTCGGAGAGCTAGAAACTGTGAAATGCATGGCCGTGCTCGGATGAATCATAGGCTATGATTATCTGTTTATTTGATCAGTTGAACTCTGAAACCGAGGAACACCTCTGGACATAATAAGGATGACAACTCTTACCTTATGTTCAAGAGCAAGCATCGAGCGACAAAGGAATTAGGAAATGCACACTTGTCCCTAAGGACAAGTGGGAGACTGAAGGAAATAATGCCCTTGGTCCAAGTATGCATTCAATGTTAAGTCTAATAAATGCGGTTCAGTATTAATTAACAAGTTAATAAATCAGTGAGATCAAGTGAGCTGAATGCCTAGCTAGAGGCCGCTTCAGTTCAAGTGGAATTAATGATATTAATCCACAGCTTACTCTTGACTGAACCCGTAGGGTCACACAAATAGTACGTAAACGGATCAAGTATTTTAAGGCATTAAATACTCCATCTATGGATATTCGGAATCGACGGATCTTGGTTTCAGTGGGAGCTGAGATCGTCACAGGCAGGAAATGAATACTCCGGAAACGATGATATTGCCGGAAACGGAAATATGGATCGTATCGAAAATATAAATATTATCCAAGTCGTAGATGTTGCCGGAAACGGAAACATGGTACGTATCGGAAAATATTATTGGAAATGGAAATATTGCCGGAATCGGAAATATTGCCGGAAACGGAAATATTGTCAGAATCGGAAATATTATCGGAATCGAGAAAATAATTCCGGAAACGGAAATATTAAATATTTGTTCGAAACGGAAATTAATTCCGGAATCGGAAATATTAAATATTGTTCGTATCGGAAATGAATTCTGGAATCGAGAATTTAATCGGAAGCGTATCGTACGAATTAGCATCGGACGAGGCCTGCCAGACGAAGGCCCAGCACGAAGCCGGGCCATCGCCCAGCAAGCCAAGCGCAACAACCACACGCCAAGCATGCGACCAGGCCCAGCGCAAAAGCCAGGCCCAGCCGAAGCTTGGGCGCGCGCGCGGGGCTGCGACGAGTGGGCTGGCGTTGTGCGTGGGCCGCAAGGCCTGCGTGCGGTGCTAGCGTATTACTCGAAGTGTGTTACTCGAATCCTAAAGCGTATAGAATTCGTTTAATGATTAAATTCCTAATCCTAAAAGATAAATTAATTAAATAAGAGTTCCACTAGGATTCTAATTTAATTAATTCGTATCCTAGTAGGATTCCAATTCTCTTTCCATACCCCTATAAATATGTGGCCTGGGTTCACAATTTATAACGAGTTTTCAAGTATTCAAAGTGAGTTTTTGAGAGAAAAATTCAGTCACATACCTTGCCTAAAAGTGCCGAAATTATTAGTACCTTAAGGGCGATTCTAGTTGGTCAATCTTAAGGCGGATCCAGACGTGCTGTGGACTATCTACGGAGGGACGACACTTGGAGTCCTAAAGACTTGTTCTTGTTCGGTTCGGGCGCAGCTAGGGAAGGCACGCAACAAAGAGTATGCTTCTAAACTATGCTATATGATTATGTGTAAATAATATGTATTCCTGGCTTAATGGTTGTTTCCGCATGATTTATGAATTGTCATATGTATCATAACCTAACAATTACGACATTGCCATGTCCCCATAGTTCAAGAAACAGAACTACTAGTCATCTTGCACTCTAGTCGTCTAACGTTTTCTATGCGTCCATCTTTATAGAAAACTCCGACCAGGGACCATTTTCAACTTTTGACATTCAAGTTCACTTGATAGACATTTCTTAGTCACAGGACTGGTCCTGACAGTCTATCTTGAATATTTCGTCAAATTGAAGGGACTCATCATTTAATACTAAACCAAAATTAAATAGAATATGAAAATACATTTCATATATGATAAATGTTCAACCCCAATGTTTTACAACTATGGGCCTCAAACCCATCTTTAAATCAGTTCATGGAATTCAAAGCTATGCTTGATTTCCAGTGCTACAAAGTGAGTGTTGCTTCTCACTTGTTGCATAGGTTTAGTTATCATGCTTTGCCAATCTTAATATCCTTTTCATCGAATGTTCTTCGAGATATGATGATAAGATCTTTTGAGTATGTTTATTTTGTGATCTAGTCTTTCTTGCTATATTAGTGGTTCTACGCATTTTGCAATGAAGAACCATTAAGTCAACAGACATGTGATCTATCCAAGTTCAGTGAAGAACTCTTTAACATAAACAACCCTGTTTTATTTCTTCTTAGGCAATAAGTACTTTTACTTCAACTGTTTAGGTTGCTAGTGATGTTTTGTTTGGATTTACTTATCCAAGCAGTTCACAGATATGTGGAAGACTTTCCAGCTGTATCTTAGAACATAGGAATTAATATTTTAATTTCCCACGCAACAACTCATGGTGTTCAATCCATGTTGCCATTTCAAAACACGATGCTCTGTAGCTGGTCCTTGCCAATGGTTAACTCCAAAGGGATCTTGCTTGATCCTTTGCCAGTGTTTATGCGTGTAGCATCAATATTTAGCATATCTTTATTTCATTGAATCAAGAAATATTCCTATGTACTTTTTCAAGTACCAAAAGTATTCTTGATCTCAATCTAGTTGATCTTCACTTAGATCAATAGAGATTGGTATATGTTCGTCATGCCTAAAGCCATACGATACATTTTTGGCGATCCTTATATTATATCATACATGATAAATTCCTTTGCAGAATAATTCCCAATTGAATTCTATTCATGTAACTTTAGCTCATTTAGTTTCAATAGATACTAGTTCCAGCTAAATTCTTTGACGTATAATATAGGTTAAGAATCTCATTTAGACTCTTTGATGTTTAACTTAGTAAATGCTTATACGTAGTTCAAACACCCTTTATTTAAATTTATTCATATGGGTTGAATATCTCCAATGGAGTCTTTCGTGTTTGATTTAGTAAATGCTATTACTTAATCCAAAACAATATCATAAGATCCTTGTAAATAGATCTTAATACCCAGTATGTACTAAGTTTCGCCTTGGTCCATCATTGATGAATAATCTCAAATCTAAGTCTTTAGCATTTGAATGTTATTTCACAATAGTGAGATATGTGTGCGATACACATAGGACCAATTAAGTTTTACTTACTCCCACTAAACTTCTTATATATCTATAAGAATCATGTACATTTTATAAAACTAAAATATTTATTAGCTTCACTAAAATACAGTTCTAATTCCCAATTGCTTGCTTAAATCTGTACTTAGATTTCATAAGCTAGCTTTCCTTTTCAAGTATTTATTTGGATCCACAAATCCTATGACATGCCATTTACATAGTTTCTTCCAACATTTAATTGAGGAATACGTTTTGTCATCCAATTGCCATATGTACCAATATGCAATCATTGCTCGAATTATAGACTTGAGCATTAAGATTATGCATGAGGCTTCAACACAATCCATGCCATGAATTTGCTTGTAACCTTTAGCAACTAATCTAGGTTTGTGTGTGAACAAAATTCCATGTTTGATTGTTTTTATCTTTAAAACCAATTTGCAACCAATTGGTGAAAACCATTCTTGCAAATCAACAAAATTTCAATTTTGTCATCAAAACATTGGTTATGTTTTATGGCCTTTAACCAACTAAAACATTTGAGCCTATATATGGCCTTTAACCATTTTAGGGAATCATGGTTTCGTCATAGCTTTCTTACAAGTCATAAACTCATGAATCTACATGATCATAGTTTGACTGCAAGTTGTAGGTTTCTTCACTATCTAATAGAAGAATCTCATAGCTTCCGTGACCTGAACTCCATGTTTCTTCACTATTTAATAGAAGAATCTCATAGTTTTAGTGACTAGAACTCTATGCCTACTTGGGTATAGAACATCAAACAATAGAATATCAACAGCCACATGAAAGTCCGTTGAATATGCTGTTCTCCTTGAAGCACTTGTAAAGTCTTCTAAGAGATGTCTATTCTTAAAAGCCACTTCTAAAGTCCTTTAAAGAATTTGGATTTTCTAAAGAACTTCGAAAAGCCCCCAGAATGTCCGTTTATGTTTGTTGTTCGCCTCGAATACTTTCGAGGTCTATTTTCTCCCACTTGTCATTTTGGAAACGAATCTCCAAAAGGACATTATTTCGAGCAAACAAACATTATGTTCTCAAAATTCATGGTAGAAACAATACCCTTGCGTCTCATTTGAATAAATCACAATGAAACATATATCTATACTTGGGCCTTAGTTTGTCAAATAACAAACACTAAGCTCGCACTGAGTTTAGCAACTCTTTAGATATATATTATTGAAAAGATATTCTGAAATTACTTTTCAATAGCTTTGACGAATTTGGTTTAGTTTGGTGGTAGTTAAGCATTTTGTTTTAGAAATAATAGGAAAAGTCTTTATGATTCATCATTGATCGAATCAAGTACTAATTGACTTCGATCATTCCAACGTAGATATGCCATATCTTATGGAGCTAGATCGTGAAATTACAACACACAATCATTGATGATCATTCTTGACTTAAGTAATCATCAACATGATCTAACCTAGATCTTTATGATTTCTTGCCAAGTGGATTTTATACTTCTTAATTTTTGAACTAGCCAAACAGATTCAAACTTATATCACATAGAGTAAATAAACAATTATTCACTCAAGTCCTTGTGAAATAATAAAGTCATAAAATCTTTCTTTAGCTTTGAGCTCTATTGTCTAGGCGTTCTAACAATAGTTCGTATCCTTTCTTACTTTCAACAAGTAAGACTAGCTTGTCTTGAATGATCTAGAAATCAATCAAATTTCAAAAGTCCATCAAAATAGAGAATTTTGAATGTTAACTTGTTGATATGGTCTAAGTAACAATGCCAAAGATTAGTGGAACTCAAATCAAGAGATTGATTTGAACCTAGTAAAGTTTTTTTTATTGTTAAAGAGTTGTTTGTTTTAATCAAGCATATTGACTCAACCCGTAAATGACCATTTTATTCAAATAAACAAACAAACAAGCATTGTTTTTGTTCTTCTAAATGTGAGTCTTTCTGTGTTTGAAGCAGAAATTTAGGTATGCTGATTATGGAACAAAATAGCCATTAAGTTCCAGCCTTTGAAAGGACTTAAAACAATCTACATGACCCTACAACTAATGTAGCATTTCCATGCTTCATTTCTCACTTGTAGGCCATTAGTGTAGCCTAGATTCCATTATTTGAGTTATTACCGAAGTAAGAACCTCAAGCGGTATATGATACCACGGAAGTTTGATTGCTAGGTCACTTCTCTTAAACATAAACTTATAGGTAGAAACGGAATTGTAAATTCCTTTCATTTGTTCCTTTGTTTTCCTATTTCTTGTACCTTTTCTAATAGCCTTAAGAATTGAATTCTCTAGTGTTGACTTTTATACTTTGTTTAGACATGTCCAATGTCACTCCAACAAAGTTCTTACCATTTTATTTATGTTGAATGTTTTGCTTCAACTAGATGATCTTACCAGAAGCTTCTAAAGTTCTCTAAGCATCGATCTATACGAATGTCTAGGGACTAGACTCATTCGAGAATTAAATGGATAAAAGATATTAGGTTGTTAACCATTGGTAAAGCTGAGCATTTAAACTCAATGCTTTATGATCTCAAAACTACATTGTATTTTGAATTCACAAGCACCAATCGGTTTGCCATTCAACTTTGATATTCGAAAACAACCATAGAAGTCTCTAAAAGAAACGTACATTTTAAATTGCTCATTCTCTCTCATTTCCGTGAATCGTTATTGGATTCACTACCAATCGAGGAAATTTACTGTTACCTTTCTAAAAGGATTTACTGCAGTGCAAGATATTTAATTATAAACAATAATTAAAACATACATTGAAGCATGCAAAGTCTAAACATTTATCATGATTAATAACTTGAAAATCAAAGCAATCATGCAGTTTAAACAAGTTATTAGCATTTTATTCGAATTTATTGTTCCGGCAGGTGTGAAT
Organism: Spinacia oleracea; assembly: GCF_020520425.1. Classification (NCBI taxonomy): domain Eukaryota; kingdom Viridiplantae; phylum Streptophyta; class Magnoliopsida; order Caryophyllales; family Amaranthaceae; genus Spinacia; species Spinacia oleracea. The sequence goes on along the minus strand of NC_079489.1, from coordinate 145,456,947 downwards.
AAAATGATTCGAAGATCCTTAAATCATTGAAGAATTAAGCACATTATGTATTTAGACTCAATTCTAAAATATTTTAGGTAAGCAAAGCCTTTGCTAATAGTCTAGAAACTACTCTTGGTTGATAGGCACGTCTAAGAACTTATTAGGTAAACCTATCCCGTTTGCCACGACATAAAAGGACCCCTTACTTATATCGTTGAGTTTCACCAAAACTAACATGTACTCACAATTATTTGTGTACCTTACCCTTTTAGAATCAATAAGTAACACCTAGCTATGGCGGAAAACTATTACTGTGATTGATGTAAAGGTTAACTAAGTAAGTGTTATTTTGGCATGGCACCTTTTAACTCAATTTTTAAGTTTGGAACTTAAGGCTCTTACTATGTTGGTTAGATTTTAAGTGAACTAAAATCCTTAATCATGCAACATAATCAAGCCAAAATCTCATGCATAATTAAGACATATTTAAAACAATAAATAACTTAAAGCATGCATAAGATATAAATGTGATCTAGTATGGCCCGACTTCATCTTGAAGCTTCAACTTCAAAGTCCGTCTTGAAAATGGATTGGAAACTCCGTCTTGAATTTCACCATGGGAGGCGCCATTTTCTTCAAATATGATAAGCTATAATTAAACTAATTATAACTATTTGATGGTACACAGACCATATTTAAAAGCAATAAAATTTGGTACTTTAGACCAATATTACATTCAAATTAATGGTATGCAGACCATATTTTCATCCTATTTGGGCCATACTAGTCACTTTTCAATAACCTGCAAAACAGTACATATACAATATATACCACTCACCCAATCATTATCATGAATAGCCCACATAGCTGGTTAGTAGAACATGTTATGCATCAAGGGCACCAATAATCTACCAATTATTCAGTCCTTATTAATGAAGGAAATAATGCCCTTGGTCCAAGTATGCATTTAATGTTAAGTCTAATAAATGCGGTTCAGTATTAATTAACAAGTTAATAATTCAGTGAGATCAAGTGAGCTGAATGCCTAGCTAGAGGCCGCTTCAGTTCAAGTGGAATTAATGATATTAATCCACAACTTACTCTTGACTGAACCCGTAGGGTCACACAAATAGTACGTAAACGGATCAAGTATTTAATGGCATTAAATACTCCATCTATGGATATTCGGAATCGACGGATCTTGGTTTCAGTGGGAGCTAAGATCGTCAAAGGCAAGTAAATGAATACTCCGGAAACGATGATATTGCCGGAAACGGAAATATGGATCGTATCGGAAATATAAATATTATCCAAGTCGTAGATGTTGCCGGAAACGGAAACATGGTACGTATCGGAAAATATTATCGGAAATGGAAATATTGCCGGAATCGGAAATATTGCCGGAAACGGAAATATTGTCAGTATTGGAAATATTATCGGAATCGGAAAATAATTCCGGAAACGGAAATATTAAATATTTGTTCGAAACGGAAATCAATTCCGGAATCGGAAATATTAAATATTGTTTGTAACGGAAATGAATTCCGGAATCGGGAATTTAATCGGAAGCGCATCGTATGAATTAGCATCGGACGAGACTTGCTAGACGAAGGCCCAGCACGAAGCCAGGCCTGCGTCCAGCAAGCCATGCGCATCAACACAACGAGCAAGGCCACGCCAAGCCCATCACAAGGCCAGGCCCAGCATGGCGCGCGCGCAACATGGGCTGCGAGCAAAGCTCGTGGGCTGCGAGCTGTGCAGCTCGCGTGGGCCGCGAGGCTTGCACGGGTTGTGCGGTGCTCGTGCTCGTGTGCGGATACGAATCCTAAAGCCATTGGAATTCGCTCTATGATTAAATCCTAATCCTAGTAGATAGAATTTATTTATTAGAGTTCTAAAGGGATTCTAATTAAACTAATTGGTATTCTAATAGGATTCTAAATCCTTTTCCATGACTCTATAAATATGTGCCTAGGTTCACAAATTTATATACAAGTTTTTCAAGTATTAAAAGCTAGGATTTTTCAGCAGAAAAATCAGCCATAACACTTGCCCTATTTAGCCGAAAATAAGTAGTACCTTAAGGGCGATTCTAGTTGGTCAATCTTAAGGCGGATCCGGACGTGCTGTGGACTTTCTACGGAGGGACGACACTTGGAGTCCTAAAGACTTGTTCTTGTTCGGTTCGGGCGCAGCTAGGGAGGGCACGCTACAAAGTGTATGCATTCTAGACTAATTATATGATTATGTGCAATTAATATGATTCATGGCATTAAGGTTTTTCCGCATGATTTATGTTGTTCATATGTATCATAACCTAACAGTTGTTTCACGAGCCTCTTATTATTTGCATAATCTATAAATTGCTTAACATGGTTAAATTTTACAAATTTGCAAAGAATTAAAAGGGGTGATTAATTTTCGTAATTGTTAATTAATTGCAAATTGCGTTTATTTAATTATATGTACGCAGTTTTTCGGCAGTTTCTTCATTACTCAACCAAATCGAGTGATTTTTGTGTCAATTCCGCATGTAAAAGGCATTCTAAAATTTTGACAAAAATACCAGCTTTCGGCCGAACCCAGAATTCCCAAATTCGAAGCCTAACTATGACTTTATGGAGGTTTTAGTTTTTCGAATGCAAAAGTTTGTAATTTTAAGATGTTAAAATTGAATATTTGCGATTCTTGTTGTTAAATCTTGAATTTTTTATTGACCTACTGTATACTTTTAACAATTTTGAATGCCTAAGCTTGTTAATTATACAACCTAATTGTAATTGTAATTAATTTGTTGAAATTCGAATAATTTAGAATTTGATTTGATTTTCATCATTAATCAACGATTTTAAAATTAGGTATCCATGATTAAAAACCACCATAAAAAGTGTTAATTTGTGATAAATTTTAAATTTTTATGACCTAGATTTGAATCCATGTTAATCGGAAATTAATTGATTAATAAATTTTCGATTTTTCGCCGTAAAATTATGAAATTAATATGATTTATTAATTTGTCATTAATTTTAAATTAAAAGTTTTAATTTTTTAAATAAAATTCGCTCATAAAAGTTGCACGCACAAAGAAAAGGACGCTACGTGTTACCCTTAAGGGGTGTTGTATAGTGCGGGAACGCGGCGACGAGCAAGGGAGCTCGTCGCCCGTGCGGTACGAATGCAGCGAGCAACATAGCATGGCGGGCGCGCGAGGCAATGGTGCTGGCCGTGTGTGCTATGCGATGGGCAATGAGCGATGGGCGATGGCCAAGGCACTGCGAGCAGACGCGTGTGGGCAGCAAGCGAGCTGCGCCAGCGAGCGCTGGCTCGCGCAGCGAGCGATGGCTCGTGTGCAGCGAGCGATGCCTCGCGAGGGAGAGCTGCTGCGATGCGATGCGGACGAGCAGGATGCGCGCAAGCGTGGCTTGGCTTGCTGCGTTTGCGCGTGGCTACTGGTACTCATGCCTTGTGCAACGGTCAGTCGAGGGGAGATGCGGCCTCGTGGCTCGATGGGGCTTGGGCGCAAGCCTAAGTGCCTCGTCTTGCGACGATTGACACGTTTTGGTTTTAATTTGAATTTTCAGTTCGGAAATAAGTTTAATTAACTTTGAAATTAATAATTTAAATTGTTTTCTCGCATTTTAATTTTGAATATTAATTATAATTATTATTAATTTTAATTTATACTAATTATGTTACTAAAATTAAACCTTGAATCAATTTAAATTCGTTTAATTCAACTGAAAATAAATTAAATGGATTCGATTATAATTTTGTATGAGCTTTAAATTTTAATTAGTAATACATTTTTATGTTTAAAATTAGTAAAGCATATAAAGTTATTGGTTTAAGTGGGACCCTTTAGTCATAAACTCTTGATTAGGTCTACAATCCTTTAAGGTTAAACAACTTGATTAGAATTCATAAGGACTGAATAATTGGTAGATTATTGGTGCCCTTGATTAATTGCTGCAAATATTTATGTGATGCATAACATGTTTTACTAACCAGCTATGTGGGCCATTCATGATAATGAATGGGTGAATGGTATATATTGTATATGTACTGTTTTGCAGGTTATGAAGTGACTAGTATGGCCCAAATAGGATAGAAAATATGGTCTGCGTACCATTAATTTGAATGTAATTGGTCTAATGCACCAAAGTTTGTTTTTCAATTCAAATATAGTATGCGAACCATCAAATAGTTGTAATTAGTTTAATTATAGCTTATTCTATTTGAAGAAAATGGCGCCTCCCATGGTGAAATTCAAGACGAAGTTTCCAATCCATTTTCAAGACGGACTTTGAAGTTGAAGCTTCAAGATGAAGTCGGGCCATACTAGATCACACTTATCTTTTGCATGCTTTAAGTTATTTATTGCTTTAAATATGTCTTAATTATGCATGAGATTATTGCTTGATTATGTTGCACGATTAAGGATTTTAGTTCACTTAAAATCTAACCAACATAGTAAGAGCCTTAAGTTCCAAAGTTCGGCCATGGATGCAAAAAGACTCAGCGAGTGAACTAGGTTTTAGTATTCCTTCTCGAGCTTCTATTTCTTCCGTTAAAGGAGATTCGAGAAAAGATGGAATAGGAAGACGTATTTCCAGAACAAAGAAGATACGGGTTGAGAAGAGGAAGTTAGCAAAGTTAGACAAGATTGGAATGAGCATAGGAACATGTATTGATGTACCAGATCGGCTAATGCTCCCAGGTTGATGCGATGTATTCCACCAGTTGACTGGAAACTTGATTATTGGTATATCGATCGGTCCAGCATAAAAATTGAGTTAAAAGGTGCCATGCCAAAATAACACTTACTTGGATAACCTTTACATCAATCTAGTAATAGTTTTATGCTCACCGAGGTGTTACTTATTGATCCTAAAGGGGTAAGGTACACAAATAATTGTGAGTACATGTTAGTTTTGGTGAAACTCAACGATATAAGTAAGGAGTCCTTTTATGTCGTGGAAAAATCGATAGGTTTACCTAATAAGTTCCTTGACTAGCAAAGGAACTTGCAAATAGTTCTTATGCAGGAAGAAAAGGAGTATATCCTAGAAGAGGCGATGCCCGAAGCCGCGGGCGACGGGGTCACTCAAGCAGCCCTCAATCGTTGGATTGATGCCAACAAGGATGTGAAATGTCTAATGCTTGCAACCATGGGTGCAGATCTGCAGAAAACGTTCATCAACTCAGATGCTTTCACGATCATCAATGAGTTAAAAAACATGTTCCAAGATCTGGCTCGAGTCGAAAGGTTCGAGACCCATAAGCAAATTCTTGAGACCATGCTTAAGAAAGGCGAGCCCGTAAGTCCACATGTTCTCAAAATGATTGGACTCATTGAGAATATGAGTCGGCTGAATCAGCAATTCTCTCAGGAAATGGCTGTAGACACCATCCTCCATTCTCTTCATAGCGGGTATGATCAGTTCAAGTTGAACTACAATATGAATAGTCTGGACAAAACGCTCACTTAGCTTCACGGTATGCCGAAAACCGCTGAAAAGACGCTCAAAAGTGATAAGCAAGATGTGCTTATGGTGCGTGGGGGCAAGTTCAAGAAATCTGGTAAGAAGATGAATGCTAAGAAAGGTGGCAAGAAGGCCAGCCCGACAAAACAAACTGAAGCCAAGTCTGAAAAGAGGAAGGTCAGTCAACCCACTTCTGAATCCGAATGCTTCTACTGCAAGAAGAAGGGGCATTGGAAGAGAGATTTCTTGAAGCTAAAGGAAGATCAGAAGAACGGAACAGTAGTTCCATCTTCAGGTATCCTCGTTATAGACTGTATAATTGCTAATTCAACTTCTTGGGTATTAGATACAGGTTGAGGCTCACACTTATGTTCCAATCCACAGGGACTAAGAAGAAGTTGAAGGTTAAGCAAGGGTGAAGTCGACCTACGAGTGGGAAATGGAGCAAGGATTGCTGCATTAGCTGTAGGAACTTATTATTTGTCGTTGCCCTCTGGGCTAGTTTTGGAACTGGAAGACTGTTTCCATGTTCCAAGTCTAACTAAAAACATCATTTCTGTTTCTTGCTTGGATGCTAAGGGATTTTCCTTTTTAATAAAAGACAATAGTTGCTCGTTTTATTTTAAGGAGATGTTTTATGGATCTTCTAGATTAGTCAATGGACTTTATTTATTAGATCACGACAAACAAGTTTATAACATAAATACCAAAAAGGCCAAAAAGGATGATTCTGATCTCACCTATCTGTGGCATTGTCGATTAGGCCATATTAACTTGAAACGCATAGAAAGACTTCAAAAGGAAGGAATTCTAGAACCATTTGACTTAGAGGATTATGGTAAGTGCGAATCATGTTTACTTGGCAAAATGACAAAGCAACCTTTCTCTAAAGTTGGAGAAAGAGCAACTGAACTATTGGGTTTAATCCATACAGATGTATGTGGACCAATGAGTACAAATGCTAGGGGTGGTTTCAGCTACTTTATCACTTTCACTGATGACTTCAGTAGATATGGTTATGTCTACCTAATGAAGCATAAGTCTGAATCCTTTGACAAATTCAAGGAACTTCAGAGTGAAGTAGAGAATCAATTAGGCAAGAAGATTAAGGCACTGCGGTCTGATAGAGGCGGTGAATATCTCAGCTATGAATTTGATGACCATCTGAAAGAATGTGGAATTCTATCAGAATTGACTCCTCCTGGAACACCACAATGGAACGATGTGTCGGAACAGAGGAACAGAACCTTGCTAGACATGGTTAGATCAATGATGGGTCAGGCCGAACTTCCAATAGAATTTTGGGGACATGCACTAAATACAGCTGCACTCACTATAAATAGAGCTCCGTCTAAAGCTGTTGAAAAGACTCCATATGAGTTATGGTTTGGAAAGCCTCCAAATGTGTATTTTCTTAAGATTTGGGGATGTGAAGTATACGTCAAACGATTAATTTCAGACAAACTTCATCCAAAATCTGACAAATGTATCCTTGTGGGCTATCCAAAGGAAACAAAGGGGTATTACTTCTACAATACATCTGAGAACAAGGTGTTTGTTGTTCGAGATGGTATCTTTTTGGAAAAGGATCACTTTTCCAAAATGACAAGTGGGAGAAAAGTAGACCTCGAAGAAATTCGAGTCGAACAACAAAATCTAGAGAATGCTCAAGATGACATTCAGGATGAAACTCAGAGATCTTTAGAAGTATCTGATGAGAATCATGGACCATCTAGAAATATAACCCCGCGTAGATCGCAGAGATATAGATCTTAACCGGAAAGGTACTTAGGTATTTTGACGAACGAGAGCTATGACGTTCTATTACTTGAAAGTGATGAACCTGCGACTTACAAACAAGCTATGACGAGCCCTAGCTCCAAGAAATGGCAAGAAGCCATGCAATCTGAATTAGACTCCATGTCAGAAAACCAAGTTTTGGATTTGGTCGATTTTCCCGATGGCTACCAAGCCATAGGAAGCAAATGGGTTTTCAAACTGAAAAAGGACAAAGATGGGAAAATTGAAGTTTTCAAAGCTAGATTGGTTGCAAAAGGTTACAGGCAAGTCCACGGTGTGGATTACGATGAAACCTTTTCACCAGTTGCAATGTGAAAGTCTATTTGGATAATGTTAGCAATCGCTGCATATTACGATTACAAAATATGGCAGATGGATGTCAAAACCGCCTTCTTAAACGACATTTTAACAGAAACTGTGTTTATGACACAGCCTGGGGGTTTTGAGGATCCAAAGAATGCTAAAAAGGTATGCAAGCTTAAGAAATCAATCTACGGATTGAAGCAGGCATCAAGGAGCTGGAATATACGTTTTGATGAAGTAGTCAGTGACTTTGGTTTCATAAAAAACGCAGACGAATCTTGTGTATACATGAAGGTCAGTGGGAGCAAAATTGCTTTTCTAGTATTATATGTCGACGACATATTACTTATCGGAAATGACATTCCTATGTTGAACTCTGTCAAGATTTGGCTTGGGAAATGTTTTCCGATGAATGATATAGGAGAAGCACAGTACATACTGGGCATCAAGATTTACAGAGATAGATCTAAGAAGATGATTGGACTTAGTCGAAGAACTTACATTAATAGGGTGCTTGAAAGGTTCAAGATGGCAGACTCCAAGCGAGGCTACCTATCCATGTCTCATGGAATGACTCTAAGCAAGACTCGGTGCCCAAAGACACTTGATAAGCGTAGACAAATGAATGGGATTCCATACGCATTATTGATTGGTTCAATAATGTATGCTATGATATGTACACGCCCGGATGTTGCGTATGCACTCAGTGCTACGAGCAAATACCAGTCAAACCCAGGAGAGGCACATTGGTGAAGGAAATAGTGCCCTTGGTCCAAGTATGCATATAATATTAAGTCTAATAAATGCGGTTCAGTATTAATTAACAAGTTAATAATTCAGTGAGATCAAGTGAGCCGAATGCCTAGCTAGAGGCCGCTTCAGTTCAAATGGAATTAATGATATTAACCCACAGCTTACTCTTGACTGAACCCGCAGGGTCACACAAATAGTACGTAAACGGATCAAGTATTTAATGGCATTAAATACTCCATCTATGGATATTCGGAATCGACGGATCTGATAGGTTATGATACATATGACAAAACATAAATCATGCGGAAAAACCATAAACCCAGGAAAGCATATTATTTACTCATAATCATTTAGCATAGTTTAGATGCATAAACTTTGTTGCGTGCCCTACCTAGCTGCGCCCGAACCGAACAAGAACAAGTCTTTAGGACTCCAAGTGTCGTCCCTCCGTAGATAGTCCACAGCACGTCCGGATCCGCCTTAAGCTTGACCAACTAGAATCGCCCTTAAGGTAGCTTAGGAATTTCGGCTATAATGGTGCAAGTGTTATGGCTGATTTTTCTCCAAAATCTTACCTTTAGAATACTTCAATTGTCTATAAATTATGACCCTAGGCACCTATTTATAGAGGTATGGAAAAGGAACTGGAATCCTATTAGGATACGAATTAATTAAACTAGAATCCTAATAGAACTCTTATTTAATTAATTTATCCTTTTAGGATTAGGAATTTAATCATATATCGAAACCTGATAGCTTTAGGATTCGTATAGCACACAAACACACACACGCAGGCACAACAGCCCACGAGGGGCGCCATGCGCGCGCGCGCAGCCCGCGAGCTCGCAGCCCATGCCACGAGGCCCACACGCTGCCGCAGCCTTGGCGCGCGCTGGGCCTGCCTTGCGGTGGGCCTGGCGCAGCCTTGGCTGGTGCGTTTTGTGGCGCGCTGGCTTGCTGGGCGATGGCCCGACTTCGTGCTGGGCCTTCGTCTGGCAGGCCTCGTCCGATGCTAATTCGTACGATACGCTTCCGATTAAATTCCCGATTTCGGAATTTATTTCCGATACGAACAATATTTAATATTTCCGATTCCGGAATTAATTTCCGTTTCGAACAAATATTTAATATTTCCGTTTCCGGAATTATTTTCTGATTCCGATAATATTTCCGATTCTGACAATATTTCCGTTTCCGGCAATATTTCCGATTCCGGTAATATTTCCATTTCCGATAATATTTTCCGATACGTACCATGTTTCCGTTTCTGGAAATATCTACGACTTGGATAATATTTATATTTCCGACACGATCCATATTTCCGTTTCCGATAATATCATCGTTTCCGGAGTATTCATTTCTTGCTTGTGACGATCTCAGCTCCCACTGAAACCAAGATCCGTCGATTCCGAATATCCATAGATGGAGTATTTAATGCCATTAAATACTTGATCCGTTTACGTACTATTTGTGTGACCCTACGTGTTCAGTCAAGAGTAAGCTGTGGATTAATATCATTAATTCCACTTGAACTGAAGCGGCCTCTAGCTAGGCATTCAGCTCACTTGATCTCACTGAATTATTAACTTGTTAATTAATACTGAACCGTATTTATTAGACTTAACATTGAATGCATACTTGGACCAAGGGCATTATTTCCTTCAGTCTCCCACTTGTCCTTAGGGACAAGTGTGCATTACCTAATTCCTTTATCGCTCGATGCTTGATCTTGAACATAAGGTAAGAGTTGTCATCCTTATTATGTCCAGAGGTGTTTCTCGGTTTCAGAGTTCAACTGATCAAATAAACAGATAATCATAGCCTATGATTCATCCGAGCACGGCCATGCATTTTACAGTTTCTAGCTCTCCGAGTGACCTTGTACAACTTTTAAGCATCTCATCCCGATTTATGGGAGGACAATCCCAATCTTGCGATCTTGAGATTAGACTTCGTTTGATAGGTGATTACCTGAGCGTTACCTTTATAGCCTCCTTTTACGGTGCGACGGTTGGTCAACGTCAAAGCAAACAGTTCTCAAACAAGTAATCTCAAATCACTCAGGTATTGAGGATTTAGTGTCTAATAATTTTAATGAAATTTACTTATGGCAGATTTTCATCTCTTACAGTAAAGTTTCATAGGTCTGTCCGATACTAGTCTTCCCAAAGTAAGTATGTATGCAAATGATTGCCATGCCCACATAGTTCAAGAAACATAACTACTAGTCATCTTGCATTCTAGTCGTCTAACGTTTTCTATGCGTCCAATTTTATAGAAAACTCCGACCAGGGACCATTTTCAACTTTTGACATTCAAGTTCACTTGATAGACATTTCTTAGTCACAGGACTGGTCCTGACAGTCTATCTTGAATATATCGTCAAATTTGAAGGGACTCATCATTTAATACTAAACCAATATTAAATGGAATATGAAAATACATTTCATATATGATAAATGTTCAACCCCAATGTTTTACAACCATGGGCCTCAAACCCATCTTCTAAAACAGTTCATTGAATTTCAAAGCTATGCTTAATTTCCAGTGCTACAATGTGAGTGTTGCTTCTCACTTGTTGCATAGGTGTAGTTCTCATGCTTTGCCAATCTTAATATCCTTTTCATCGAATGTTTTTCGAGATATGATGATAAGATCTTTTGAGTTTGTTTATTATGTGATCTAGTCTTTCTTACTTCGATAGTGGTTCTACGCATTTTGCAATGAAGAACCATCAAGTTAGCAGACATGTGATCCACCCAAGTTCAATGAAGAACTCATTAATATAAACAACTCTGTTTTATTGCTTCTTAGGCAATAAGTACTTTTACTTCAACTGTTTAGGTTGCTAGTGATGCTTTGTTTGGATTTACTTATCCAAGCAGTTCACAGATATGTGGAAGACTTTCCAGCTGTATCTTAGAACATAGAAATTAATATTTTAATTTGCCACACAACAACTCATGGTCTCCAATCCATGTTGCCATTTCGAAACACGATGCTCTTTAGCTCGTCCTTGTCAATGGTTAACTCCAAAGGAATCTTGCTTGATCCTTTGCCAGTGTTTATGCGTGTAGCATCAATATTTAGCATATCTTTATTTCCTTGAGTAAAGAACTGTTCCTATGTACCTTTTCAAGTACCATAAGTTTTTCTTGATCTCAATCTAGTTGATCTTCACTTAGATCAATAGAGATTGGTATATGTTCGTCATGCCTAAAGTCATACGATACGTTTTTGGCGATCCTCATATTATATCATACATGATAAATTCTTTTGCAGAATAATTCCCAATTGAATTCTATTCATGTAGCTTTAGCTCATCTAGTTTTAGTAGATACTAAGTCCAGCTGAATTCTTTGACACATAATATAGGTTAAGAATCTTAATTAGATCCTTTGATGTTTAACTTAGTAAATGCTTATACATAGTTCAAACATTCTTTACTTAGATTTATTCACATGGGTCGAATATCTCCAATGGAGTATTTCGTGTTTGATTTAGTAAATGCCATTACTTAATCCAAAACAATATTATAAGATCTTTGTGAATGGATCTTAATACCCAGTATGCACTAAGTTTCGCCTTGGTCCGTCATTGATGAATAATTTTCAAATCTAAGTCATTAGCATTTGAATGTTATTTCACAATAGAGAGATATGTGTATGACACACATAGGACCAATTAAGTTTTTATGTACTCCCACTAAACTTCTTATATATCTATAAGAATCATGTACATTTTATGAAACTAAAATACTTATTAGCTTCACTAAAATACAATTTTAATTCCCAATTTGCTTGCTTAAATCCGTACTTAGATTTCATAAGCTAGCTTTCCTTTTCAAGTATTTATTTGGATCCACAAATCCTATGACATACCATGTACATAGTTTCTTCCAACATTTGATTGAGGAATACGTTTTGTCATCCAATTGCCATATGTACCAATATGCAATCATTGCTTGAATTATAGACTTAAGCATTACGATTTTGCATGAGGCTTCAACACAATCCACGTCGTGAATTTTCTTGTAACCTTTAGCAACTAATCTAGCTTTGTGTGTGAACACAATTCCATGTTTGATGGTTTTTATACTTAAAACAAACTTGCAACCAATAGGTGTGAAACTATTCTTGCAAATCAACAAAATTTCAATTTTGTCATCAAAACATTGAGTATGTTTTATGGCCTCTAACCATTTAAAACATTTGAGTCTATATATGGCCTCTAACCATTTTAGGGAATCTGGGTTTCGTCATAGCTTTCTCACAGGTTATAAACTCATTAATCTATATGATAATAGTTTGACTGAAAGTTGTAGGTTTCTTCACTATCTAATAGAAGAATTGCATAGCTTCAGTGACCTGAACTCCATGTTTCTTCACTATCCAATAGAAGAATATCATAGTTCCAGTGACTTGAACTCTATGCCTACTTGGGTATAGAACATCAAACAAATAGAATATCAATAGCCACTTGAAAGTCCTTTGAATATTCTGTTCTCCTTGAAGCACTTGTAAAGTCTTCTAAGAGATGTCTATTCTTTAAAGTCACTTCTAAAGTCCTTAAGAATAAGTGTTCGGATTTTCTGAAGAACTTCGAAAAGCCTCCGGAATGTCCGTTTATGTTTGTTGTTCGCCTCGAAGACTTCGAGGTCTATTTTCTCCCACTTGTCATTTTGGAAACGAATCTCCAAAAGGACATCATTTCGAGCAAACAAACATTATGTTCTCAAAATATTCGTGGTAGAAACAATACCCTTGTGTCTCATTTGAATAAATCACAATGAAACATATATCTATATTTGGGCCTTAGTTTGTCGAATGACAAACACTAAGATCCCACTGAGTTTAGGAACTCTGTAGATATATTATGAAAAGATATTCTGAAATTACTTTTCAATAGCTTTGACGAATTTGGTTTAGTTTGGTGGTAGTTGAGCATTTTGTTTTAGAAATTACAGGAAAAGTCTTTATGATTCATCATTGATCGAATCAAGTACTAATTGACTTCGATCATTCCAACTTAGATATGCCATATCTTATGGAACTAGATCGTGAAATTACAACACACAATCATCGATGATCATTCTTGGCAAAGTAATCAACAACATGATCTAACCTAGATCTTTATGATTTCTTGCCAAGTGGATTTTATACTTCTGAATCTTTGAACTAGCCAAACCAATTCAACTTATATCACATTTGAGTAAATAAACCTATATTCACTCAAATCTGTGTGAAATAATAAACTCATAAATCCTTTCTTTAGCTTTGAACTCTATCGTCTAGGCGTTCTAACAATAGTTCATATCTTTTGTTACTTTCAACAAGTAAGACTAGCTTGTTTTGAATTGATCTAAAAATCAATCAACTTTCAAAAGTCCATCAAAATAGTGCTTTTAAATGTTAACTTGTTGATATGGTCTAAGCAACAATGCCAAAGATTAGTGGAACTCAAATCAAGGGGTTGATTTGAACCTAGTAAAGTTCTTTAAAGAGTTGTTTGTTTTAATCAAGCATATTGACTCAACCCGTAATTGACCATTTCATTCAAATAAACAAACAAACATTGTTTTTTGTTCTTCTGAATGTGAGTCTTTCTGTGTTTGAAAACAGAAATTTAGGTATGTTGATTATGGAACAAAATAGCCATTAAGTTCCAACATTGAAAGGACTTAAAACAAACCATATGACCCTACAACTAATGTAGCATTGCCATGCTTCATTTCCCACTTGTAGGCCATTAGTGTAGCCTAGCTTCCATTATTTGAGTTATTACCGAAGTAAGAACCTCAAGCGGTATATGATACCAAGGAAGTTTGATTGCTAGGTCACTGCTCTTTAAACATTAACTTTTAGGTAGAAATGGAATTGTAAATTCCTTTCACTTGTTCCTTGTTTTCCTATCTCTTGTACCCTTTCTTATAGTCTTAAGAATTGAATTCTCTAGTGTTGACTTTTATACTTTGTTAGACATGTCCAATGTCACTCCAACAAGGTTCTTACCATTTTAACTTATGTTGAATATTCTGTTTCAACTAGATGATCTTACCAGAAGCTTCTAAAGTTCTCTAAGCATCGATCTATTCGAATGTGTAGGGACTAGACTCATTCGAGAATTAAATGGAAAAAGATATTAGGTTGTTAACCATTGGTAAAGCTGAGTGTTTAAACTCAATGCTTTATGATCTCAAAACTACAGTGTATTTTGAATTCACAAGCACCAATTGGTTTGCCATCCGATTTTGATACTCGAAAACAACCATAAAAGTCGCTATAAGAAACGTACATTTTGAATTGCTCATTTTCTCTCATTTCCATGAATCGTTCTTGGATTCATTACCAATCGAGGAAATTTACTGTTACCTTTCTAATTGGATTTACTGCAGTGCAAGATATTTAATTATAAACAATAATTAAAATATACATTGAAGCATGCAAAGTCTAAACATTTATCATGAGTAATAACTTGAAAATTAAAGCAATCATGCAATTTAAACAAGTCATTAGCATTTTATTCGAGTTATCTGTTCCGGCAGGTGTGAATAAAATGATTCCAAGACCCTAAAATCCATTGAAGAATTAAGCACATTATGTATTTAGACTCAATTCTAAAATCTTTTAGGTAAGCAAAAGCCTTTTGCTAATAGTCTAGAAACTACTCTTGGTTGATAGGTACGTCTAAGAACTTATTAGGTAAACCTATCGATTTTTCCACGACATAAAAGGACTCCTTACTTATATCGTTGAGTTTCACCAAAACTAACTTGTACTCACAATTATTTGTGTACCTTACCCCTTTAGTATCGATAAGTAACACCTTGCTATGGCGGAAATTTTAATTAAATTTGTATGTTTCCGGTTAGACTAGAAATACAAATTTATGTTTAAAATTAGTAAAGAATATGAATTTATTGGTTTAAGTGGGAGCATTTTTAGTCATAAACTCTTGATTAGGTCTACAAATCCTTTAAGGTTAAACAACTTGATTAGAATTAATAAGGACTGAATAATTGGTAGATTATTGGTGCCCTTAATTAATTGGTGCAAATATTTATGTGATGCATAACGTGTTTTACTAACCAGCTATGTGGGTCATTCATGATAATGAATGGGTGAATGGTATATATTGTATATGTACTGTTTTGCAGGTTATGGAGTGACTAGTATGGCCCAAATAGGATAGAAAATATGGTCTACGTACCATTAATTTGAATGTAATTGGTCTAATGCACCAAATTTGTTTTTCAATTTAAATATGGTCTGCGTACCATCAAATAGTTGTAATTAGTTTAATTATATAGCTTATCCTATTTGAAGAAAATGGCGCCTCCCACGGTGAAATTCAAGACGAAGTTACCATTTTCGAGACGGACTTTGAAGTTGAAGCTTCAAGATGAAGTCGGGCCATACTAGATCACATTTATCTTATGCATACTTTAAGTTATTTATTGCTTTAAATATGTCTTAATTATGCATGAGATTGTGGCTTGATTATGTTGCATGATTAAGGATTTTAGTTCACTTAAAATCTAACCAACATAGTAAGAGCCTTAAGTTCCAAACTTAAAAATTGAGTTAAAAGGTGCCATGCCAAAATAAACACTTGCTTGGATATCCTTTACATCAATCTAGTAATATATAGTTTTCGCTCAGCGAGGTGTTACTTATTGGTCCTAAGGGGTAAGGTACACAAATAATTGTGAGTACATGTTAGTTTTGGTGAAACTCAACGATATAAGTAAGGAGTCCTTTTATGTCGTGGCAAAATCGATAGGTTTACCTAATAAGTTCTTAAACGTACCTATCAACCAAGAGTAGTTTCTAGACTATTAGCAAAAGGCTTTTTCTTACCTAAAAGATTTTAGAATTGAGTCTAAATACATAATGTGCTTAATTCTTAAATGAATTTTAGGGTCTTGGAATCATTTTATTCACACCTGCCGGAACACATAACTTGAATAAAATGCTTAATAAACATTGAATTATGCATGTATGCTAGAATTTAAGTTTATTAAGAGAAACTGTGAATGGTTATTTATTTGTTTATTCTTTTCAATTGTAGTTTTAATTATGGCAAACAACAATTCATTCAACATTCGATCAATTCTCGAAAAGGAGAAGTTGAGCGGGAAAAACTTCCTTGACTGGCAAAGGAACTTGCAAATAGTTCTTATGCAGGAAGAAAAGGAGTATGTCCTGGAAGAGGCGATGCCCGAAGCCGCAGGCGAAGGGGTCACTCAGGCAGCCCTCAATCGTTGGATTGATGCCAACAAGGATGTGAAATGTCTAATTCTCGCCACCATGAGTGCAGATCTGCAGAAAACGTTCATCAACTCAGATGCTTTCACGATCATCAGTGAGTTAAAGAACATGTTCCAAGATCTGGCTCGAGTCGAAAGATTCGAGACTCATAGGCAAATTCTTGAGACCAAGCTTAAGAAAGGCGAGCCCGTAAGTCCACATGTTCTCAAAATGATTGGACTCATTGAGAATATGAGTTGGCTGGATCAGAAATTCTCTCAGGAAATGGCTGTAGACACCATCCTCCATTCTCTTCATAGCGGGTATGATCAGTTCAAACTGAACTACATTATGAATAGTCTGGACAAAACGCTCACTGAGCTTCACGGTATGCTGAAGACCGCTGAAAAGACGCTCAAAAGTGATAAGCAAGATGTGCTTATGGTGCGTGGGGGCAAGTTCAAGAAATCTGGAAAGAAGAGGAATGCTAAGAAAGGTGGCAACAAGGCCAGCCCAACTAAGCAAACTGGCGCCAAATCTGAAAAGAGGAAGGTCAGTCAACCCACTTTTGTATCTGAATGCTTCTACTGTAAGAAGAAGGGGCATTGGAAGAGAGATTGCTTGAAGCTAAAGGAAGATCAGAAGAACGGAACAATCGTTCCATCTTCAGGTATTTTCGTTATAGACTGTGTACTTGCTAATTCAACTTCTTGGGTATTAGATACAGGTTGTGGCTCACACTTATGTTCCAATCCACAGGGACTAAGAAAAAGTAGAAAGTTAAGCAAGGGTAAAGTCGACCTACGAGTGGGAAATGGAGCACGGATTGCTGCATTAGCTGTAGGAACTTATTATTTGTCGTTGCCCTCTGGGCTAGTTTTGGAACTGGAAGAGTGTTTCCATGTTCCAAGTCTTACTAAAAACATCATTTCTGTTTCTTGCTTAGATGCTAAGGGATTTTCCTTTTTAATAAAAGACAATAGTTGTTCGTTTTATTTTAAGGAGATGTTTTATGGATCTTCTAGATTAGTCAATGGCCATTATTTATTAGATCACGACAAACAAGTTTATAACATAAATACCAAAAAGGCCAAAAAGGATGATTCAGATCTCACCTATCTGTGGCATTGTCGATTAGGCCATATTAACTTGAAACGCATGGAAAGACTTCAAAAGGAAGGAATTGTAGAACCATTTGACTTAGAGGATTATGGTAAGTGCGAATCATGTTTATTTGGCAAAATGACAAAGCAACCTTTCTCTAAAGTTTGAGAAAGAGCAACTGAACTATTGGGTTTAATCCATACAGATGTATGTGGACCAATGAGTACAAATGCTAGGGGTGGTTTCAGCTACTTTATCACTTTCACTGATGACTTCAGTAGATATGGTTATGTCTACCTAATGAAGCATAAGTCTGAATCCTTTGACAAATTCAGGGAATTTCAGAGTGAAGTAGAGAATCAATTAGGCAAGAAGATTAAAGCACTGCGGTCTGATAGAGGCGGTGAATATCTGAGCTATGAATTTGATGACCATCTGAAAGAATGTGGAATTCTATCAGAATTGACTCCTCCTGGAAAACCACAATGGAACGGTGTGTCGGAACGGAGGAACAGAACCTTGCTAGACATGGTTAGGTCAATGATGGGTCAGGCCGAACTTCCAATAGAATTTTGGGGACATGCACTAAATACAGCTGCACTCACTATAAATAGAGCTCCGTCTAAAGCTGTTGAAAAGACTCCATATGAGTTATGGTTTGGAAAGCCTCCAAATGTGTCTTTTCTTAAGATTTGGGGATGTGAAGTATACGTCAAGCGATTAATTTCAGACAAACTTCATCCAAAATCTGATAAATGTATCCTTGTGGGCTACCCAAAGGAAACAAAGGGGTATTACTTCTACAATACATCTGAGAACAAGGTATTTGTTGCTCGAGATGGTATCTTTTTGGAAAAGAATCACATTTCCAAAATGACAAGTGGGAGAAAAATAGACCTCGAAGAAATTCGAGTCGAACAACAAACTCTAGAGAATGCTCAAGATGACATTCAGGATGAAACTCAGAGATCTTTAGAAGTATCTGGTGAGAATCATGGTCAATCTAGAGATGTAACCCCGCGTAGATCGCAGAGATATAGATCTCAACCGGAAAGGTACTTAGGTATTTTGACGAACGAGAGCTATGACGTTCTATTACTTGAAAGTGATGAACCTGCGACTTACAAACAAGCTATGATGAGCCCTAGCTCCAAGCAATGGCAAGAAGCCATGCAATCTGAATTAGACTCCATGTCTGAAAACCAAGTATGGGATTTGGTCGATTTGCCAGATGGCTACCAAGCCATTGGAAGCAAATGAGTTTTCAAACTGAAAAAGGACAAGGATGGGAAACTTGAAGTTTCCAAAGCTAGATTGGTTGCAAAAGGTTACAAGCAAGTCCACGGTGTGGATTACGATTAAACCTTTTCACCAGTTGCAATGCTAAAGTCTATTCGGATAATGTTTGCAATCGCTACTTATTACGATTACGAAATATGGCAGATGGATGTCAAAACCGCTTTCTTAAACGGCGTTTTAAACTGTGTTTATGACATAGCTTGAAGGTTTTGAGGATCCAAAGAATGCTAAAAAGGTATGCAAGCTAAAGAAATAAATCTACGGATTGAAGCAGGCATCCAGGAGCTGGAATATACGTTTTGATGAAGCAGACAGTGACTTTGGTTTCATCAAGAACGCAGAAGAATCTTGTGTATACAAGAAGGTCAGTGGGAGAAAAATTGCTTTCCTAATATTATATGTTGATGACATATTACTTATCGGAAATGACATTCCTATGTTGAACTCTGTCAAGATTTGGCTTGGGAAATGTTTTTCGATGAAGGATCTAGGAGAAGCACAATACATATTGGGCATCAAGATTTACATAGATAGATCTAAAAAGATGATTGGACTTAGTCAAAGCACTTATATCAATAAGGTGCTTGATAGGTTCAAGATGGCAGACTCCAAGCGAGGCTACCTACCCATGTCTCATGGAATGACTCTAAGCAAGACTTAGTGCCCAAAAACACTTGATGAGCGTAGACGAATGAATGGGATTCCATATGCATCATTGATTGGTTCAATAATGTATGCTATGATATGTACACACCCGGATATTGCGTACGCACTCAGTGCTACGAGCAGATACCAGTCAGACCCAGGAGAGGCACATTGGACTGCTGCCAAGAATATTCTGAAGTACCTGAAAAGGCAAAAAGATGACTTCCTGGTCTATGGTGGAGATGATGAATTAATTGTTAAAGGCTATACGAACGCAAGTTTCCAAACCGACAAAGATGATTTCAGATCAAAGTCTGGGTTTGTTGTTCCTGGTTTTGGTTGATGACACACACACTGCAAACTTCCTGATTGATGGTGTTAAGTGTTGACAGATAAATGGTCGAGTTCCTATGAGGAACTAGGAATAGCTGCTGGAGTTCCTGGGTTGGATACAGTAAAGGCTAAAGCACCATGGGTCAACAAAATAGAAACAAATTCTCCTTCAATCAAGTGATCCCCAAATACACGAAGACAATTGCAGTTTCTATCCTGGAGTTCCCCTAGCTACCAAAAGGAACTCATCCCTGTTCCAGAGTTGGAACAGTTGAAGCTTCTGAGTTGTAAGCTCCAAGAAAAGGGAAAACGTAAATATCTAGGTAGATTACTTTGCCTAGATTTTATGTAAATTATTAATGTGCTAAATGGTATACAAGGAACACGGGAACTTGGATTTACTTTGTTTAATTATCGAATATTTGGTATCAAAGTTTTAAAGGAAATTATTCTGTCACAATTAATATCTTTTCTTTTATAAAAATCGGATTTTCTTTAACAAGTTTATCGTTTGAAATAAAACAGTTTAACTTTCCTAAAACTCCTCCTAATTATTCTGATAACTTAACAAACTGTTTTTCAAGAAAACTAAAGTAATTGACTTGGTCTAAACCACGACCAGTGATTGAGGAAGTTAGGGAGAAGTGGTCTTCCCTTGTTCCTCAAGTCAAGGGACGTGGAAACCTAAGCTTCAGTTAGTTGGCAGTTGAGTTCTTGAAGGGAACAAACCCTAAGGACAAAACACTATAAAAGGGCAAAACGTTTTTGTGAAAAATACACAAACATTCTAAGAGTTTTTGCTTTCATAAAACGATTTATCAAAGATTTTCTAAAAGCAGTTTGTGTCCTAGTCAATTCAGAGTTCCTAAGTTCCTTATATACAAAAGCACCATTAATATCTAGAGGTTTACTAAACACGAATTGTATTTTCTGATTAGTAAGGATAGAGTCATCCTGTTTAGACTTAGAGTTTAAGTCTGAGAGAAAGTGAAGAAGAAAGAGGTGTAATCTGAGTAGATTACTGTGAGGAACTCAAGTTTGAGAGGAACTTGTGTTCGAGTGTTATTGTAATCGAGGCATTACCATAATAAAAATGAATTCTCTTCTTGATTAGTGTCAAGAAGATTTCACAATTGTTATTTATGTCTTTTCTTTTCTCAGATCTTTTATAATTTTCTAAGTTCCACAAGAAACTTTATCAAAGTTCCAATTACAATTCCCCCCCCCCCTCTTGTGTGTGTTCCTACTGGAATATCAATTGGTATCAGAGCCAGTACTCACTAAAAACACAGGAAACCCTGTTTGAGTCAAGTTCCTGATAGTATGAACTCACAAGAGAAACTAGAAGAAAGCTACTCCACGCAAAGGCCTCCCATGTTCAATGGCAAGTTCTACTCATACTGGAAGAACAGAATGGAGATATTCATCAAAGCGGAAAACTATCAAGTTTGGCGTGTGATTGAAGTTGGAGATTTTGAGGTAACAAAGACCAATGCAGAAAACGAGGTAGTTCCTAAACCAATGTCTGAATTCTCCAAAGAAGACTTTGATAAATATGAGATGAATGCTATGGCAGTTAAAATCTTGCATTGTGGACTTGGACCTCATGAACACAATAGGGTCATGGGGTGCAAGAGCGCAAAACAGATTTGGGAATTGTTGCAAGTAACCCACGAAGGAACAAATGAAGTTAAACGTTCCAAAATTGATCTGTTAATGTCTAAATATGAGAGATTTGAAATGCTTCCAAAAGAAACTATTCAAGAGATGTTTACTCGATTTACTAACATAACAAATGAATTAGTTTCTCTTGGTAGAATCATTCCTACAGATGAACAGGTGAGAAAAATACTAAGGAGCATGCCACAAGATGATCGTTGGAGAACAAAGGTTACAGCACTGTTTGAAACCAAGGATTTTACAAAATTCAACATTGAACAACTTGCTGGTTCTTTGATGACACATGAACTGCATCTTGGAGCTGCTGTTCCTGAGAGCTCCAGAAACCGAGGACTCGCTCTAAAAGCTGAGGAACTCGATGAGTCTGAACCAAATGAAGAAGAGGCTGCTATGCTGGTCAGAAGGATGAGAAGGCTCTACAGGAACTTCAAACCAGGGAACCAGAAAGGAAGGAACTTTGCAAGAAAAACTGTTAGTTCCAAAACTGAGCAAGGTTGCTTCAAATGTGGAGAAACTGATCATCAAATTCGTGAGTGCCCTTTGTGGGAAAACGACAAAGGCAAAGGGAAAGGAAAGGAACAGGTCAAGGAACGCTACAATAAGTCTACCTTCAACAAGCCTAACTTCAAAAAGGCTATGATTGCTGCATGGGGCGAAGCAACAGACTCAGAAGACGATGAGGAACAACCTAATGAAGAAACTGCAAATCTCTGCCTCATGGCAAGAACAGAAGGAACTGAACAAGTTTCATCAGAAGAAGTAAGTTCCTCCACTCTTCAGTGTCTTTCAAAGTCAAAATTAATTGAACTATTACTAGAAACTCTAGATGATTACAAAAAGTAAAGTATGCTAAAAGCGCAAAGTGACAGAGCCTTGGAACTCAGTAAAGACCACATAAATTATCTAAACAACATTAGATCTGATGTTCAAGGCAGGTTCTTTGAATTGCTAGATAGAAACACCACCATAAATGAGTCATTCGAGAAAGTTAGAAATGAAAACATCCTTCTACAATTGCAACTCAGTCAATATAAAATGTTTAATCTGAGTTTAGACCCTACGAAATCCTTGGAGATTAACATGGGAGTTTTTAATGTCGACCTAGAAAGATTAAACGAAGATCTGATCACCACAAAGGAACAAAAAGAGAAACTAGAAAGGGAACTAGCTATGGCCAGGGCACAGAAACAACCACCTAAAGTTCCTCCTAAGT
This sequence comes from Spinacia oleracea, assembly GCF_020520425.1. NCBI lineage: Eukaryota > Viridiplantae > Streptophyta > Magnoliopsida > Caryophyllales > Amaranthaceae > Spinacia > Spinacia oleracea. The sequence goes on along the minus strand of NC_079489.1, from coordinate 145,434,103 downwards.
GGATTGAGAACGCTCAATCTAAGAGAACAGAAGGTTTAGGTTTCAACCATAAAACTAGTCATAAGAAAAAGTATGTGGAACTCCCAAGTGTGAAATTCTGTTTCTCTTGTGGAAGTGGGAGTCATGTAAGTAATGATTGTTCTAAGATGAAAGAACAGGATCAAAGGAACATAAATTATGTAAGGCAAAAATGGGTTAAGAAGTTAGATATTGTAGTTGAAAAGGAACTCGAGGAAACCCGAGTTCCTGTAACTAACCTTTGATTTCCTTACAGGTTCTAGTGAAGAGGAACAGCTCGTGGTATCTCGACAGCGGGTGTTCCAAACACATGACAGGAGACAAATCTAAATTCCTCTCACTAGAAGCCTACAATGGAGGAACTGTGACCTTTGGAGACAACATGAAAGGAGAAATTGTCGGAATTGGAAAAGTTGGAAGGTCAAGTTCTTATGCCATTGAAAATGTATTTTTAGTCGAGGGTTTAATGCACAGTCTACTAAGTATTTCTCAATTTTGTGACAAAGGAAACTCTGTAAGTTTTACTTCTGAAAATTGTCAAATCATTAATAATAACACTGGGAAGGTTATTCTGGAAGGAACTCGTAAAGGGAACACATATTCTGTGGATCTCAATACAGTTCCCAGGAACAATTTAACCTGCCTTAGTGCCTTTGAAGAAGATCCCCTACTTTGGCACAGGAGGTTTGGACATGCTAGTTTCTCACTGCTTGACAAACTAAGATCAAAGGAACTGGTTCGAGGACTCCCCTCCATCAAGTTCCTAAATGATAAAGTCTGTGATGCATGTGCAAAAGGCAAGCATGTCCGAAGTTCCTTTAAGTCTAAGAAATTGGTAAGCACCACAAAACCATTGGAACTCATCCATATGGACTTGTGTGGCCCAATGAGAATTCAAAGCAGAAGTGGGAAAAAATATGTTTTAGTTATTGTTGATGATTACTCTCTCTTTACTTGGGTCATATTTCTAACAAGCAAAGATGAAACGTTTGATGAGTTTGTTGCATTTTCAAAGAAAATCCAGAGAACTACAGGTCATCAACTGATCCATATAAGATCTGATCATGGAACAGAATTTGAAAACTACAAATTCGATGAATACTGCAAGGAACAAGGTATGGACCACAATTTCTCAGCTCCCAGAACTCCACAACAAAATGGAGTTGTTGAGAGGAAAAATAGAACCTTAGAGGACATGGCAAGAACCATGTTAATAGCCAGTTCCTTACCTAGGAACTTCTGGGCTGAAGCAGTCAACACAGCTTGTTATATTGTAAATAGAGTTATGATTCGAGCAATTCTAAACAAAACCCCCTATGAGCTACTAAAAGGTACAAAACCCAACATCTCTTACTTCAGAGCTTTTGGTAGTAAATGTTTTGTCCACAACAATGGAAAAAGGAACTTGGGGAAGTTTGATGAAAGAAGCGATGAGGCAGTGTTTCTAGGATATGCACTAAATAGTAAAGCTTACAGAGTCTATAACAAAAGGTCTATGTGCGTTGAGGAAAGTGTACATATATTATTTGATGACTCTAACAATTCTGATATAGTACAGGGACAAGAACACTATCAAATTGGTTTGTCTCGTACTGCAGACAATGATGAGTAGTTCCAACCAACTAGACAAACAGTCAAAGGAACTGCTCAACAGAACCAAGAAGTCCTAGTGCAAGAGGAACATGAAGAAATCCAAGAAGATCCAGCTCTAGAGGAAACAGAAGCAACACCTGAACATGGGGAACTCTACACTGATCAACAAGGAACTCAGGTCACTGAAGGAACTGAGGAAATTCCTACAACTCCAGCAGCTCAGTTTCAACCCAGACCTTGGAAACACCAAAGTTCTCATCCAATGGAACTCATTGTGAGTGACATTAGAAAAGGAACTCAGACAAGGTCACAACTCAGGAACTTCTGTGCATTTCACGCGTTCCTCTCCATATTTGAACCAAGAAATCACATAGAGGCTTTGGAAGATGCTGACTGGATCATAGCCATGCAAGAAGAATTGAATGAATTCAAAAGAAACAAAGTGTGGCACTTGGAACCCAAACCAAAGCACCAGAAAGTAATAGGACTGAAATGGGTGTTCCGGAACAAGAAAGATGAACATGCTACAATCATAAGGAACAAGGCAAGGTTAGTGGTCAAAGGTTATAACCAACAGGAAGGTATAGATTTCGAAGAAACTTTTGCACCTGTTGCTAGATTAGAAGCCATTAGAATTTTAATTGCTTTTGCTGCATTTATGGGTTTTAAACTTTATCAAATGGATGTTAAATGTGCTTTCTTAAATGGTTTCCTAGAAGAAGATGTTTATGTGGAACAACCCCCTGGATTTGAAAATCCCGAATTTCCAAACCACATTTACAAACTAGATAAGGCTCTCTATGGACTAAAACAAGCCCCTAGATCTTGGTATGAGAGATTATCAAAGTTCCTCCTTCAAAATGATTTTAAAAGAGGTAGAATAGACAAAACTTTATTCTTAAAATCTAGAGGAACTGACTTGTTAGTAGTTCAAATATATGTTGATGATATATTATTTGGAGCAACTAATGAGAACTTGTGCAAGGATTTTGCAAACTTGATGAGCAGTGAATTTGAAATGAGCATGATGGGGGAACTCAACTTCTTCCTTGGTTTACAAATCAAACAAACTGAGGAGGGAATCATGATACACCAACAAAAGTATGTGAAGGAACTCCTAAAGAAATATGAGCTAGAATCAGCCAAAGTAAACCACACTCCCATGGGAACAGCTACCAGATTAGACACTGATCCAAATGGGAAAAGTGTGAATCAAACAAAATACAGAGGTATGATTGGATCACTATTATATTTAACAGCTAGTAGACCTGACATTTCTTTTAGTGTAGGACTATGTGCAAGATTTCAATCCAATCCAAATGAGTCCCACTTAACTGCTGTGAAAAGAATACTAAGATATGTCAAAGGAACTGATGACCTATGCCTATACTATCCAAGAAGTGGATCATTCGAGCTAAAAGGATATGCTGATGCTGATTATGCAGGAGACTTAGTGAATAGAAAAAGCACATCAGGTATGGTACAGTTCCTAGGTCCATGCATGGTTTCTTGGGGTTCCAAGAAACAAAACATTGTTGCTCTATCCACAGCTGAAGCTGAGTACGTAGCTGCTGCAGCTTGTTGCTCACAAATACTATGGATAAAACAATAGTTAAGAGATTTTGGTATTATCTATGATTGTGTTCCTATCTATTGTGATAACACAAGTGCTATTTGTATTTCAAAAGATCCGGTTCATCATTCCCGGGTTAAACACATCCACATTAGACACCATTTCCTTAAAGATAATGTTGAAAAAGGCTTAATTAAGTTAGATTTTTGCCAAACTGATCACCAAATTGCTGACATTTTGACTAAGCCTTTAAACAGGGAGAAACACGAGAAAATGATGATGGAACTCGGGATGATCAAACTAAGGTAATTTGCAATTGAAGTTCCTCCAAGACAAAAACAAAAATTGTGGTACATATATAGATTATTACAAACACAATTTTACGTGTGCAAACATAGTTGAAGCTTACCACTGTAGACGATCTACTTATGCAACAAATATAATTGGTAAGCTATTATCCTTAAAATTAGAAATACAAGATACAAAGATTAAGCAAGTCTGTTAAATTTTTTTATTTTATTTTTTTAAAACTGATTTTCAAAATTTAAAAACATGGTCATCCAATTCAAAGTATTTTCCTCGGTTCCCATTGGCATTAAATAGAAGGAACCCCTCATCTCCCCCCATTCACTCCCCATCTCCACATCTTTCACCTCTCTCACACGTCTTCTCCTCTGCCACCATCAAACGACCCTCCTATAAAACGACACCACCATGGTACTCACCAGTCACAACACCGATCTCACCAACCTCAAACGCAAAAGAAACCCATCTTCCCCAGTTCCCATGGACACCTCACCCATGCAATCCCCAATTCCTCTTCAGATGTACACCCTAGTTCTTGCACTCACTCAGGGGGAACACGTCAACTCCGATGAGGAAATGACCACCCCAAACCCTACACCTCGATCATCCACCAGAAAAACCAAAAAACGCCGCACCGAAGAAGCCGGCGATCAAATCGAGGAGGTGGTGGAGAGTCCTCGTTCTCAGGGGGAAGAAAAAGGGTCAGCGAAACTCACAGCTAAGGACAACAACTTGGTGGAGGGTTTCGCAATCAATTCGACCTGGTGTGCGGCTAATCAATTCAATGAATTGATGGAAATTCTTGAACAACAACAGTGGGTAAGTCTATTGAGTGTTTATGCTAAATCGCCCCTGATTCCCCGTGCTATGAAAGAATTTTGCAAGAATTTTTCGTGTGTTGACAATGTGTGTTCCAGTATGGTTAATGGAACCAAAATTGAATTTGATGCTGTGTATTTAGAGAAGTTGTTTGGAACTCCCAATTCGGGATTTGATGATTGGGTCAAAGGTCAAGTTAAAGTGACCATAGGAACTGTCAGTGAAAATGACATTGTAGGATCAATTGGAGGGGACTGTAAAATTTCCACTTCCACTCAACAAAACTCCTTTTCCCCTCTACAAAAACTCTTGTTCAATGTTGTTTGGAGAGGCATAGTTCCTCGCACCCAAAAGAGGAACATTGCCAGCCTCTCTGATGCATGCCTATTGTACTGTCTTGAAAGGAAAATACCAATCAACTTCCCAGCTATCATGATCAAACACCTCTCCACTTGCATCCCAAAATTCAAAATTCCCTATTCTTCACTACTCACCTCAATCTTTGAGAGTTTCTCGGTTGATTTAAGCCAATATGCTACCATACCCCTAAAATCCACTCAAATTGTCCAATCCGGAATGCTTACCCTGTTAAAACTAAAGGTGGTTGAAGGTAAAGTCATCAGGTGTGGTCAGGAAGAGAAGAAAGAAGAGGAGGAGGAAGAGGAACTCACTCCCTTGAGAGTCAAACTCTCTCGAGTTCCTCCCTCCTCCCAAAAGAAAAAGGATGTGGCACAGCCTGGGAAAAGGAAGAGTATGAGGGTAGCTAGTAGGGAAAATAAGAAGAGGGGACCAGTTTTCATGGATATCACAGGGGAGGAAGGAATAGAGGTTCACAAACTTGAACAGGGGGAACAGGATGATACAGAGGAACCTGAGTATGAAGTTGCTTTTCCTATCAAGAAAGAGGAACTGGTTCAAGCAACCAAGCTGAGAAACAAAGCCATTACCCCTTCTAAGAAATCCTTCACTCGACCAGTTCCTCCAGCTCAAAAGCCTGCTTCAACATATGGTAGTTCCTCGGGTTTTGCTGGGTTTTCTGAGAGTTCCAAGGATCAACACATCATGGAACTCAGAGCTACTGTGTCTCACCTGGTGGAACTGCAGCAGGGCACTGATCACAGGATTAGTCAACTACAGGCACATGTGGGTTCCTTGGTTGAAGTTGTGAAGACCCTTCAAGCCAACCTTCAACACTACTCTGATCATGAAAATGAAACTCGAGCAGCCATTCTTTCAAAGATTGAAAACCTGGAAGCTGTCGAGGAAACAATTGTTGAAGAAACAACTGTATCTGGCTCCCCATCTCAAGCCTAAACACTCATTCTGCCTTTCTTCATTTTATGCCTATGGAACAATTTCTTTTTGTTGTTTTGTATAACTAAACTCGGGTGCACCTTTCTTTTCTGTTGTTTTCAAAAAACTTTTAAGACTTGCTTTGGTTGGTATCTACTATTTTCCTAGTTTATTGGATATTGCTTCCTGTTATTTTGTGGTGTGATTGGTTCCAATACTTTGAGACTAGCTTAACTTGCCAAACGTTGATCATGGGGCACTGTGTTTGGAATTTCTATATTTCGTGCTATACTTTTTGTCAATGCCAACAGGGGAAATTATGTTGCAAACTTCCAAGGTGGACAATCAATCCTAGTTCCTGACTCCAAATCTTGTGGCTCTCCTCTGTAAGTTTTTTTTTAAGTTCTTTTCTTCTAATTTTCTTTGAATTATTTTATTATTATTTGTTGTTACAAAATTAGAAACTGAAATTGCTCCTAGTATTGATTAATCTCTGGTTGTAAAAGTTTGCAAGTGTTGTCATCACCAAAAAGGGGGAATATTGTTGTTCCTGGTTTTGGTTGATGACACACACACTGCAAACTTCCTGATGGATGGTGTTAAGTGTTGACAGATAAATGGTCGAGTTCCTATGAGGAACTAGGAATAGCTGCTGGAGTTCCTGGGTTGGATACGGTAAAGGCTAAAGCACCATGGGTCAACAAAATAGAAACAAATTCTCCTTCAATCAAGTGATCCCCAAATACACGAAGACAATTGCAGTTCTATCCTGGAGTTCCCCTAGCTACCAAAAGGAACTCATCCCTGTTCCAGAGTTGGAACAGTTGAAGCTTTTGAGTTGTAAGCTCCAAGAAAAGGGAAAACGTAAATATCTAGGTAGATTACTTTGCTTAGATTTTATGTAAATTATTAATGTGCTAAATGGTATACAAGGAACACGGGAACTTGGATTTACTTTGTTTAATTATCGAATATTTGGTATCAAAGTTTTAAAGGAAATTATTCTGTCAAAATTAATATCTTTTCTTTTATAAAAATCGGATTTTCTTTAACAAGTTTATCGTTTAAAATAAAATAGTTTAACTTTCCTAAAACTCCTCCTAATTATTCTGATAACTTAACAAACTGTTTTTCAAGAAAACTAAAGTAATTGACTTGGTCTAAACCACGACCAGTGATTGAGGAAGTTAAGGGAGAAGTGGTCTTCCCTTGTTCCTCAAGTCAAGGGACGTGGAAACCTAAGCTTCAGTTAGTTGGCAGTTGAGTTCTTGAAGGGAACAAACCCTAAGGACAAAACTCTATAAAAGGGCAAAACGTTTTTGTGAAAAATACACAAACATTCTAAGAGTTTTTGCTTTCATAAAACGATTTATCAAAGATTTTCTAAAAGCAGTTTGTGTCCTAGTCAATTCAGAGTTCCTAAGTTCCTTATATACAAAAGCACCATTAATATCTAGAGGTTTACTAAACACGAATTGTATTTTCTGATTAGTAAGGATAGAGTCATCCTGTTTAGACTTAGAGTTTAAGTCTGAGAGAAAGTGAAGAAGAAAGAGGTGTAATCTGAGTAGATTACTGTGAGGAACTCAAGTTTGAGAGGAACTTGTGTTCGAGTGTTATTGTAATCGAGGCATTACCATAATAAAAAGGAATTCTCTTCTTGATTAGTGTCAAGAAGTTTTCACAATTGTTATTTCTGTCTTTTCTTTTCTCAGATCTTTTATAATTTTCTAAGTTCCACAAGAAACTTTATCAAAGTTCCAATTACAATTCACCCCCCCTCTTGTGTGTGTTCCTACTGGAATATCAGGGTTTGTCTTCTGCCTCAACGGAGGTGCAGTAAGCTGGAAAAGTGCTAAGCAAAGCACCATTGCGGATTCTACAACTGAAGCGGAGTACATTGCTGCACATGAAGCAGCAAAGGAAGCTATATGGCTAAGGAAGTTCATAGGTGAACTTGGTGTAGTCCCCTCCATTAAAGGACCAATATCCCTGTATTGTGATAATAACGGAGCTATTGCACAGGCAAAGGAGCCTAGACACCACCAAAGAGTCAAGCATGTACTTCGTAGATTTCACCTTCTATGAGAGTTCGTTGAAAGAAAAGAAGTCGAGATAAGCAAGATTGGAACTGATGACAACATATCAGATCCATTGACTAAACCTCTGCCGCAGGCGAAGCACAACTCGCACACTGTAGCTATGGGAATCAAGCATATTGGAGAATGGCTTTGATGTCCTTATTTATTGTTTTAAAGTTTTAGATTTTAATTCTTTGTAAAACATTATTGGTTAATCATTCACAATAAATGAATAGAATTCATTTTTCCATTTAATTTGTTGTTTATTAAATGATGAGTCCCTTCAATTTGACGATATATTCAAGATAGACTGTCAGGACCAGTCCTGTGACTAAGAAAGTCTATCAAGTGAACTTGAATGTCAAAGGTTGAAAATGGTCCCTGGTCGGAGTTTTCTATAAAATTGGACGCATAGAAAACGTTAGAGGACTAGAATGCAAGATGACTAATAGTTCTGTTTCCTGAACTATGTGGACATGGCAATGTCGTAATCATTTGCATAGAAACCTACTTTGGGAAGACTAGTATCGGACAGACCTATGAAACTTTACTGTAAGAGATGAAAATCTGTCATAAGTAAATTTCATTAAAATTATTAGACACTAAATCCTCAATACTTGAGTGATTTGAGATTACTTGTTTGAGAACTGGTTGCTTTGACGTTGACCAACCGTCGCACCGTAAAAGGAGGCTATAAAGGCAACGCTCAGGTAATCACCTATCAAACGAAGTCTAATCTCAAGATCACAAGATTGGGATTGTCCTCCCATAAATCGGGATGAGATGCTTAAAAGTTGTACAAGGCCACTTGGAGAGCTAGAAACTGGGAAATGCATGGCCGTGCTCGGATGAATCGTAGGCTATGATTATCTGTTTATTTGATCAGTTGAACTCTGAAACCGAGAAACACCTCTGGACATAATAAGGATGACAACTCTTACATTATGTTCAAGAGCAAGCATCGAGCGACAAAGGAATTAGGTAATGCACACTTGTCCCTAAGGACAAGTGGGAGACTAAAGGAAATAGTGCCCTTGGTCCAAGTATGCATATAATATTAAGTCTAATAAATGCGGTTCAGTATTAATTAACAAGTTAATAATTCAGTGAGATCAAGTGAGCTGAATGCCTAGCTAGAGGCCGCTTCAGTTCAAGTGGAATTAATGATATTAACCCACAGCTTACTCTTGACTGAACTCGTAGGGTCACACAAATAGTACGTAAACGGATCAAGTATTTAATGGCATTAAATACTCCATCTATGGATATTCGGAATCGACGGATCTTGGTTTCAGTGGGAGCTGAGATCGTCACAAGCAAGAAATGAATACTCCGGAAACGATTATATTGCCGGAAACGGAATTATGGATCGTATCGGAAATATAAATATTATCCAAGTCGTAGATGTTGCCGGAAAAGGAAACATGGTACGTACCGGAAAATATTATCGGAAATGGAAATATTGCCGGAATCGGAAATATTGCCGGAAACGGAAACATTGTCAGAATCGGAAATATTATCGGAATCGGAAAAATAATTCCGGAAACGGAAATATTAAATATTAGTCCGAAACGGAAATTAATTCCGGAATCGGAAATATTAAATATTGTTCGTATCGGAAATGAATTCCGGAACCGGGAATTTAATCGGAAGCGCATCTTACGAATTAGCATCGGACGAGGCTTGCTAGACGAAGGCCCAGCACGAAGCCAGGCCCGCGCCCAGCAAGCCGAGCGCCCAACATGGAGCTGCCACAGCCTCGCCAGGCCCAGCGCAAGGCCAGGCCCAGCAAGGCCTTGGCGCGCGCACGCTAGGCGTGCTGTTGGGCTCCGAGCAGCGGCTGCTCGTGTGGGCCGCAAGGCCTGCGCGGGTGGTGCGATGCTCGTGGCCATACGATGCTCATGTTTGTAACGAATCCTAATCCTATCGGAATTCGTGTATTGATTAAATCCTAATCCTAATAGATTAAATTTATTATTTAGAGTTCAAGTTGGATTCTAATTTATAAATCCAAATCCTAGTAGGATTATAATTCCTTTTCCATACCTCTATAAATAGGAGCCTAGGGTCATAATTTATACATACAATTGAAGTATTTTAAAGGTAACATTTTGAAGAAAAATCAGCCATACACTTGCACCTAAATAGCCGAAATTCCTAAGCTACCTTAAGGGCGATTCTAGTTGGTCAAGCTTAAGGCAGATCCGGACGTGCTGTGGACTATCTAGGGAGGGACGACACTTGGAGTCCTAAAGACTTGTTCTTGTTCGGTTCGGGCGCGACTAGGGAGGGCACGCAACAAAGTGTATGCATCTGAATTATGCTAAATGATTATGTGCGAATAATATGTTTCCTGGCTTTATGGTTTTTCCGCATGATTTATGTTTTGTCATATTGGACTGCTGCCAAGAATATTCTGAAGTACCTGAAAAGGCACAAAGATGATTTCCTGGTCTATGGTGAAGATGATGAATTAATTGTTAAAGGCTATACGGACGCAAGTTTCCAAACCGACAAGGATGATTTCAGATCAAAGTCTGGGTTTGTCTTCTGCCTCAACGGAGGTGCAGTAAGCTGGAAAAGTGCTAAGCAAAGCACCATTGTGGATTCTACAACTGAAGCGGAGTACATTGATGCACATGAAGCAGCAAAGGAAGCTATATATATGGCTAAGGTAGGTGAACTTGGTGTAGTCCCCTCCATTAAAGGACCAATAGCCCTATATTGTGATAATAACGGAGCTATTGCATAGGAAAAAGAGCCTAGACACCACCAAAGAGTCAAGCATGTACTTCGTAGATTTCACCTTCTACGAGAGTTCGTTGAAAGAAAAGAAGTCGCGATAAACAAGATTGTAACTGATGACAACATCTCCGATCCATTGATTAAACCTCTGCCGCAGGCGAATCACAACTCGCACACTGCAGCTATGGGAATCAAGCATATTGGAGAATGGCTTTGATGTCCTTGTTTAATGTTTTAAAGTTTTAGAGTTTAATACTTTGTTAAACATTATTGGTTAATCATTCACATAAATGAATAGAATTCATTTTTCCATTTAATTTGTGGTTTATTAAATGATGAGTCCCTTCAATTTGACGATATATTCAAGATAGACTGTCAGGACCAGTCCTGTAACTAAGAAATGTCTATCAAGTGAACTTGAATGTCAAAAGATTGAAAATGGTCCATGGTCGGAGTTTTCTATAAAGATGGACGCATAGAAAACGTTAGACGACTAGAATGCAAGATGACTAGTAGTTCTGTTTCTTGAACTATGTGGACATGGCAATGTCGTAATCATTTGCATAGATACTTACTTTAGGAAGACTAGTATCGGACAGACCTATGAAACTTTACTGTAAGAGATTAAAATCTGTCATAAGTAAATTTCATTAAGATTATTAGACACTAATCCTCAATACCTGAGTGATTTGAGATTACTTGTTTGAGAACTGCTACTTTGACTTTGTCAACCGTCGCACCGTAAAAGGAGGCTATAAAGGCAACGCTCAGGTAATCACCTATCAAACGAAGTCTAATCTCAAGATCACAAGATTGGGATTGTCCTCCCATAAATAAGGATGAGATGCTGAAAGTTGTACAAGGCCACTCGAAGAGTAAGAAACTGTAAAATGCATGGTCGTGCTCAGATGAATCATAGGCTATGATTATCTGTTTATTTGATCAGTTGAACTCTGAAACCGAGAAACACCTCTGGACATAATAAGGATGACAACTCTTACCTTATGTTCAAGAGCAAGCATCGAGCGACAAAGGAATTAGGAAATGCACACTTGTCCCTAAGGACAAGTGGGAGACTGAAGGAAATAATGCCCTTGGTCCAAGTATGCATTTAATGTTAAGTCTAATAAATGCGGTTCAGTATTAATTAGCAAGTTAATAATTCAGTGAGATCAACTGAGCTGAATGCCTAGCTAGAGGCCGCTTCAGTTTAAGTGGAATTAATGATATTAATCCACAGCTTACGCTTGACTGAACCCGCAGGGTCACACAAATAGTACGTAAACGGATCAAGTATTTAATGGCATTAAATACTCCATCTATGGATATTCGGAATCGACGGATCTTGGTTTCAGTGGGAGCTAAGATCGTCAAAGGCAAGTAAATGAATACTCCGGAAAAGATGATATTGCCGGAAACAGAAATATGGATCGTATCGGAAATATAAATATTATCCAAGTCGTAGATGTTGCCGGAAACGGAAACATGGTACGTATCGGAAAATATTATCGGAAATGGAAATATTGCCGGAATCGGAAATATTGCCGGAAACGGAAATATTGTTAGTATCGGAAATATTATCGGAATCGGAAAATAATTCCGGAAACGGAAATATTAAATATTTGTTCGAAACGGAAATCAATTCCGAAATCGGAAATATTAAATATTGTTCGTATCGGAAATAAATTCCGGAATCGGGAATTTAATCGGAAGCGCATCGTACGAATTAGCACGAAGCCAGGCCTGCGTCCAGCAAGCCATGCGCATCAACACAACGAGCAAGGCCACGCCAGGCCCAACACAAGTCAGGCCCAGCATGGCGCGCGCGCAACATGGGCTGCGAGCTGTGCAGCTCGCGTGGGCCGCGAGGCTTGCGCGGGCTGTGCGGTGCTCGTGCTCGTGTGCGGTTGTGTGCGATACGAATCCTAAAGCTATTGGAATTCGTTCTATGATTAAATCCTAATCCTAGTAGATAGAATTTATTTAATAGAGTTCTAAAGGGATTCTAATTAAACTAATTGGTATTCTAATAGGATTCTAAATCCTTTTCCATGACTCTATAAATATGTGCCTAGGTTCACAAATTTATATACAAGTTTTTCAAGTATTAAAAGCTAGGATTTTTAAGCAGAAAAATCAGTCATATCACTTGCCCTATTTAGCCGAAAATAAGTAGTACCTTAAGGGCGATTCTAGTTGGTCAATCTTAAGGCGGATCCGGACGTGCTGTTGACTTTCTACGGAGGGACGACACTTGGAGTCCTAAAGAATTGTTCTTGTTCGGTTCGGGCGCAGCTAGGGAGGGCACGCTACAAAGTGTATGCATCCTAGACTAATTATATGATTATGTGCAACTAATATGATTCCTGTCATTAAGGTTTTTCCGCATGATTTATATTGTTCATATGTATCATAACCTAACAATTAATTCTAATCAAGTTGTTTTAACCTTAAAGGAATGTAGACCTAATCAAGATTTTGTGACTAAAAATGCTCCCACTTAAACCAATAAATTCACATGCTTTACTAATTTTAAACATAAAAATGTATTTCCTAGTCTAACCGGAAACATACAAATTTAATTAAAATTTAAAGCTCATATAAATTTATAATTGAATCTATTTAATTTATTTTCAGTTGAATTAAATGAATTTAAATTAATTCAAGGTTTTAATTTTAGTAAAATAATTAGTATAAATTAAAATTTATAATAATTAGATTATTCAAAATTAAATTCCGAGAAAACAATTTAAATTACGAATTTTCTAAAATTAATTAAAATCGTTTCCGAACTGAAAATTTAAAATTAAAACCAAAACGCATCAATCGTAACAAGACGAGGCACTTGGGCTTGCGCGCGCCCAAGCCCCGTCGAGTGCACGAGGAAGCAGTGCCCCTCGACTAATCGCATAGCCATCGCACGAGCAGCAGCAGCCACACGCAAACGCAGCAGCTACCTTGGCGAGGCATCGCTCGCTAGGCGCGAGCCATTGCTCGCTGGCGAGGCAGCGCTCGCTGGTGCGCGGAGCAGCACTCGCTGGTCGAGCCAGCTCTCGCTCTCACGCGCGCGCGGCTCGTCTTGCTGTGCCACGCTCCATCGCCCGTCGCCCATGCGCGCAGCACACACGTCCAGGCATCATTGCCTCGCGCGCGCGCCACGCTTGTTGCTCGCTGTATTCGTACCGCACGGGCGATGAGCTCCCTTGCTCGTCGTCGCGTGCCCGCACTATACAACACCCCTTAAGGGTAACACGTAGCGTACATTGCTTTGTGCGTGCAACTTTTATGAGCGAATTTCATAAAATTAAAAATTTTTAATTCAAAATTAATGACAAATTAATAAAATATATTAATTTCATAATTTTAGGGCGAAAAATAGAAAATTTATTAATCAATTAATTTCTGATTATCATGGATTCAAATCTAGGTCATAAAAATTTAAAATTTATCATAAATTAACAATTTTTATGGTGGTTTTTAATCATGGATACCTAATTAAATCGTTAATTAATTATGCAAATCAAATCAAATTCTAAATTATTCGAATTTCAACAAATTAATTACAATTACAAATTAGGTTGTATAATTAACAAGCTTAGGCATTCAAATTTGTTAAACATATACAGTAAGTCAATCAAAAATTCAAAATTTAACAACAAGAATCGCAAATATTTAATTTAACATCTTAAAATTACAAACTTTTGCATTCGAAAAACTAAAACCTCCGAAAAGTCATAGTTAGGCTTCGAATTTGGGAATTCTGAGTTCGGCCGAAGAAATAGTAATTTTGTCAAAATTTTAGAATGCCTTTTACATGCAGAATTGACATAAAAATCACTCGATTTCGTTGAGTAACGAAGAAACTGCCGAAAAACTGCGTACATATAATTAAATAAACGCAATTTGCAATTAATTAACAATTACGAAAATTAATCACCCCTTTTAATTCTTTACAAATTTGTAAAATTTAACCATGTTAAGCAATTATTATGGAATTAATTAGAGGCTCGTGATATCACTGTTAGGTTATGATACATATAAACGAATATAAATCATGCGGAAAAACCATAAATGCCAGGATTCCAAATTAATTGCCACATAACAATTAACATAATTAGGATGCATACTCTTTGTAGCGTGCCCTCCCTTGCTGCGCCCGAACCGAACAAGAACAAGTCTTTAGGACTCCAAGTGTCGTCCCTCCGTAGAAAGTCCACAGCACGTCCGGATCCGCCTTAAGATTGACCAACTAGAATCGCCCTTAAGGTACTACTTTATTCGGCTATTATGGGCAAGTGTATGACTGGATTTTTGCTCAAATTCTTACCTTTGAATACTTCAAACTCGTTATAAATTATGAGCCTTGATCTCATATTTATAGGCCGTGGAATAAGCAATCGAATCCTACTAGGGTACGAATTAATTAAATTAGAATCCTAGTAGAACTCTTATTTAATTAATTTATCTTTTAGGATTAGGAATTTAATCATCAAACGAATCCTATACGCTTTAGGTTTCGTATGTGAACACAAACACACACACACGCACAGCAGCCCACGAGGGGCGCCATGCGCGCGCGCGCAGAGCCTGAGAAGCGACGCAGCCCACTCGGCCACGAAGCCCACGAGGTTGCCTGCCCCTTTGGCGCGCGCTGGGCCTGCCTTGCGGTGGGCCTGGCGCAGCCTTGGGCTGGGCGTGTGTGGCGCGCTATTTCCTTGCTGGACGCGGGCCTGGCTTCGTGTTGGGCCTTCGTCTAGCAAGCTCGTCCGATGCTAATTCGTACGACGCGCTTCCGATTAATTTCCCGATTCCGGAATTCATTTCCGATACGAACAATATTTAACATTTCCAATTCCAGAATTAATTTCCGTCTCGAACAAATATTTAATATTTCCGTTTCCGGTATTATTTTCCGATTCCGATAATATTTCCGATTCTGACAATATTTCCGTTTCCGGCAATATTTCCGATTCCGGCAATATTTCCATTTCCGATAATATTTTCCGATACGTACCATGTTTCCGTTTCCGGCAACATCTACGACTTGGATAATATTTATATTTCCGATACGATCCATATTTCCATTTCCGGCAATATCATCGTTTCCGGAGTATTCATTTACTTGCCTTTGACGATCTCAGCTCCCACTGAAACTAACATCCGTCGATTCCGAATATCCATTAGATAGAGTATTTAATGCCATTAAATACTTGATCCGTTTCCGTACTATTTGTGTGAACCTACGGGTTCAGTCAAGAGTAAGCTGTGGATTAACATCATTAATCCACTTGAACTGAAGCGGCCTCTTGCTAGGCATACAGTTCACTTGATCTCACTGAATTATTAACTTGCATAATTAATACTGAACCGCATTTATTAGACTTACCATTAAATGCATACTTGGACCAAGGGCATTATTTCGTTCATTGCCTTCATCTTTTACTGGTGGTGCTAGATACATGGTTCAAAATTACCAAGATGCTATGGCTCTATGCAAATGGTATGGATATCCTGATTTATTTATTACCTTTACATGCAATCCAAAATGGCCAGAAATCATGCGATATGTACAGAAAAGACTTCTTAAACCTGAAGATCTGCCAGACATTCTTTGTAGAGTTTTTAAAATGAAGCTAGATCAGTTGATTAAAGATTTGAAAGGTGGAAAATTATTTGGAAGAACACAAGCTTGTGAGTTTTAATATTTATATAATAAATATCTTTTATGATGTTTCATTTATCTTAATCTTTAATATATTCTTTAGTCTAATATGAAACTTTATATGTGCAGTGGTCTACACAATTGAATTTCAAAAGCGAGGCTTACCTCATGCTCATATTGTATTGTTCTTGCACCAAGAAGACAAGTTTCCTAATGCGGATGACATCGATCGGGTTATTTCTGCAGAGATACCTGACAAGGAAACAAATCCAGAATTATATAAACTGGTTACAGACTCCATGATTCATGGTCCATGTGGTGAATATAACATGCGTGCCCCGTGCATGAAGGATGGAAAGTGTACAAAGAAATTCCCTAAAAATTTCAACGAGAGAACGACAGTGGATGATCAAGGATTTCATGTGTACAAAAGAAGCAATAACGGTCGGACAGTAGAAAAGAATGGAGTTACTTTGGATAATAGATATGTCGTTCCATATAATGCTTATCTTCTATTGAAATATGGAGCTCACATCAATGTTGAGTGGTGCAATCAATCACGTGCAGTAAAATATCTTTTTAAGTATATTAGCAAGGGTCATGATCGAGTAACTGTATCGTTGAGTCAGACAAGTGAAAGTGACGACACTATAAAAGATGAGATAAAAGCATACTACGATTGTAGGTAAATCTCAACATCACTTAAAAAACCTTACATGGTTTTCTAACTTCTATTTAAATGTTGAATATTTCACATAGTTTCTTTCTTTTCCATTTTAGGGTGAATTTTATTGTGCTTATCATTAATTGACAAGGTTGTCGCGTGCCTATCAAAAACAACCTAACTAGACCTCCTAACTATGTAGTCGGGCAAGTAAGGGTCGAATCCCAAGAGACTAATGTATTGGAAACTAGCAAAGCTGACTTGAATTTATACTAAGCGAGTAACTAATCAACGATTGAGAATGGATTATTAAACTAATTCTAGCTAAGAACGTAATTAATAATAAGACTAAAATCAAGGAATAAAAATACCTAGAGTTAAGCATCACCACTAGCATAATCAACGTAAAGATAAATTCCTACCCCAAATTAATTAAATAGATGTTCACGAGGAAAAGTAAAATTATATAATGCCATATACCTCTCCCGAGTATCAATGGCTTCCCTAATATGCAATCAAGACCTACTCCCGTGGAATCATGCGAATTAAAGACATTAAACTCAATACCATAACTTCCTAACAATCCCTTCTACCTACTCCCGTGGAGAATTTCATGTCCTTAATTGAAATATTCAAATCCGTCAAAACCCAACTCCCGTTACGATTAAGACAATGGAATGATAACAATACTAATTATCCCTAATCTAGTATTGAAAATTGTACAATCAATTAAGCAAGAACAATTAAACAATTAAACTGGGGATTTAAAGGAATAAATCATACATCAATCATGACTAGGGTTTACTTAACCCTAGATTATAAATCTACTCACACATATTAATTAAACAAACAAAATAAATTATGAGAGAAAACATAACTAAATAACGAAAATAAAGAGAAAACGGAAATGAATAATACTTGTAATTTGTTTAACTATAGGAAAATTTTGTAATATTAATCCAACCTTTTGCCGATTTTCTTTTATTAAGCCCACCTACGACATATTTTTTAATAATCCCACCTTTACCACCCAACGTCTTTTATTGGGCCCAACACGTCATAAACCTATTGTCGCCGGTAATATATCCCTACGTGGAAGTACTCTCTCTAGATGTATTCAGTCATCATCATCAATTCATCACCATCTCGATGATTTTTTCACCAGTTATCGGTCACTTAAGCCCAATAAAAGTCGTTGGGTAGTAAAGGTGAGATTATTAAAAAATATGTCGTAGGTGGGATTAATAAAAGAAAACCGGCCAAAGGTTGGATTAATATTACCAAATTTTCCTTAACTATATGGAAGTCAATGTTATTTCATTTGTTTGTTCACAAAATCACAATTGCCAAGATCAAACTCAAAGCTCACGACCATTAATAATGAACAAAGAGAATATCGAGTCAATTAGTGGGCGGCGTCACAAACCTAATATCACGAAAAAGTTCAGAACTGCAAAGCTGCGTGCGAAGATTTTTAATTTTTCGGAAGAAGAGTTTAGGTATTCTCTACTACTTGTATTTATATCTAGGGATAATAGGAAGTAAACTAGTTATTAAACTCTAATAATTAGCTCATTAAACATTCAATATGGGATCGAGAGAAGGCTGCCACGGCTCGGGTGTGGCATGTAAAGTAGGCCACGGGTACGCCGTGGTATTGGCTGCCCGGTGTTCTTGTATTTTTCTTGAACTCTTGTTTGTATCACAATGTAAACACCTTGTAAACGTGGATGTCTCCTAGACATCGTACATTCGTGCTCACTCTACCAACATCTTCTCCGAGGTCTACCAACTTGAGCTACTTCCTACAAAACAAAATAAAACAAACACGAGGAGAGAAACATCGAAAATAACGAATAATAGCACTTTAAGATTAAAATATGAAAGATATATGACAAACAATGGACTAATATGGCACAAAGAATGCGTATATTATTGTGTTATCAAATTCCCCCACACTTAACCTTTGCTCGTTCTCGAGAAAACAAAACTAAAAACTACACTAATAAAGCAATAAAATCCTAACTCACTGTCGTAGGAATCACGATAGCACTTAGCATGAGCAACAAGCCCTTTAAACCCCTAAGCTAGCCTAGTGGACGAGTAAGGTCTCGTGAAGGTTTTCAAAAGGCATACCTACAAAGCCAAATAGTGAACATCCAAACCAATAAATGAAATCAATTAACAAATTTGAAAACATGAAGTCATTTCTTTTAAGAACTATGTTAAATGTCACAAATCAACGAACATTAAATGAAACAGTAAATTGATGACACCCTTCAATGACAAACCAGTCTTACCGCTTCCTTCCCCTGACACAGCCATATGCATGTAGCTTCTCACTTTAGTTGTGCAAAATAAAACAAATAGTTTCTCTCATGTGTTTAAGAAGGTAGAAACATCACTCAACCTAATTATCGTTCAAGCACGCCGACTCTATGTAGTCTTCCTCTTTAGACTTGCCTCTCGTCTTTCTCCACTTATTTGGGTGATACATACACGGGGATCATGAGTTCCTTAAAAAGGGTAGGCTTGGTTAAAATAGGGTGAGACGATGTTATTTGGGAATGTGGTGCTCATTTCCTAACAAGGAAAATAAATTATACTTTGATCAACACTACAATTTCCAAATTTTAGGTTTAATCTCCTCCCTTCTTCCTTCTAAACAACCAAAACGACCATTTATTTATTCATGATAATATTTTTTTTTTTTTTTGCTTCGAGAAATTGAAATGATTTATTTTTCGAACCCCTTTTTTTTCACTCTTTTTTTTTCTAATTTTTTTTCAATAAAATAGAACTTCATTTGAGCAACAAATTACAAAACTTTTCTTTCATATCATAATCTCCATACCTCCATATAAATCATACACAGTGGTAGCATTACTCCGCAAAAATCCAAACAAAACCTACGAAAAGGCTCTAAGGCATGTAATGTACGGCGTCAAGAAATGGGATTAAAGCTCAACATGGTTCATCCTAGGGGAGAATGTAAAATAAAAAAATAAAAAAAAATTGCATGAGCAAACCTATTCCTAAAATTTGAAGCTCTAACTAACTAAAGGAATCTTCAGTCATCCCCCACACATGTATCACAAAGTCTCAAATAGTACCAAGGCAAGTCCAAGAATCGTACCACAAAAGAGGAAAAATATCTAATTACACATGAAAAATAGAGACTGATTTGAATGTGTCAGTCTATATGGCTCAAAGATCTCACCAGTTACTCAAGATACATGCATCAGTTGAGTCGGGGCCCGGAAGGTAATTCTAACCACAAACCATTGCCAAGAAAGGATTTACTCATCTTACCGAATTACTCATATCAATGTCAATCAACTCACGAAAAAAACATAGAAAAACATTTTTATTCTTTTAAATTTACTTGTTCCATAAATCGGTTTGGAATTTTCATTATTCTTAGACTCTAAGACTCTAAAAAACAAACTAAAAAATAAAATAATAAAAATAAACACAAAAACTAATATGTACATATTGGTACCCTCCCCCACTCTTAAATGTTGTAATGTCCGCAGTGCAAAAGTAAAGCATAAACGTAAGTAAAAGGGTAAAGGTACTCACAAAGCCTCACCGAGGAGGGGCAAGAGAAGGGTTTGGAAACCCTTGTGACTTCATCCAAGTGTTTAAATTCTCCAAGATTGCGAACATGGATGAGATGTCTTCCTTAATAGTGCATTGCTTCTGCATGATTGTATCAACTGATCCTTGGAGTTTTGCAAGTGCTCTCTCGATCGAGCTAGAGTAGGAGCTAGCACCCTCAGTAGTGCTAGGTATGACCAGCGGCTCAGGAAGGATAGGCACTCGAACTCTTGGTTCAGTGTCATCAAAAGACCAATTAGCCGCATTACGTAAAGATATTTCCTCCTGGGAAGGCAGTTAATCCTCAACGTTTTTTATACACCAAATAGTAGTACCTAGACCTGTCAAACGGGTCGGTCGGGTCGGGTTGTAAAAAATTACTTTCGGGTTCGGGTTGAATCGGGTCGGTCACTTTCGGGTTCGGGTTTGCAAATGCTTGTTCGGGACCCAGAACTTTCGGGTTCGGGTTGACCCAACGGGTTGAGAGATTTTAAAACGCGCATTATATTTTCATTAATTTAGGTTATAAATATACAAAATATTGGCACAAATTAACAAATTTTCCTACGAAAGTTTATATTTAGTCAAATTCAACCATAAAATGGCGTATAATTCAAATTAAAATCATATTACACACAACAATAGTAAAAACAACGTGTCTATTATGCTTAAATTTTCTCATAATCTCATTTATTACTATAAATACAATGATTTTCAATCGGTCGGGTCCAAAACGGGTTCGGTCGGGTTTTGACCCATTCCTTTTCGGGTTGCTCGGGTTCGGATAAAATCGGGTTACGGGTCACAAAATCTTGTTCAGGACCCAATATTTTCGGGTCGGGTTCGGGTCGGTTTTCGGGTCGGGTCGATTTTTGACAGCTCTAGTAGTATCCTCTTTCTTTTTTAACCAGTTCGAAGGAACGTCTACAGCATCCTGACCATCAATAGCCCCATCTCTCTTAAGTAGAGACGCATGACCCAAATAAAGTGCAATTGGGGTTATGAGTCCCCCTTGCACAAAGACTCCTCCACCGGTGGTCGTGTTTGCCAAAGTTTGCATTTGTCGTACTAAGAAAGCACCTGCATCGATGGGTTGAGCATGAAGCATATGATGGAGCATATATAATTTTGCCTTGCGAACCTTACCCCATAATTTTCGGCTAAAGATGGTACTCACAAATACCTTAAGGATATACCGTAGAGCTGGGTGACAAACTGAAGTTATCGAGCTCTTCTTCGAGTCATAGTCATTTTCACCAGTTAAAATTCGCCAAAGAGGTACAACAGACCAATGCTTAGG
Source organism: Spinacia oleracea (assembly GCF_020520425.1). NCBI lineage: Eukaryota > Viridiplantae > Streptophyta > Magnoliopsida > Caryophyllales > Amaranthaceae > Spinacia > Spinacia oleracea. Next base: position 145,412,449 of record NC_079489.1, on the reverse strand, counting down.
TGTCAGTCGGGGTCCAGTAGTGGGAACCGAGAACTTCATTAAATTTTGCTACAGTCCATGTGTGTGTCTCGTTGTACATCTGGAAAGTGATCATGCCATCACCACAACGTGAATCCACATACGTAACCGCCTTTAAGGAGCTCAAAAATTCCAATGTAACTCTCTTATATGTTGGGTATTTGTTCATGAGAAATTTACCCCAACAAACATTAGAGAATAACCAATTAATATCATCTTCAATATGCAAGGAATTTATGACATCGATGTCACAGTAACGAGTAGTAGTTACTCCTCTCACAAACAATCTCTCATACCTCTTCTTATGTTCGTCATCCACAAACTTAATATCGTAGTAATCAATTACCACTTGTTCTTTATCGCTTGATGATGTAGCTGATGTTTGGCCTTTAGTAACATGAGATTTAGACTTAGAAACAGAACTTTTACCCTTAACAATTTTTACCACCCTAGAATTTGAAGATGCATGGGTTGTCCTTTTCTTAGTGGGAGCCATGAATACAATACTAAACACAAATCTAAGTACCAATTTGTTGAACACTCTTCACACACCCCCACCAACTTGAATTAACTCACAATTAAAATGATAAATAAATTAAAAAAATTAAAAAAAAAATTAATAGAAAGAAATAAAAATTTAAACTTTTCCAGAGACTTATAACTCAAAGCACCCACTTTGGTTATCTACCGAAAAAAATCTTTCACCACCTCCTTTGAATATGCTTGCCAAAGATAGCAACTTTATGCACCAAAATACACAATAAATCCAATAAATCATACGTAACCCACGAACAAAGTCCGTACAAGATCAATCTCCACTCGTTACTTATAGTTGCAATAATCAATTGAAGGAACTCATACCTTGTTAGGGTGAAAGTGGAGTTTCGCTGCAACGGTGTTTCGCGAGTATGAGTTCGATTCTGTTGGAAATCCTAGTGAGAAAACAAAAGAAAATGAGTGGGAAAACGTGGGAATATGAAAAGTCCCACATGGGAAAAACACAAACCATATTCAATGTTTATATTTGGGGGTTTGAGGAAACATTTGTTTAAGAAAGCATGTGAGTGGCATGGGTGGTCACAACACACACGCGCGCCGGGCCGGGCTCGGGCTTGGTACTTGGTACTTGGGGTTCGCGGGCGTGGGGTGGGTTTTGTGGGCCGTTTTATGTTTTTTGGGCAAATATTCTGGTCTCGAATTCTCGGTGTCGTGTAAACCCTGGAGGGCAACCGCAAGCGTTCTACTGCATCGGAGGTAGCGCGAAATTGTCTTTTAGAGCAGTGGTCCGGCCACGGCACGACAATCGTTTCAGTTCGTATTACGCAACATCCAGTTAAGTCGTTCCAATTACTTATTTAGCTTAACAGATTCGAGTACCGATTTCCTTCGTAGTCTTTTGTTAATTGAAAAGACCAGAGACAAGATGCTATTAGGACTCTTTTTAAATACTATCTGACGGTGGGTCGCGGCTGGGCCGTGGCTTGGGTGTTTATACTGCAATGAGACCGTGGAGTCTGCTGTGAAGTTCTAATTTGCCACTCTTTTCCCTTTTTTTTCTTTTCTTTTAATACCATCAGGTACTTTCACAGCCTTACCGTGATGACAGGCTTCGGGCCGCGGCACAACTGTGGGTTGTATTGTCTCCTTCACCACTTTTGTTGAGACCTCACGTTAGGCCCGTGGTTTGTGGATGTTATCCACGGCCTTAAGAGCATCAATTATAGACTAACTCTTAATTTGCCCCCTCTTAATCTCTCTTTTGATACACCTCATCACCACCTCTTAACAAGAGTTAGCTACCAAAAACATCAAGAAATAGACTACCTCTTAAATACTACCTCTTATATAGTTTTTATATTTTAAATTTTATTTTTAATACAAAAAAATACCAAAATACACCACATTCTTCCACATCACCCCTTTTATTTCTAAGAGCTACCTCTTATTTAGAGGATATTCCAATCAACCTCTAAATAAGAGGTAGCTAAGAGTTACCCTATTCTTTTTAAAAGCTAACTCTTAGAGATTTTCTCTCCTTAAGAGGGGGCTAAGAGGGAGCTATAATTGATGCTCTAAGGTGGAGTTGGCTGAGTTAGAGCTGCAGTTTCATCAAAATCACAAACTATCTGTAACAAAGAATCACGCACAAAACCAAGAAAAGAAAGAAAAAGAAAAAGAAAAAAAAAAGAAAAAAAAAAGTAAAAGAAGTACAGCACACAAAGAGATGGGACTAAAATTTAATTATGAGAAAAAAAAAAAAAAAAAAAAAAGGCCTCACTCCTATAATGTAGGAGTGCAATACTACTGTAGCATAGAGTGATGGTATAATACTGCAACAACTAAGGTCACACGCAAAACAAGAAAATAAAAAAAAATTAAACAAACAAACAAAAATTAGCACTACAAGAAAAGTAAAATGAAAATGACATTCTAATCCTAATGACTAAAAATAAAAATAAAAATAAAAAGTAATCTAAACTAAAGTAAGTCCTAATCTAACCGTAGGAATGCTATTGTAAAATAAAATATTTTGGGTGTTTTTGTTTTTCTATTTTTTTTTCATAGTAAAAGTAGATAAACAAATAAAGTACAAGAAGAAAAGAAATTAATTAGAAATTAGTTGGGTTGCCTCCCAAAAGCGCTTTTTTATAAGGTCATAAGTTCGACCTCCTTTATAACTCATTCCGGTGAAGGTTCGGAAAGTGTGATGTCAACACTCTCGTCAATGGGGTCTTCAACTCTGTAGTGTTTCACTCTTTGACCGTTCACCTTAAAACTTCCATTTTGTCTGTTCCAGAGCTCTATTGAACCATAAGGGAAAACCTTACTGACTCGGAACGGTCCCGACCATCTAGAGCGAAGTTTACCAGGAAATAGTTTTAATCTAGAGTTAAAGAGGAGAACTAAGTCGCCTTCCTTAAACTCTCTTCTCAAAATATGCTTGTCATGTCATTTGTTTTCTCCTTGTACAACCTTGAACTTTCATAAGCATCAAGTCGAAGCTCGTCTAGCTCATTAAGTTGTAGGAATCTTTTCTCGCCTGCTGCTTGAGAGTCAAATTAAGAGCTTTGATAGCCCAAAACGCACGATGTTCCAACTCAACAGGAAGATGACAAGTCTTACCATACACAAGTCTATACGGGGTCGTACCAATAGGTGTTTTAATAGCAGTCCTGTACGCCCAAAGTGCATCATCAATTTTCACAGACCAATCTTTCCTTGTTCTCGCAACCGTCTTTTCCAAGATGGTTTTGATTTCCCGGTTAGAAATTTCTACTTGACCACTAGTTTGTGGGTGGTATGATAACCCCACACGATGATGTACTCCATATTTCTTAAGCATCGCCTCAAACCGATTTTCCAAGAAATGCTGGCCTCCGTCGGTAATCAACACTCGTGGTATGCCAAATCGAGGAAAAATAGTTTTCTTAAAGAACTTGCTTACCACACGAGCATCGTTGGTTGGAGTAGCTATCGCTTCAACCCATTTCGAGACATAATCCACAACAACCAAGATATACTTGTTCCCATATATAGGAAGAAGGGAACGGCCCCATAAAATCAATTCCCCACACATCAAATAATTCAACCTCGAGAATATTATTAAGAGGCATTTCATTCCTCTTAGAGATGTTACCAGTTCGTTGACAACGATCACAGGACTTAACATGTTCATGAACATCTTTGAAAAGGCTTGGCGAATGAAAACCACACTGTAGAATCTTCGCAGAAGTCTTAGTAGTACCAGCATGTCCTCCATAAGGTAATTCATGACAATGTGAAATAATAAATGGTACCTCATTTTCTAGAATGCACCTTCTAATCACCCCATCTGCACAAGACTTATAGAGAAAAGGGTCGTCCCAAAAATGTCTTCTCACCTCCTTAAAGAATTTTTTCTTTTGTTGTGATGAATAACCGTGAGGAATAGTACCACAAGCCAGATAGTTGGCTATATCAGCATACCATGGGATCTCTGTAGTAGCTATAACTAAGAGTTTCTCATCAGGAAATGAATCATCAACCGGGAGATCCTCGTCACTTTCACACTCAAGGACAAGTCGGGAGAGATGATCAACAACAAAATTTTCGGCTCCCTTCTTGTCTCTAATTTCCAATTCAAATTCTTGGAGTAGCAAAATCCAACGAATCAAACGAGGCTTAGCATCTTTCTTGCTCATCAAATACTGCAGTGCTGCGTGATCCGTGTGAACTATCACCTTCGATCCAACCAGATAGGACCGAAACTTATCCATAGCATACACCACTGCTAATAACTCCTTCTCAGTTGTGGCATAGTTCATCTGGGCCGGAGAAAGAGTCTTGCTCGTATAGTAGATTGCATGTAGCTTGCCATCCTTCCTCTGGCCCAACACTGCCCCCACTGCATAGTCACTAGCATCACACATGATCTCAAAAGGAAGATTCCAATCAGGTGACTGAATGATAGGGGCAGATATTAGAGCTTGCTTTAACCTGTCAAAAGCCTCAGTGCAAGCATCACTAAAAACAAAAGGGACATCTCTGCATAGGAGATCAGTTAGAGGCCGAGCAATTTTTGAAAAGTTCTTGATAAAATGGCGATAAAAGCCCGCATGACCAAGGAAACTCCTTACTCCTTTTACAGAGTTGGGAGGTGGTAAGCTCTCAATGACCTCTATCTTTGCTCTATCGACTTCGATGCCCCTATGAGAAACAACATGACCCAAGACGACTCCCTGTTGTACCATGAAATGGCACTTTTCCCAATTGAGAACTAGATTGACTTCTTGACATGTATGGAGCACCTTTTCCAAATTATCAAGACAAACATCAAAAGATGTTCCATAGATAGAGAAGTCATCCATAAATACTTCCATAGAGTTCTTAATAAGACCTGAGAAAATTGACATCATGCATCTTTGAAAGGTGGCAGGAGCATTACATAATCCAAATGGAATCCTACGATAAGCGTAAGTACCATAAGGGCATGTGAAAGTAGTCTTTTCCTGATCGTCAGGATGGATAGGAATTTGAGAAAAGCCTGAATATCCATCTAATCAACAGAGAAAGGAATGATTTTCCAACCTCTCCAACATCTGATCAATAAATGGGAGGGGGAAATGATCTTTTCGGGTGGCTTTATTCAATCTCCTATAATCAATGCACATGCGCCACCCTGTCACAGTTCTAGTGGGAATTTGCTCACCTTTATCATTCTTGACAACGGTCATACCTCCTTTTTTTGGAACTACTTGCACCGGGCTAACCCACTTACTATCTGAGATAGGGTAGATTATACCTGCATCAAGCAATTTAACAACTTTTTTCCTGACTACATCCCTCATGTTAGGATTAAGTCTCCTTTGAGGTTCAATAGAAGAAGCATGATCGTCCTCAAGTATGATTTTATGCATGCAGAATAAAGGGTTAATCCCCTTGATATCATCAATGCTATACCCAATGAAATTCTTATATTTTCTCAAAACAGTAAGCAATTGCTCAATCTGAATGTCATCAAGTTCAGCATTAACAATAACAGGGTATGTATGATTAGGAACCAAGAAAACATACTTCGAATTAGAGGGAAGGGGTTTCAACTCTACCTCAGGAGGCGTAGAACTCTCCTTATATTCTCTCGGTTTCAACACCTCCTTGATAGGATTTTCAGATGCTAACGCTCGTGTCTCTTCCAAGAGCCTCTTGTACTCCCCAGTCTCCCAATCCTCTTCATCTGCACTTTCCATCAAGACTGTCTGTAACGAATCATCAAGCTGCAAACTGAAGGCCTTAGCCTCTATCGCCTCATCAAGAGCATCCACTCTATAGATATTTTCTCCCATAGAAGGAGAACCCATGGAGTTTGTAAGTGTATACTCCATCTTCTCATCACCCACTTCAAAGGTGATCTTCCCATTCTTCATATCAATTATGGCTCCAACAGTGGCCAAAAAGGGTCTCCCAAGAATGATGGGAACCTTTGCATCTTCCTCCATTTCCATCACAACAAAATCACATGGAATGAAAAATTTTCCTACTCGGAGTGGAACATCCTCAAGCATACCAAGGGGAAACTTGACTGTTCTATCCGCCAGTTGTAGGGAGATGCGTGTGGGTTTCGGTTCACCCATATTAAGCTTCTTGCAAATTGAAAAGGGCATAAGACTCACACTTGCCCCAAGATCACATAATGCTTTCTAGATCTCAATATCACCAAGCTTGACAGGAATAGAATAGCTTCCTGGATCTCCTAGCTTTTTTGGAAGCTTGTTCTGCAAAATGGCACTACACTCAGCTGTTAATGAAACGGTTGCATTCTCTTCGATCTTCCTCTTATTGATAGCATGTCTTTCAAGAACTTAGCATAAGAAGGCATCTCTGAGATAGCATCCAAGAAAGGGATGTTGATGTGCAGCTTCTTCAGGACCTCAAGGAACTTCCCACATTTCTTCTCTAGCTTGGCCTGTGCTAGTCTGTGTGGAAAAGGAACAGGTGGCTTGTATGGCTTAATGGGAGAAACAATAGGTTCCTTTTTTTCTTCTTCAACCACTTTTTCAAATTCATCTTTCTCTTCTTCTACCACAATCACTTTCTTTTGAGGTACCCTTGGTGGAAGCTCTTCTAACACTCTACCATTCCTCAAAGTCACAGCATTCATCTGATCCTTAGGTGGTTGCTCAGTATTTCCAGGAAATTGGCCTGGAATTTTTGAGGATTGACCCACTTGGTGAGCAAGTTGGCTTACCTGACTCTCCATGAGCTTGAATTTGTTGAATGAGGTAGAGAGGAACTCATTTTGCTTCATCTGCCCTTCCCAATACTTGTGTTGCTTAAGCTGTGAGGCAGCAAGAGACTCAACCATAGCTTCCAAATTGGACTTTGGTTGTGGAGGGGTCTGTTGATTGAAGGATTGTGGGTTGAAAGGTGGTCTAGCTAGAAAACCTGGAGGTTGATTGAAGTTGTTGCGTGGTGGTGGTGGATTTAGCTGTTTCTCAGTGTTCTTGTAGGAGAATGCAGGATTGTGCTTCCACCCCTCATTGTATGTATTGGAATAAGGATCAAATGGCCGTCTCTGGTTATTGTTGTTGTAAAGAGCATTGGCTTGTTCAATTGTCAACCCAACATTATTGATTTGACAATCATTAGCAATATGTCCCTGTATTCCACATACTTCACATGAAGCTACCGTAGATGACCCAGTTTGAAATTGATCAAACTTTTGAGATAGTGCCTGCACAGTACTAGTCAACATGGTTAAAGCATCAACATTATATTTACCTCCCTTTTTAGCACTATTCCGACCACCTGGGTGATAGTTGTCATTAGCTGCCATTTTCTCAATTAATGCTTTAGCTTCAGATGGAACCTTTGCAGTGATAGAGCCACCTGATGCAGCATCAATGTAGATTCGATACTCATGCGTCAAACCATTATAGAAAGCTTGGATCAAGAGCCACTCTGGAATCCCGTGATGAGGACATTGTGAAGGAAATAATGCCCTTGGTCCAAGTATGCATTCAATGATAAGTCTAATAAATGCGGTTCAGTATTAATTAATTATACAAGTTAATAATTTAGTGAGATCAAGGGAACTGTATGCCTAGCTAGAGGCCGCTCCAGTTCAAGTGGAATTAATAATGTTAATCCATAGCTTACTCTTAACTGAACCCGTAGGGTCACACAAATAGTACGTGAACGGATCAAGTATTTAAAGGAATAAAATACTCCATTTATGGATATTCGGAATCGACGGATCTCGGTTCCAGTGGGAGCTGAAATCGTCAAATGCAGATTATGAATACTCCGGAAACGATGATATTACCGGAAACGGAAATATGGATCGTAACGGAAATATAAATATTATCCAAAGTCGTAGGTGTTGTCGGAAACGGAAACATGGTACGTATCGGAAAATATAATCGGAAATGGAAATATTGCCGGAATCGGATGAAGGAAATAATGCCCTTGATACAAGTATGCATTTAATGTTAAGTCTAATAAATGCGGTTCAGTATTAATTAACAAATTAATAATTCAGTGAAATCAAGTGAGCTGAATGCCTAGCTAGAAGCCGCTTCAGTTCAAGTGGAATTAATGATATTAATCCACATCTTACTCTTGACTGAACCCGTAGGGTCACACAAATAGTACGTAAACGGATCAAGTATTTAATGGAATTAAATACTCCATCTATGGATATTCGGAAACGACGGATCTTGGTTTCAGTGGGAGCTGAGATCGTCAAAGGCAAGTAAATTAATACTCCGGAAACGATGATATTGCCAGAAACGGAAATATGGATCGTATCGAAAATATAAATATTATCCAAGTCGTAGATGTTACCGGAAACGGAAACATGGAACGTATCGGAAAATATTATCGGAAATGGAAATATTGCCGGAATCGGAAATATTGCCGGAAACAGAAATATTGTCAGAATCGGAAATATTATCGGAATCGGAAAATAATTCCGGAAACGGAAATATTAAATATTTGTTCGAAACGTAAATAAATTCAGGAATCGAAAATGTTAAATATTGTTCGTATCGGAAATGAATTCCGGATTCGGGAATTTAATCGGAAGCGCATCGTACGAATTAGCATCGGACGAGACTTGCTAGACGAAGGCCCAGCACGAAGCTAGGCCCGCGTCCGGCAAGCCAAGCGCCCAACACAAACGCTGCCAAAGCCTCGCCAGGCCCAGCGCAAGGCCAGGCCCAGCAAGGCCATAGTCCGCGCGAGCTCGTGGGCTGCGGGCTGTGCATCTCGCGTGGGCCGCAAGGCTTGCGGGGGGTTGTGCGGCTCGTGCTCGTGCTCGTGCTCGTGCAACGCTTTTGTTCAATACGAATCCTAAAGCTAATGGAATTCGTTATATGATTAAATCCTAATCCTAATAGATAGAATTTATTTAATAGAGTTTTAATGAGATTCTAATTAAACTAATTGTTATCCTAATAGGATTCTAAATCCCTTTCCATGACTCTATAAATATGTGCCTAGGTTCACAATTTATGAACGACAATTCAAGTATTCAAAGGTAAGATTTTCAAGCAAAAATCAGCCAAACACTTGCCACATATTGGCCGAAAATTCCAAGTACCTTAAGGGCGATTCTAGTTGGTCAATCTTAAGGCGGATCCGGACGTGTTGTGGACTTTCTACGGAGGGACGACACTTGGAGTCCTAAAGACTTGTTCTTGTTCGGTTCGGGCGCAGCTAGGGAGGGCACGCTACAAAGTGTATGCATCCTAGACTAATTATATGATTATGTGCAATTAATATGATTCCTGGCATTAAGGTTTTCTGCATGATTTATGTTGTTCATATGTATCATAACTTAACAGTGGTATCACGAGCCTCTTATTATTTGCATAATCTATAAATTGCTTAACATGGTTAAATTTTACAAATTTGCAAAGAATTAAAAGGGGTGATTAATTTTCGTAATTGTTAATTAATTGCAAATTGCGTTTATTTAATTATATGTACGCAGTTTTTCGGCAGTTTATTCGTTACTCAACGAAATCGAGTGATTTTTGTGTCAATTCCGCATGTAAAAGGCATTCTAAAATTTTGACAAAAATACTCTTTTTCGGTCGAACCCAGAATTCCCAAATTCGAAGCCTAACTATATGACTTTTCGGAGGTTTTAGTTTTTCGAACGCAAAAGTTTGTAATTTTAAGATGTTAAATTGAATATTTGCGATCCTTGTTGTTAAATCTTGAATTTTTGATTGACCTACTGTATATGTTTAACAATTTTGAATGCCTAAGCTTGTTAATTATACAACCTAATTTGTAATTGTAATTAATTTGTTAAAATTCGAATAATTTAGAATTTGATTTGATTTTCATAATTAATTGACAATTTAATTAGGTATCCATGATTAAAAACCACCATAAAAATTGTTAATTTGTGATAAATTTTAAATTTTTATGACCTAGATTGGAATCCATGTTAATCGGAAATTAATTGATTAATAAATTTTCGATTTTTCGGCCTAAAATTATGAAATTAATATGATTTATTAATTTTAAATTAATTTTAAATTAAAAAGTTTAAAATTTTATAAAATTCGCTCATAAAAGTTGCACGCACAAAGCAAATGACGCAACTGTTACCCTTAAGGGGTGTTGTATAGTGCGGGCACGCGACGACGAGCAAGGGAGCTCGTCGCCCGTGCGGTAGGAATGCAGCGAGCAACCAAGCATGGCGCGCGCGCGAGGCAATGCTGCCTGGGCGTGTGTGCTGTGTGCATAGGCGATGGGCGATGGGGCGTGGCACAACAAGACGAGGCGCGCGCGCGCGAGAGCGAGAGCTGGGTCGCCCAGCGAGCGCTGCTCCACGCACCAACGAGCGCTGCCTCTCCATCGATCGATTGCTCGCGCCCAGTGAGCGATGCATCCCTTCGGTAGCTGCTGCGAAGCGAGCGAGCATGCTGCGCGCAAGCGTGGCTTGGCTTGGTGCGTTTGCGCGTGGCTGCTGCTGCTTGTGCCATGGCTATGCGATCAGTCGAGGGGCATTGATGCCTCGTGCACTCGACGGGGCTTGGGTGCAAGCCCAAGTGCCTCGTCGTGTTACGATTGAGTCGTTTTGATTTTAATTTGAAATTTTCAGTTCGGAAATAATTTTAATTAACTTTGAAATTAATAATTTAAATTGTTTTCTCGGATTTCAATTTTGAATATTATAATTATTATAAATTTTAATTTATAATAATTATTTTACTAAAATTAAAACCTTGAATTAATTTAAATTCATTTAATTCAACAGAAAATAAATTAAATAAATGGATTCGATTATAATTTTATATGAGCTTTAAATTTTAATTAAACTTGTATGTTTCCGGTTAGACTAGAAATACATTTTATGTTTAAAATTAGTAAAGCATATAAAGTTATTGGTTTAAGTGGGAGCATTTTTAGTCATAAACTCTTGATTGGGTCTACAAATCCTTGAAGGTTAAACAACTTGATTAGAATTAATAAGGACTGAATAATTGGTAGATTATTGGTGCCCTTGATTAATTGCTGCAAATATTTATGTGATGCATTATAACATGTTTTACTAACCAGCTATGTGGGCCATTCATGATAATGAATGGGTGAATGGTATATATTGTATATGTACTGTTTTGCAGGTTATGAAGTGACTAGTATGGCCCAAATAGGATAGAAAATATGGTTTGCGTACCATTAATTTGAATATAATTGGTCTAATGCACCAAAGTTTGTTTTTCAATTCAAATATAGTCTGCGTACCATCAAATAGTTGTAATTAGTTTAATTATAGTTTATCCTATTTGAAGAAAATGGCGCCTCCCATGGTGAAATTCAAGACGGAGTTTCCAATCCATTTTCAAGACGGACTTTTAAGTTGAAGCTTCAAGATGAAGTCGGGCCATACTAGATCACATTTATCTTATGCATGCTTTAAGTTATTTATTGCTTTAAATGTGTCTTAATTATGCATGAGATTATGGCTTGATTATGTTGCATGATTAAGGATTTTAGTTCACTTAAAATCTAACCAACATAGTAAGAGCCTTAAGTTCCAAAGTTTAAAAATTGAGTTAAAAGGTGCCATGCCAAAATAACACTTACTTGGATAACCTTTACATCAATCTAGTAATAGTTTTACGCTCAGCGAGGTGTTACTTATTGATCCTAAAGGGGTAAGGTACACAAATAATTGTGTGTACATGTTAGTTTTGGTGAAACTCAAGGAGTCATTTTATGTCGTGGAAAAATTGATAGGTTTACCTAATAAGTTCTTAGACGTACCTATCAACCAAGAGTAGTTTCTAGACTATTAGCAAAAGGCTTTTTCTTACCTAAAATATTTTAGAATTGAGTCAAAATACATAATGTGCTTAATTCTTCAATGATTTTAGGGTCTTGGAATCATTTTATTCACACCTGCCGGAACAATAAATTTGAATAAAATGCCAATGACTTGTTTAAATTGCATGATTGTTTTAATCTTCAAGTTATTAATCATGATAAATTTTTAGACTTTGCATGCTTCAATGTATGTTTTAATTATTGTTTATAATTAAATATCTTGCACTGCAGTAAATCCTTTTAGAAAGGTAACAGTAAATTTCCTCGATTGGTAGTGAATCCAAGAACGATTCACGAAAATGAGAGAAAATGAGCAATTTAAAATGTACGTTTCTTTTAGCGACTTTTATGGTTGTTTTCGAGTATCAAAGTCGAATGGCGAACCGATTGGTGCTTGTGAATTCAAAATACAATGTAGATTTGAGATCATAAAGCATTGAGTTTAAACTCTCAGCTTTACCAATGGTTAACAACCTAAAATATTTTTCCATTTAATTCTCGAATGAGTCTAGACCCTAGACATTCAAATAGATCGATGCTTAGAGAACTTTAGAAGCTTCTGGTAAGATCATCTAGTTGAAACAAAAATATTCAACATAAATGGTAAGAACTTTGTTGGAATGACATTGGATATATCTAAACAAAGTATAAAAGTCAACACTAGAGAATTCAATTCTTAAGGCTATTAGAAAAGGTACAAGAAATAGGAAAACAAAGGAACAAATGAAAGGAATTTACAATTCCGTTTCTACCTATAAGCTTATGTTTAAAGAGAAGTGACCTAGCAATCAAACTTCCTTGGTATCATATACCGCTTGAGGTTCTTACTTCGGTAATAACCCAAACAACAGAAGCTAGGCTACACTAATGGCCTACAAGTGGGAAATGAAGCATGGCAATGCTACATTAGTTGTAGGGTCATCTAGTTTGTTTTAAGTCCTTTCAAGGTGGAACTTAATGGCTATTTTGTTCCATAATCAGCATACCTAAATTTCTGCTTCAAACACAGAAAGACTCACATTCAAGAAAAACAAAAACAATGTTTGTTTGTTTATTTGAATGAAATGGTCATTTACGGGTTGAGTCAATATGCTTGATTAAAACAAACAAATCTTTAACAATAAAGAACTTTACTAGGTTCAAATCAACCCCTTGATTTGAGTTCCACTAATCTTTGGCATTGTTACTTACACCATGTCAACAAGTTAACATTCAAAAGCTCTATTTTATGGACTTTTGAAAGTTGATTGATTTCTAGATCAATTCAAGACAAGCTAGTCTTACTTGTTGAAAGTAACAAAAGATATGAAATATTGTTAAAACGCCTAGACAATAGAGTTCAAAGCTAAAGAAAGATTTTTATGACTTTATTATTTCACCTGGATTTGAGTGATATAAATTTGAATCTGTTTGGCTAGTTCAAAGATTCAGAAGTATAAAATCCACTTGGCAAGAAATCATAAAGATCTAGGTTAGATCATGACGATGATTACTTTAAGACCAAATATGATCATCAATGATTGTGCGTTGTAATTTCACGATCGAGCTCCATAAGATATGAAATATCTACGTTGGAATGATCGAAGTCAATTAGTACTTGATTCGATCAATGATGAATCATAAAGACTTTTCCTATAATTTCTAAAACAAAATGCTCAACTACCACCAAACTAAACCAAATTCGTCAAAGCTATTGAAAAGTAATTTCAGAATATCTTTTCATAATTATATATCTAAAGAGTTGCTAAACTCAGTGGGAGCTTAGTATTTGTTATTCAACAAACTAAGGCCCAAGTATAGATATATTTTTCATTGTGATTTATTCAAATGAGACACAAGGGTATTGTTTCTACCACGAATTTTTGAGAACATAATGTTTGTTTGCTCGAAATGATGTCCTTTTGGAGATTCGTTTCCAAAATGACAAGTGGGAGAAAATAGACCTCGAAAGTCTTCGAGGCGAACAACAAACATAAACGGACATTCCGGAGGCTTTTCGAAGTTCTTTAGAAAATCCGAACACGTATTCTTTAAGGACTTTAGAAGTGGCTTTAAAGAATAGACATCTCTTAGAAGACTTTACAAGTGCTTCAAGGAGAACAGAATATTCAAAAGACTTTGAAGTGTCTATTGATATTCTATTGTTTTATGTTCTATACCCAAGTAGGCATAGAGTTCAAGTCACTGAAACTATGAGATTCTTCTATTAGATAGTGAAGAAACATGGAGTTCAGGTCACTGAAGCTATGAGATTCTTCTATTAGATAGTGAAGAAACCTACAACTTACAGTCAAACTATTATCATGTAGATTAATGAGTTTGTGGACTTGTAAGAAATCTATGACGAAACCTAGATTCCCTAAAATGGTTAGAGGCCATATATAGACTTAATGTTTAATTGGTTAAAGGCCATAAAAACATACTCAATGTTCTGATGACAAAATTGAAATTTTGTTGATTTGCAAGAATGATTTACATCTATTGGTTGCAAATTGGTTTTAAGGATAAAAACCATCAAACATGGAATTGTGTTCACACACAAAGCTAGATTAGTTGCTAAAGGTTACAAGCAAATTCATGGCATGGATTGTGTTGAAACCTCAAGCATAATCGTAATGCTCAAGTCTATAATTCAAGCAATGATTGCATATTGGTACATATGGCAATTGGATGACAAAACATCTCCCTCAATCAAATGTTGGAAGAAACTATGTACATGGAATGTCATAGGATTTGTGGATCCAAATAAATACTTGAAAAGGAAAGCTAACTTATGAAATCTAAGTACATATTTAAGCAAGCAATTGGGAATTAGAATTGTATTTTAGTGAAGCTAATAAGTATTTTAGTTTCATAAAATGTACATGATTCTTATAGATATATAAAAAGTTTAGTGGGAGTACGTAAAACTTAATTGGTCCTATGTGTATCACACACATATCTCTCTATTGTGAAATAACATTCAAATGCTAATGACTTAGATTTGAAACTCTTCATCAATGATGGACCATGGCGAAATTAGTACATACTGGGTATTAAGATCTATTTACAAAGATCTTATAATATTGTTTTGGATTAAGTAATATAATTTACTAAATCAAACACGAAATACTCCATTGGAGATATTCGACCCATGTGAATAAATCTAAGTGTAGACACCTACTTTTGTCCCCATTCCCGAAAGGGAAGGTTCGATGATGAGAACATAAATCTCCACTTGGCAACGCATCTCCTATAAAATAACGAATCTTAATCACCCTTTTAATTTCACCCGAAACCTGCTATTTATAGAAACCTGCTATTTATGGAAACATGCTAAAAATAGTAACTATCGTAATGGGTAGTTGTTAAAAGTGGCAAGTCATAAAAGATAGAAACCTGTCAGAACTAGGTGTTGCACTTCAACATAAATCCTAAATGAGATAGAAATTGCGAGAGAATCCTGTTCCTAATACGATTCGAAAATAAGAGTTATGTATTAATTAAAATCCTAACGAGCCTAGAGTTCGTAATGGGCCCAGACGCATCCCGTCATAAAATTAATATGCACTAAAAGACTCGATTAAGTCTCATACACTCCGGATTCTAAGAGTTCGAATCTGACAAAGAAACGGCCCAAACATCAATTTCAACGCCCAGCACTGGGCGCTGAAATTGCCTGGATCCTATTTTCAACGCCCAGAGCTGGGCGCCGAAATCTTTGACGCCCAGCCCTGGGCGCTGAAAATACTTGGGACGTGTTCTTTCCTAATTCCTCGTGGATTAGAGTTCTACAATTCTATCTTTCCACGAACTCTTTTCTATAAATATGGCCCCAAGTTCGACGTGAAAAAGACAACACACAATTATTATTCTGAGTATTGACTCTAAACCCCTAAGCCTAAGCCTCATGCTGCGAAACTGATCACGCGTTATGTCGCAATCGATCCAAAAATCGAACAGAACGTATCCTGTCCCGTAATTTGAGATTCGTTAAATAAAAGGAGAAATAGCAAAGTCAAAGTGGTTAGTTTTCTAAGAACCATGACGCACCTCTCAAGGGTGCGTCGTAATGTGTCCCTTTTCCATGGTTTAATTGCTTTCCTCGCCCTTTTTATAAACTGTTAAACTAATCAAATCTGATTGTTCTATTGCGCCTAATAAAAATAATATGTTGGGAAATTGGATTATCATGCTAGGTCCCTTAAAACAATCTAAATCAGATAATCGCGATCGATCTAGTATTATATGTTGCATATTGTTAAAATCAACTCAGATTAGTTTAATAGTTAACGCATGTCCCTTCAATTATTTATGCTGAGCTAGTAAGGATATCCTGCCTCTGGAGTTATCGAAGAGCGAGTACTCCTCTCGGTAGTTACAGTCCCCGAACCCTCAATCTCTACCTTGCTGGTGTATGTTGAGAGATCCCCACACCAGGGATCACAAGGGAACCTAC
This sequence comes from Spinacia oleracea, assembly GCF_020520425.1. Classification (NCBI taxonomy): domain Eukaryota; kingdom Viridiplantae; phylum Streptophyta; class Magnoliopsida; order Caryophyllales; family Amaranthaceae; genus Spinacia; species Spinacia oleracea. Next base: position 145,396,170 of record NC_079489.1, on the reverse strand, counting down.
GGCCGTCGTGGTCAAACATAATTGCACTCCCTTTATGTCACGATAACCGGGTTTTGTCAGTTTTTCTCATTGTCGTTAAAAACTGAATGGCGACTCCTATATTACTAGTCAATTGGGTGTAAACTCACAGGAAATCCAATTAAACTTGATTTGACAAAAAGAAACGTCACACCCACGAGGGACGAGGTCACGCATTAGCCTCGTGCTTTTTCGACCCCCTCACAGTGGCGACTCCACTGGGGATAGTGAAGGAAATACTCGTGCTTGTAGGTAATCAAAATAGCCGAAGGGTGAAACGATCCTACCCCGCGTTTATTTCCCCATCAAGTTGGGACGACCTGAAAATCAGCATATTAATGTGAACGGGCAGAACCGCATAACGAATCTTGGCTCCCTCAGGGAGTTAGGACTAAGGATACCCATCGCCAACCGGGGGGTGCATACGCTTCGGATGTTGTCCACTCGGCACTTTCGCTAGTAGTACACCCGTCCCAAACCCAATCGCTCGCCCATTAGGTCCCTCTCATTGGTGCATGCCCCCTTGGCTTACATCGTGATTGGCCTCTTGGGAGAAATTCGTCTGTTGAAGGCACTACCTCGACCGGGGCATGTGTTGGATCTGCGATAGAAGCGGTACCAAGCCAGGCGCAAATACTACCCATAGAAGCCTATCATAAACTACATGACATATTAGTATTGCCTCATGATGTAATGTTAGTTACGTGTAGCGAAATGCATGATTGTGTGTGACAAACAATGTTAGAAAACCAACGACCTTAAAAATTGCCCAAACATTCATAAACCAATTGGCCAAAGAGTTATACCAAAATACGTGTTCCGCAAGACCGAACGATCGCCACAAAAACAAGCGACGCTCGGGATGGCCTGTAACGAATCCCACAAACGCTGCACAACGCGTAAAGGACGTTATAAGGCAAGCACGCAAAATTAAAGTCGCAAAAACAAAAGTAAACGTAAACAGAAAACGAGAACCAGCCAGGGACGCATTTTCAACGCCCCTGGCTGGGCGCCATAATTTCTCACGCCCTACGCTGGGCGCTGAAGTTGCTGCCTGGCCTTTTGGTCAGGCGCAGCAGCCTCGGTGCCTGCGCATAAAAAATATACGTAGCAAAAAAAAAACTTTTCGTAAAAATTGCTGCAAGGGCGTATGAAAAGGCACTCGATTCTAAAAGCGACTAAAAAATAAAAATAAATAACTCTTTGTGTCGTTGTTAGGCCTCCTACGACGACAATGCTCGGCACCAAAACCGAACATGCTAATAACTATGAATGTCACATGGGCAAGGTATTCAAAAAATAATGTTCAAATAGAGTCTTCAAGGAAAAATAATGTTCGAATAAAAAAGTAAATCCGAGTCTAGACTAGGCTATGCCAAAGTACAATCTAAATCCTAAGTCTTAGTTGTCTTATCCATGGAATCGGTCCTAATGCTTGGTGTCGTTCTGCAAGTTAAAAGGTTAAACCATATTGAGTCTCCCTTCCTAACATTTAAATCAATAAGCACCCATATGTAATTGTCATCCCTTGCTAAGAATCTACGGCCTCAATACTCTCTCTCACCAATTAAAGAATATATTATAGTATTTGCAAAACGGAAACAGTCACGTTCTGAAAATCATTCCTCCATAGTCGCACAACCCCCAAAGTGAACCTAAGGTATCAATACCATCGGCAAAAAATTATTAATAGCCTCAAGGCTTATGATCACATTGGGTCACGACTATCATAGTCCTCTCGAGCCACTCGCTCCTTGAAATACTACTAAGTACGGACTAAAATATTTTCCATGAATGCAACATGACGAACCATGAAAATACCCAAATCGGCATGCCATAAGGCTACCATCGGGGTAAAGCAATACACACTAAGAGGGAAGCCGCACTAATGATTCTAGTCTTGCAAAAATGAAAATTCGATCTCCCCGACTAACTACCTTGCCAACATTAAGCAAAATGGCGGATAACAAATGAACACCCAAGGGTTAAAATCTAAAGTGTCAACCAATGGAAGTTATGGTCCAATTAGCCTAAGTCTGAGAGTTGCTTGGTCAAGTATTATAGGCTTACGCCACGTCATTATTTTGAGTCTAGGCCACCTCCTTGTATTCATACACGGGTTATAATCAGAAAGATTAATGAAAGTTCGAGTCTAAATCACAACTTCCAATTCAATCCCAGAAACTGGAGTCTGAAAAGAAGGAAAAAAAGTTATTTTCGATGCAATTCTTTCGTTAAATTTCAATAAGGTAAAAACAAGATTTCGAATCTACGCTATTTGCACATTTTAAGAAACGACTAAATACGCTTGCAAAGTAAGATGATTTAAAAGTCCACCCTAGGCCTACTAAAGCTAAAGGTCCACCCTAGGCCTACTAAAGTTAAAGGTCCACTATAGGCCTACCAAACGAGGCTCACTCAGTCTCGCCTCGTGACTCAAAGACCACAACCATCTACCTTTTAGCCCAAATAAAAAAAAAATGGGGAGAAATCCCAAACAAAAGAGAAAATAGAAAGAGAAAAGGGAGAGCGAAGAGCGAAGAGAGTGAGCTATGAAATACTTAGCCCGTACCTCCCAAAGTGCGAAATTTACCCAAGTAAACGAAGGGAAAGAATTGAGTCAACCAATCCAAATCATGCCACAAAAACTACATAAGGTTCTACGATGTCTACCCTTTCCAATCCTTATGTTCTTAGACACCTTCGCTCTGGGGCCCCTGTTCAGCTCATTTAACCCATCCATGTTCTCATTGCCATAACCCAAGAAACCATTACCTCGACTCTTGTTCTTGAACTTGTTGTCAACTGCAAACCACGTACGGCCATTGACACGTGTGTCATACCCATTATTTCCAAAGCCCAAACCTGCTCTTACACCACCATTAGCATAATGACCATATAACTTGTTTGGATACATCCTGTTGATATACCCTTGAGCCGTCCCCATGATATTCATTGGCCTTGGTTGATGTAATCCTCATGCTTGACCAATACCCGTACAAATTATCCTATCGCATTCAACCCATCTTTCAAACCGTCTTGAGTCACGAATAAAAAATGAAGACAAATGAAAAGTACAAAATAAATAATAAAAAAAGAAACTTTGCAAAGCGCCTCTAAAGTTAGTCTAAAAAGAAAAAGAAGCATTTAGCGCACCAAAAAAGGATCCGCCCAGAAACCATTTTCAGCGCCCAGTGCTGGGCGCCGAAATCTTTAACGCCCCTGCCTGGGCGCTGATTCTCTCTGCTCGCCAAATTTTGTTCAGAAGTGCTCGTCATTTTATCCGCACATACACGGAAAAATAACGAACACTTGGAGGGGTACAACACGTATTCAGATATACGTACCAAAAAAACACATGAAAAGATTTTTGTGCAAATACATGTACTTAAAAAAAATAAAACAAAATTTTGGCTTATGGCAAAGCAGCAGATTAAAATAATAATAAACTTCACTTATTTCACCCTATTTCAAACATTACGATTCCACTCGAACGTACTTGTTTAAAATCAGCATTCTAAGAAACCATTTTCTAGGCTAAGAACTACGCAAGACCTGATTCCAAATTAAATCTATTTAAGGCGGATACGTAGGCAATCCATGATTCGGTCCAACCAATTTGCAAAAATGTTAGAGCCTATAGAATAACAAGAATAAGAAATAGAGTCCCTTATTAAAATTTAATTACTTGCAATCCAAGCCGAAAGAAAAATTTAAAGTCAAAGGAAGAATCCAAGTCATCAAGATGCCAAAACGAGCACACATCGAAAAATAATAAGGGCACGTACCCTTGCTAGAAGGAGCACTCACACTCCTAGGCACTTAGCCAAGACTCAAAAGATCGCTTTGCCTCAATTGAATGGGGGCTAGCGCAAGCGTCCATGACCTCTAAAGTACTCGACTTGACCCTCCCTAAAGCGAACTAACTTACCTTAAAGACCTTCTTTCACCACTAGACACAGTCATAATCGCCAACAAGTAGTAAAGGCAGTAAGCTCGCAATAAAGAGGATTGTTCTACGGCATCGCCCCATCGTTCCCTCGAACTCAGGGCACCCGTTCATGGTAATTCAAATGCTTCCAAATCCGTTTGAAAAAAAATCAGACATTGTCAATAGGACTTGGCACTTAACCAAGGCTCACCCTACTCAGACATATGACACGGGCATCTAAAATCAAAATCTAAAAGCATCATTAATGGGAAGACATAATAGCAACTGGGGGTGCTAAAAAATTGAAATGAAAGAGCTAGGGAAAGAACTAAGTATACCTTGACCTTTCGTGCAGACATACACCAAGTAAATCTAAGTCAATTTGAAAACGGTTTATATTCCCGCAATTCTGGAAAAGATGGCCTTAAAAGCCTAAAGCATATGCCAAACGGGCACAAGTATATCTTGACGCCTGCACCCTGGCTTCCAACAAATCCTTAGACAGCATTCCAAAAATCGTAACAGTATTTTGATTCACTCATGTAATCCTGTACGAAACCTTCTATAAGTCAACCTACTTAGGACACCTCGGATTGTACACAATAGGACTCGGATTTCAAATAATTTTCAAAGACTTCTTCGAACATAATAAAGTGTCATTGGTTTAATCTAAGTATGCATTTTGCAAGTGAGTCAAAGATATTTCTAGATATGATTATGGGTAAAGAAAGGCACCTAGTTTTTGGTCAAGGCACACTTCAACATGTGACTACCTTGACCATGGCAATGTCGCACAATACGACATTTACAAGAGAAGTAGCAGATCACTACTCGAACGTACCTCGCACTAAACGAATCTGGTTCAAACTATTCATGATCTATGTCACCATGAATGCATAAAAACGTATGCAAGGCATTATAGCACCAAGCCAATCCCGTAGCTACAATTGGGGGCTTGAGAAAAACACTCTAAAAATACTCGAAATGACGATTTTATCGTAAATTCTCGACGCTAATGCTATACACACGTCATAGGGACACCATCTTAAGCTTTAATCATGTAAAACGGACCTTAGAATGGCTACAACCCCTCCCAAATTCTAAGCACTACTTAGAATATATAAAGTCACCCCACTAACAAGGGTAACTGAAAATCGTGAGTCACCAAAACTCCGATCAAACTACTGCACATAACGCTCGCCCTGCAAGCGCCCGTTACACAGTCTACCTCGTTCCAAAGAAAAAGCGAAAGAAAACAAATCAAGGATAAGAACTGTCAAAATATACCCAGAAATCATTTTCAACGCCCAGAGCTGGGCGCCGATATCTTTAACGCCCCAGCCTGGGCGCTGAATCTTTCTGCTAGCCAAGTTTTGCCCGGATATAAAAATAAGAAAGAAACACCTATGAATCCTCGCATCGAACGAAGTAATAAACCGTGCACGCCCACATAGAAGGTGCTACACTTGTTCGAGCACATGAACGAGGCGTGATGATGTGCTCCAATGCAAAAATAATAATGATATCCCAACACCTGGAGAAATGTTCTAATACATGCGGATAGGCCACACAAGCCTACGTCGCACCATAAGTTCAACCATCCCACGGTACAAGTCTAAAAAAAAAAAAGAGAGTAAGGCATATTGCACTAATGCGGGCACGACCAAAGAGCATGTGTAAAAGAGGCAAAGACTACTTATCGCCCAAATTCAAAATGCAAGCCACACGACTTCTACATTAAGGATTAAAGGTAGCAAAATATTACCTACCACGAAAGGGATAGCTCGCACCTACACGAGCGGAACCCCAGTGCATCTTTCTCGAAAGAACCTACAAAAATCGTACGCCAAAAGGAAGCATCCCAACATGCATACTTGGGGGCTCCAAGCTACGAAACAACCATAGCAAAATAAAAAAAAATCTCGAAGCAAATGTTTGAACAAACGAAAGGGCACGATGTTTGAGCCCACCTCGTGAATGGGCCTGAACCCTATCAAGCTTCTAAACAAACTATTCAAAATCAGTCATTGCTCAAAAAAAAAATGATTCAAACAAACTGATTAATGGACCGCACACAACGGCCATTCTATGAACGCTCGTTCGCACATACATATCATCTTTTCTAAGTATCGAACATTTACGAACGCGTTCAAAAGAAAAAGAAAAGGAAAACGAACGAACAAGAGGCCAATTGTGTCATCAAGAAACCTCTCCAGAAATTATTTTCAGCGCCCAGCGCTGGGCGCCGATATCTTTAACGCCCAGGCATGGGCGCCGAAAATGATCCCAGGCCCAAAAACAAACAGCTCTGACTTCTATAGGGCCCTGTCATATTCATTCGACTTGAAAATTGCCGATTTCTTTACTGAAAGTCGCACCTCACGGCTTTGTTAAGAGTAGCACACCACTACAAAGATCGCTCGCATTTACGAGCACAATCCCAAACACGATCAAGGACATTACAGAATGCGTATCCCCAAGGAACCTCTTTGACAAGAAATGACCGTCAAGCACGAGTGCTTGGGGGCTCGAAAGAAAATATATATTTCAAAAGAAAGTGTGCAAAGTTAAAACAATATTCCCATACTACACTGTACGAAGTCCCGTGTTTGGATAACCTCAAAAGATAAAACCGGATTATGACCTCAAGACAAAGGTCGTCGTTGATACTTATACATAGTCCCCTAATCAAGGACCCAAGTAGTGGAAAAATTGAGCCATAAAGACTAGCTCAAAACCATGAAAGATGATGACCACGAGACAATGGTCCGTCTAAGCACGTTGTCAACCCACATTCAGGTTGCAACTAAGTCCGAGCATCCCTCGAAAGAATTCGCTCCTACAAGAATGAATAAAAAGAAATTCTCAAGAGAAATCACAAGAGAAAAAATGAAATAGGGACTTGTCCACCTCAATCAGGCAAGACCGCGGCACGCGAATCCCAAATCAAAAAGACGAATTCATGTTCGCTCACCTCCAGCGAGCGGGGTGTCCACCCTTAGCGGACAGGGCTCGCCCACCTTCAGCGGGCGGGGTCTGCGTCACTAGCCGCGCAGGTCCTCAGTTTTCGAAAAATAAAGTCTTCAAATTTAAAACAAGCTCGCCATCTTCAGCCGGCGGGGTCTATGTCACAAACCACGTAGGTCCTTATTTTCAAAAAACACAAACAAATTTCAAAATAGATTCGTCCACTTCTATCGGACGGGGTGTCCACCCTTAGCGGACAGGTTCGCCATCTTTAGTCGGCGGGGTCTACGTCACAAACCGCGTAGGTCCTTATTTTCAAATTTCAAAAACAGATTCGTCCACTTCTATCGGACGGGGTGTCCACCCTTAGCGGACAGGCTCGCCATCTTTAGCCGGCGGGGTCTGCGTCACTAACCGCGCAGGTCCTTAGTCGCTGCAGCGATAACTTTTTCTGGTTTTCCCTTTTTCCAAAAATTAAAGGATCGGTTCTCCCTTTTTCCAAAAATTAAAGGATTGGTTTTCCGTTTTTCCAAAAAAGAACGATGTGTTAAAGGATTGGTTTTCCGTTTTTCCAAAAAAGAACGATGTGATCGGTTTTCCCTTTTTCCAAAAATTAAAGGATTGGTTTTCCGTTTTTCCAAAAATTAAAGGATTGGTTTTCCGTTTTTCCAAAAAAGAACGATGTGCTGGATGTTCCTTCGTTTTACGTCCCATAAAAACAAGGGGGTTTTCTCGTTTAGCTAACCCTGAAAATGATAATCTTTAAAAAAACATTTTTACCTCGTGATTGGGCTTGGCCAGGCCCAATTACACTTTATAGCTTTGATTTCGAAAACATCTGTAGCTACTCCCAATGACAAAGTGAGGGAGTTTCTACGCATCTGTAGCTACTCCCAATGACAAAGTGAGGGAGTTTCTACGCCTCTTTAGATACTTCCAATGACAAAGTGAGGGAGTTTCTATACTATCCGTTGACAAATCCCAATGACACGTGAGGGATATGTCGACACTTCAAGTGATGACCCTTAAGTCAAATGTTATCACTCGCGGGCTTGTGAGACCCTCGCAAAACAAGTCACCTACACTATGGCTTGTGTGACGCACTCCGTCCAGTACTTTGACCATCGTCTCATCCCGAGACTCAATCAAAGTGGGGCTAACTGTAGACACCTACTTTTGTCCCCATTCCCGAAAGGGAAGGTTCGATGATGAGAACATAAATCTCCACTTGGCAACGCATCTCCTATAAAATAACGAATCTCAATCACCCTTTTCATTTCACCCGAAACCTGCTATTTATAGAAACTTGCTATTTATGGAAACATGCTAAAAATAGTAACTACCGTAATGGGTAGTTGTTAAAAGTGGCAAGTCATAAAAGATAGAAACCTGTCAGAACTAGGTGTTGCACTCCAACATAAATCCTAAATGAGATAGAAATTGCGAGAGAATCCTGTTCCTAATACGATTCAAAAATAAGAGTTACGTATTAATTAAAATCCTAACGAGCCTAGAGTTCGTAATGGGCCCAGACGCATCCCGTCATAAAATTAATACGCACTAAAAGACTCGATTAAGTCTCATACACTTCGGATTCTAAGAGTCTGAATCTGACAAAGAAACGGCCCAAACATCAATTTCAACGCCCAGCACTGGGCGCTGAAATTGCCTGGATCCTATTTTCAACGCCCAGAGCTGGGCGCCGAAATCTTTGACGCCCAGCCCTGGGCGCTGAAAATACTTGGGACGTGTTCTTTCCTGATTCCTCGTGGATTAGAGTTCTACAATTCTATCTTTCCACGAACTCTTTTCTATAAATATGGCCCCAAGTTCGACGTGAAAAAGACAACACACAATTATTATTCTGAGTATTGACTCTAAACCCCTAAGCCTAAGCCTCACGCTGCGAAACTGATCACACGTTCTGTCGCAATTGATCCAAAAATCGAACAGAACGTATCCTGTCCCGTAATTTGAGATTCGTTAAATAAAAGGAGAAATAGCAAAGTCAAAGTGGTTAGTTTTTTGAGAACCGTGACGCACCTCTCAAGGGTGCGTCGTAATGTGTCCCTTTTCTATGGTTTAATTGCTTTCCTCGCCCTTTTTATAAACTGTTAAACTAATCAAATCTGATTGTTCTATCACGCCTAATAAAGATAATATGTTGGGAAATTGGATTATCATGCTAGGTCCCTTAAAACAATCTAAATCACATAATCGCGATCGATCTAGTATTATATGTTGCATATTGTTAAAATCAACTCAGATTAGTTTAATAGTTAACGCATGTCCCTTCAATTATTTATGCTGAGCTAGCAAGGATATCCTGCCTCTGGAGTTATCGAAGAGCGAGTACTCCTCTCGGTAGTTACAGTCCCCCGAACCCTCAATCTCTACCTTGCGGGTGTATGTTTAGAGATCCCCACACCAGGGATCACAAGGGAACCTACGGCCGTCGTAGTCAAACATAATTGCACTCCCTTTATGTCACGATAACCGGGTTTTGTCAGTTTTTCTCATTGTCGTTAAAAACTGAATGGCGACTCCTATATTACTAGTCAATTGGGTGTAAACTCACATGAAATCCAATTACACTTGATTTGACAAAAAGAAACGTCACACCCACGAGGGACGAGGTCACGTATTAGCCTCGTGCTTTTTCGACCCCCTCACACTAAGTAAAGAATGTTTGAACTATATATAAGCATTTACTAAGTTAAACATCAAAGGATCTGAATAGATTCTTAACCTATATTATATATCAAAGAATTTAGCTGGATTCAGTATCTACTGAAATTGAATGAGCTAAAGTTACATGAATAGAATTCAATTGAGAATTATTCTGCAAAGAATTTATCATGTATGATATAATATGATGATCGCCAAAAATGTATCGTATGGCTTTAGGCATGACGAACATATACCAATCTCTATTGATCTAAGTGAAGATCAACTAGATTGAGATCAAGAAAAACTTATGGTACTTGAAAAAGTACATAGGAATAGTTTTTGATTCAAGGAAATAAAGATATGCTAAATATTGATGCTACACGCATAAACACTGGCAAAGGATCAAGCAAGATTCCTTTGGAGTTAACCATTGACAAGGACGAGCTAAAGAGCATCGTGTTTCGAAATGACAACATGGATTGGAGACTAGAGTTGTTGCGTGGGAAATTAAAATAATAATTTCTATGTTCTAAGATACAGCTGGAAAGTCTTTCACATATCCGTGAACTGCTTGGATAAGTAAATCCAAACCAAATCATCACTAGAAACCTATACAGTTGAAGTAAAAGTACTTATTGCCTAAGAAGCAATAAAACAGGGTTGTTTATGTTAAAGAGTTCTTCACTGAACTTGGGTAGATCACATGTCTGTTGACTTAATGGTTCTTCATTGCAAAATGCGTAGAACCACTAATGTAGCAAAGAAAGACTAGATCACAAAATAAACATACTCAAAAGATCTTATCATCATATCTCGAAGAACATTCGATGAAAAGGATATTAAGATTGGCAAAGCATGATAACTAAACCTATGCAAAAAGTGAGAAGCAACACTCACATTGTAGCACTGGAAATCAAGCATAGCTTTAAATTCCATGAACTGTTTTAGAAGATGGGTTTGAGGCCCATGGTTGTAAAACATTGGGGTTGAACATTTATCATATATGAAATGTATTTTCATATTCCATTTAATCTTGGTTTAGTATTAAATGATGAGTCCCTTCAATTTGACGATATATTCAAGATAGACTGTCAGGACCAGTCCTGTGACTAAGAAATGTCTATCAAGTGAACTTGAATGTCAAAAGTTGAAAATGGTCCCTGGTCGAAGTTTTCTATAAAGATGGACGCATAGAAAACGTTAGACGACTAGAATGCAAGATGACTAGTAGTTCTGTTTCTTGAACTATGTGGACATGGCAATGTCGTAATAATTTGCATAGATACTTACTTTGGGAAGACTAGTATCGGACAGACCTATGAAATTTTACTGTAAGAGATGAAAATCTGTCATAAGTAAATTTCATTAAAATTATTAGACACTAATCCTCAATACCTGAGTGATTTGAGATTACTTGTGTTGAGAACTGCTTACTTTGGGGATTATCCTCCCATAAATCGGGATGAGATGCTGAAAGTTGTACAAGGCCACTCGGAGAGCTAGAAACTATAAAATGCATGGCCGTGCTCAGATGAATCATAGGATATGATTATCTGTTTATTTGATCAGTTGAACTCTGAAACCAAGAAACACCTCTGGACATAATAAGGATGACAACTCTTACCTTATGTTCAAGAGCAAGCATCTAGCGACAAAGGAATTAGGAAATGCACACTTGTCCCTAAGGACAAGTGGGAGATTGAAGGAAATAATGCCCTTGATACAAGTATGCATTTAATGTTAAGTCTAATAAATGCGGTTCAGTATTAATTAACAAATTAATAATTCAGTGAGATCAAGTGAGCTGAATGCCTAGCTAGAGGCCGCTTCAGTTCAAGTGGAATTAATGATATTAATCCACATCTTACTCTTGACTGAACCCGTAGGGTCACACAAATAGTACGTAAACGGATCAAGTATTTAATGGAATTAAATACTCCATCTATGGATATTCGGAAACGACGGATCTTGGTTTCAGTGGGAGCTGAGATCGTCAAAGGCAAGTAAATGAATACTCCGGATACGATGATATTGCCAGAAACGGAAATATGGATCGTATCGGAAATATAAATATTATCCAAGTCGTAGATGTTGCCGGAAACGGAAACATGGAACGTATCGGAAAATATTATCGGAAATGGAAATATTGCCGGAATCGGAAATATTGCCGGAAACAGAAATATTGTCAGAATCGGAAATATTATCGGAATCGGAAAATAATTCCGGAAACGGAAATATTAAATATTTGTTCGAAACGGAAATTAATTCCGGAATCGAAAATGTTAAATATTGTTCGTATCGGAAATGAATTCCGGATTCGGGAATTTAATCGGAAGCGCATCGTACGAATTAGCATCGGACGAGACTTGCTAGACGAAGGCCCAGCACGAAGCCAGGCCCGCGTCCAGCACGCCAAGCGCCCAACAAAAACGCTGCCAAAGCCTCGCCAGGCCCAGCAAGGCCATAGCGCGCGCGAGCTCGTGGGCTGCGGGCTGTGCATCTCGCGTAGGCCGCAAGGTTTGCGCGGGGCTGTCCGGCTCGTGCTCGTGCAACGCTTGTGTTCAATACGAATCCTAAAGCTAATGGAATTCGTTCTATGATTAAATCCTAATCCTAATAGATAGAATTTGTTTAATAGAGTTTTAATGAGATTCTAATTAAACTAATTGTTATCCTAATAGGATTCTAAATCCCTTTCCATGACTCTATAAATATGTGCCTAGGTTCACAATTTATGAATGAGAATTCAAGTATTCAAAGGTAAGATTTTCAAGCAAAAATCAGCCAAACACTTGCCACATATTAGCCGAAAATTCTAAGTACCTTAAGGGAGATTCTAGTTGGTCAATCTTAAGGCGGATCCGGACGTGCTGTGGACTTTCTACGGAGGGACGACACTTGGAGTCCTAAAGACTTGTTCTTGTTCGGTTCGGGCGCAGCTAGGGAGGGCACGCTACAAAGTGTATGCATCCTAGACTAAGTATATGATTATGTGCAATTAATATGATTCCTGGCATTAATGTTTTTCCGCATGATTTATGTTGTTCATATGTATCATAACCTAACATCGGAAATATTACCGGAAACGGAAATATTGTCGGAATCGGAAATTTTATCGGAAACGCAGGCCCAGCCAAGCAGCACGCAAGGCCATGCCCAACGTGCAAGGCAACTGGCGCGCCCAAGCAATGGGCTGCGCGCAGCGCTGTGGGCCGAGCTGCTTGGTGCGCGCGCGCGTCCAGCGCCCCTTGTGGGTTGTGCGTGCGTGTGTGCGTTGAGTTCGTGCATCGTCGAATCCTTAAGAAATTAGGATTAGATTAAAGATTAAATTTCCTAAAGTTACTAGAGTTAGTTGTTTAATTAAACAATAACTTATTAGTTTTAATTAATGTCTAATTCTAATAGGATTAGATTAATTGAAACCTAGTAGACTTCTAATTCCATTATTCCAACCCTATAAATAGGTGATGACATTCACAATTTATAAACACTCCAATTCAAGTATTCATATAGTTTTAAGGATTAAAACTAACGTTAATTTGCCACAAATTATATTCGAATAACTTAAAACCTTAGGTGCAATTCTAGTTAATTAAACCTAAGGCGGATCCGAACGTGCTGTGGACTATCTACGGAGGGACTACACTTGGAGTGCTAAACTTGTTCTTGTTCGGTTCGGGAGCAGCTAGGGAGGGCACGCTACTAATGTATGCATCCTAAATTATGCTAATTGTTATGTGGCAATTAATTTGGATTCCTGGCTTTATGGTTTTTCCGAATGAAATATATATGCTTTATATGTATCATAACCTAACAGTGGTATCACGAGCCTCTAATTAATTCCACACTAAATAATAGTTAACATGGTTAAATTTTATAAATTTGCAATGAATTAAAGGGGTTATTAATTTCGTTTTTTATAATTAATTGCAAATTCGTGCGATTATTTAATTATATGTTCGCAGAATTTTTGGCAGTTTAGTCAATAATGGTCGGAATCGTATACTTTTATAGTGAATTTTTCATGTGAACGGCGTTTTAAAATTTTGACTAGAATCAAAGGTTTGATGCCTAACCCAGAATTCCCAAATTCGAAGCCTAACTATGACTTTTCAGAGGTTTTTGTTTTTCGAACGCAAAATTTGTAATTTTTAAGATGTTAAATTAAATATTTGCGATTCTTGTTTGTAAATCTTGAATCTATGATTGACCTACTATATATGTTTAACAATTTTAATGCCTAAGCTTGTTAATTATACAACCTAATTTGTAATTGTAATTAATTTGTTGAAATTCGAATAATTTAGAATTTGATTTGTTTTTCATAATTAATTGACAATTTAATTAGGTAAGCTGAGCCAGTGAGATGTTGTACGACACACAAACCTCCGCCATAAAGGGGTCCAAAGGAAACCGAAGACCGTTCTCGAGGTGGTGGTTGTACACTAAAATGAAGCCGCTCGGTGGATGAGTCACCCGAGGACGCTCTTGATCAGGGAGCTCACACCAGTACCCCAAAGCATACGGAATCCCATATAGCTCCTCGGCGCGACGATGATAGGCGTCAGCCTTCGCCCTCACCAACCATTCAACTGATTTATTCAAAGGGCCGGTCAACTCCGTCGTCTCATGCAAGATGGACGCAAGCCTGGAATTAGGATCTGCCTCTCGAAAATGACGAGGGAACCGAGGATAAATTCTGCGCTCCCCCGAAGGACCAACTTTCTTCCCAGAATCGGCACGGGCGGACCCAGCAGAGAACTCCTTCGTCTTCACCAAGGAAGCCTCCCCCTCAAATTCCTCGCTGGAGGACTCAACAACAAACTTGCTCTTACCCTTATCCTTAGCCATAGCCGGAAAACGAACTTCCTAGGGTTCAGAGGGTAGGGTAGAAGAGAAAGCACAAAAAGAAAGAGATTCTCGAGAAAATTACCTTCTTCCGAAGCGGAATTGGCCGATGAATCAAACGCAGCAAGTTCCCGAAGAAGAAGATCAACCAAAAGCCGTAGATCTGAAGAAATCAGACACTTGAAACCGGCGGAATTATGAAAGAGAAATTGCGAAAGAGAGAGAAAGTGAAATAAAGGTTTGAAAGAAATGATCAAGCTCCCTATTTATAGAAGAAAAGAAACGCCTGAACTTCCTTCAAAGCCACGATCTCCACTACTCAAAGCAAGTCCCAACACTTACAATGATGATAAGGTTTTTCGAAAATTTAATTCCAGAAGTTGGAAAGGGTTTCAAAGATTTCTTCCGGAGGTTAAATAGGAGCTCCGGATCTCTCTCTCGTAGGTTGAGTAGGAGCTCCAAAAAGTACTTCCAGAGGTTAAACAAGGCTTACGAGTTGTTCTTCCGGCAGTCGGTAAACTTTTGCGAATAAAGCTTCCGAAACTATTCTGGAGGATTTGTTGTCAAAGGCACCAAAAACTTACGAGTGACTTTGTGGTTTGAAATTCATTCCGGCAATACATTTTAAAAGTTGTTAATCCCAAGAAGATGATGTATGGTGCAAAGAAAAGATTCAATTAGCAACAATAATATGAATGGGCGAATATAAACGGACTTTTATTGTGTATTCACATAAATATATTAAAACAAAAGCAAGGTAAAAGTAAAATTCAAATGATACTTGGTATTAAATTATCCTATATTTAGGGAGAATTCTACCTGCATTTACTACCTCCCAATAAGAATTCTTGTGGTTAAGCCGGTCTACTCCGTAGTGGAAGTGTCAAGTGTGGTACAAGTAGGAGGAGGAGTTTGTCTGTCTGGTTTTTCGGAGTTCTTCCATATTTCCACTCCATCAGCCAACCCTCTACACTTCTCATGGAGGACATGTCAGCATACTATTATGCACCACCACCTTCACACCCCCCTCCACCACCATCCGACATTCACTCCGCCTTCTACAACACTCACTACCACCCTCCTCCTCCTCCTCCTCCTCAACATCTTCCACCACCGGTGTCTCTGCAGCACTCTCACCACATTCCTCCACCATCCCTCCACCCTCCTCCTCCTTCTTTCTCTCACCTTCTACCACCACCGCATTCTTCTCGCGACGAAGTTCGCACCCTCTTTGTTGCAGGACTTCCCGAAGATGTCAAGCCTCGCGAATTATACAACCTCTTCCGCGACTTTCCTGGCTACCTGTCTTCCAATCTTCGCTCTCCTTCCAACAATTCTCAGGTTTTTCTTTCTCTTTATCTTTTCTTTTTCGTGGTCTGAAATTTGGCGATTCAATTTTAAGCTTAACTGAGGTAATTTGGGATGAACCCTGAAATTTGTAGGGTTTTGATATTTCTCGATTAATCTCGTGATTTGTAAGTGAAAGGAATTCGATTGGGGAAAAATGGGATCACACAGATTGTTTTTTCTAGTTTACCTGGGGAATTCAATAACTGCCGCAGATAAGAATCAATTTCAACAAATCTTTTAGCATTAATTTGCAAGTTTTTAAATTGGATGAGTAGTTTTATTGAAGATTGATTTGAGAATCACTCATTAACTAAACTTGAGGTGGCTACTGGCTAGTGATGCATCATTGTTCCATCTGCAAGGAGAGTTGAACTTGAGACTGTTAGTTTCAATTTTGTCAATGAAGCTTGGCATTTGTTCCATATGACTATATGAGCTCTCTGACAATTTGTTTGTTGGTGGCAGCCATTCGCTTTCGTTGTGTTTGCTGATCAACAGTCAGCAGTCACTGCAATGCATGAAATACATGTAAGTTATTGATATGACTACTGTGCATATAGGTATCCATTTCATCTTCCAATGTTGTCAATAGAGAGAGATATTTGTTGTGAAGTGCATAGTTTTTTTTTGACACTGTGAGACAAGTGATTTGCTGCTATTACTGCTGCTTAAAATGTTTAGGAAGATGAGACACCTGCTTGAACACCATTTTTTCTTAGTATCTGCTTTATGAATTGAAATCACCAGAAAGAGGCTGGATTTAGATGTTGTTAATTGAATCATTGAATAAAGGCTTCTCATTTAATTCGCTCATCACAAATGTCCTGTTTTGTAGAGGTCGCTAGTTAAGGAAATGGAAAATAATTTTGATGCACTCGCGCGGAGTCAAGTTGCTCCCTCATCGGAATACCCATGCTGTTCTCAGTTCATAGTACTATGATCTTCACTTTCAATCATAACCATGGGTTGGAGGGAGGGTGGGAGGGGGCCCCTAAGTAAATACTTCCTCCATTCCTTAACAGTGAGTGGGTATAAGAAAAAGGTGGATACAGTACTACAGACAAAGTGTGTAAAAAGGTGGCTTGGTATAAGAAAAGATTGGATTAAGTAAGAGAGGGTGAGTGAGTGAAAATATTGTTGGAAAATATTGTTGAAAAACGGGCCAACGGGGTAAGATGATATTAAGCGTTTGCCAAAAATAGAGCAAAATAGAAATGAGTAGAACTTTATGAAATATCCCAAAACGAAAAATGAGTAGAAGTTTCATTTCTTAAGTCCCAGAATCAAATTGATCATCGATTCTAGGTCTTAACGAGCCTGAACATTAAAGAATGAAGGCTGAAGGGAGTATCTAAAAGGTGGTAGTCTATGATTATTTAACTACAGTAAGGCTTGTCTTGTTCTTGAATTTTTTTTGGTTTCCAATTATATGCATTCAAAAGCTGATAATATTTCAGACAACCATTGTAAGTGAATAATAGCCTCTGCATATTACCTCTAAGATGATATCCTAGGAACGGACGTCTACATTACATTGTTAATATGTTGTTGATTACATAAAACTATATTGAGAGATCTTTTTTCTTATTGCTTGTGTTAGGGTATGGTCTTTGATCTAGAAAAAGGATCAACCTTATACATTGATCTAGCAAAATCTAATTCACGATCTAAGCGTCAAAGGGCAGGTCGGTAGTGCTTATCTCCCTGTTTAGTTATCTTGTATTATCAAGTATTTGTCTTAAGTCGTTTGGTAAAGAATACCCTGCACCAACCCACTTTCTTAATAGTAATATTCTACTCTGTAATTGTTGGGTTTGGTGACCAGATGATGAAGGGCCTGCTGCTTCAGATAAGAAGCATAAGGGATCTCCTGCTATTCCAAGAGGTAGTGCTGAGTTGGGTAAGATGGTTATATATTACCTTTCTGTTCTTCGTATTATATTGTTGTTTGAGTTAGTAGCTTCATCCCGTGATATTGGACAGATTGCACTGTAACATTACATGGTGATAAGGAAACTAAAAAATTGCAGAAGTTATTTCCGTGGCTTTTCACATTTTTGTTTCACTATTCTCATTTCTCTCTACACAATGCTAGTTCGTCAGGAGAGCACACTTGTCTTCAAACTCACTTTGCACATGTTTTTGTCACGCTTGGGCACTAGCAGGTGTTGGCAGCTTTCACATTCCTGGGATGGGTAGTTCTGCTCACAACACAATTGGTTATCCATCTGCACAAAGGTCATTTGCACTACTGCACATCTTTATTACTTGGATCCAAATATACCTTTGGCCAACTAAGCACATTTGTGATGCTTGCCTTTGTAATTTATCTCTTTAAGTTCGGGAGTCAGTTTACTTGCTTATTTATATTTTTTTGGTTCCGGGAGTTAGAGTGCCTTGATTCCTTTTATGGGTCAACTTCTGATCCACATGCTGGTTTTCTGACCTTTGTTATCCTTCTGTCATTTAGTCATCGGAGCTATAATAGCAGAGGCATCAGTGAAGCAAATGCTGCTAAATCTGTAAGTCGGGTGCTTGGATGTTTTGCTTGCTGTAAGGTCTTGCTTCTTCTATGTTAAGCTGTTGTGGATCCATGAGGGTCTTATGTCATGTAAACTGCAATTTACCACAACATATTGTGTTTCTTTCTCCTTTTGGCCCACCCATAGTTGACGTAGTCGATACCGTATCTTAGAGATCACTATCTAAAATTATTCACTTAAGCATGAAAAAGGTTGCGATTTTTACCTTGGTCATTTGTACTAGAGGCTAAATATGTGTTTACCTTAAACTATTTTCTTTTTAAGCTTTTTTGTTTGCCTTCGTTATTACATTATAAACATTTTTTATCTGATGTGATTACCCATGTTTTCTTGTTATGAGAAAGTCTGATAACTTGTTTTTATTTATTTATTTATTATATATGTGTTTTCTTTTCTTCGTGCAGAGCCACAGTTCAGCCTCCCATATTCCACAAGAGAATCCTCCATGTCCAACAATTTTCGTGGCTAACTTAGGCCCTGAATCTTCTGAACAAGAGCTAACTAAAGTTTTTTCAAGGTCTATAGCAGCCACTGGCTTACTTTCATATAAGTTGCTACTGTTATTCTTCTCTTCCTTTTTCCCCTCCTTTTCTTTGGGTTATTATTATTGTTTTTCAGCGTTGTAAGTACGTGCATGCAACTTTCATACAGATGTCGCGGATTCTTAAAGCTAAAGATTCAAGGCACATACGGGGCTCCTGTTGCGTTTGTTGACTTCCAGGTCAGCCTGCAATCCCCCTTGGGTGTCTCATCATTTGAGAAATAGAACGAATATTTGTTAATATCCGTAAATTCCTATGTTTACTGGGGCAAGTTCATTCTGGTGCAGGATACTGCCTGCTCAAGTGAGGCTATGAGTCAACTGCAAGGCACAGTTCTTTTCTCGTCTTCATCTGGCGAAGGCTTGCGTTTGGAGTATCCTTTTGTTCTAAAAGTCTTTGCATTTTGTTTTGATTCTTAATACTTCCTTCCTTCTCTTTAGTAGCTCATGTGATGAAGAGTTGTAATTAGAAGAGTACAAAGGAAGTATATACAACAATACAAGTGTTTTTATAGTTCCCTCAGCTATTTTTTTTTGGTTTTCTTGACAAAATCCAGATATGCTAAATCAAGGATGGGGATGCGAAGAAAGCCCAAGTAGGTTGAAGTTGAGTAAAACACCAAGATGTTTGATAGCACTATTGTGTTTGTACTCTGTAGTTGTGTTCATCCTAGAAAATTTTGGGTGTCCATGAGCATTTCTGGTGGTTTATTTGATAATCTTGTTTCAGAGTCCTTTGAAAACTTATGTTGGTGGATAACCTCTATGTAATAGACTTTTAGTGGAGAAACTTCCGAATCAATAAAAAAGTTCTTATCTGATTTGTCATTTGTGGTTAAAACTGGAGTGTTAGATTTTTACAGTTTGTCAACATATGTCCATATGGGTAAGATCTACTAGGTGGAATCAGAATAAGAACAAATTGGAAAACGATCAACTATCCCAATCAACATGGCCAAATTGGTTATCCTTTACCTTATGCTGCTGTGCATGAATGTCTGAGCGACAGGATATTTGAAGTATACTATGCATCTGAAAACAAGGAAAGAAACAGTAATTGATGGATGCTTGTTTGTTTTTTTTTTTTGAGGGAAAATTGATGGATGCTTCTTGAATAAGCATGAATCAATTTCCCTCAAAAAAAAAAAAAAAGGGCATGACTTAATTTTATTTTCGGAAGAGTTTTAACGGTTTGCTGATAAATTTCAAACAGCCTGGTAAATGGAAACATATACTTCGTATGATATCCTTTTAACTTGAGAGAAGAGATTTCTGTTATTTCTAGAACAACTTATGATAAGTGAGCTAACCAATGAACACATTCACTAATAGCTTCTTGACTTTACTTGTGTTAAGAGCAATGGGTGATTATTGAAGTAATTAGGGAAGAACAAATTGGAACAATTAAGTAAAGCAAGAAATTAAAATTCACCAATTCCAACAACTTGGTCTTAGCTTGACTCGAGATCAATTATGGCCCAACATAAAGCTCACTTTAAATTCACAAAGTTCCTTGATTTAATATACACAACCCCAACAATGCATCGGATTTAACATATGTCTGTGTACAAAAATCTATAAAAACACAATCACAATCCAACCAGTTCTATAGCTCGAATCAATTAGTACACATGTAAAAAAAAAACTAAAGAGGTTCACTTATTTCAAGCAGTTCATTCCTAAGACCAGTAAACATCATTGAATCAGTCTCAATAGGCTTGAATTTCACAAGAGCTGAGGGGACTAAATCCTCTTGCTCGAGTGTCGATGCTCTCTCCCCCGGTGCAGGAAAACACGGTATCAAACGCCGTTTCAGTGGGACCGGATGTATCAACTCAAATTCCAACCCTTCTTGTTTCAGAGCCACACTAACAAACTCATAGAGAGCACTAGTTGACTCTTTAGGTGAGAAAACACCTTGTAAAACCACCCCATCAGGAAACTGAACTCTGATGATTGTTCTTGTATATCTCTTCCTAGCAGCTTGAGCTTGCTTTTCTTTAAAAGATTTGGGGATCAAAAGCTGAGATTCTGCCATTTTCTTCTTCCTCAACTCTGCTTCTCTTCTCACTTCTTCAGATGACAGCTTGTAGAAAGAGTCTGGTAATGTAATTCTTGCAGCAACACTCTCAGAAACTGAAAAGAACACTTTAATTTGTCTATCAATGATCAAAGGCTCATTCTCTTTCACCTTCTTTTCAACTTCAACCTTGTCACTGGCTACCTTCAATGAAGATGATAAGCTGCTACTTTTTGCCTGTTCAATTAAGTTTACTGAGTTTTTCAACATCAGAAGTTGCTCTTCTGAAGGTGTATCCATCACAGCCCACATCTCTCCTCCCTCTTCTTTAAGTTCAAATCCAACTTCTTCTAGTAACTCAATTCCTCCAGTTACTTCACCAATGGCTTCCCTTATCTTGGGATTGCTCATCCTTATCCTGCGAAATTTCGGATTTTCTGGCTCCTTCACTGTGTTTCTGAACAACCTCATTACAATATCAACAGAACTATCAGATGGGTTTCCTGACAAATACACACCAATACAACCTTCTAATTTGTTTGTTGATTCGACCTTATTTTCATTACTATTCATTACCATTGAAGGATTTGAAGCCGAATCCAAATCAGCAGCATCATCTATTGATCCATTGCTTGTTTTAGCAGTAATACAAGATTCAATGTGCGATGACACCTCCTCTTCAGAAGTAAAACCCGAACCACAAACTGGGCATTCGAACACGTTATTAAGTGAGTACCCATTCTTATTTCTTTTCCCAGTTGTAATCAATGAATCAAATGGATCAAACCCATCTATAGAGGAAGGGTGATTGGGGTTCGAATCTGGGTTTGATTTTGGATTTGGAATTGAACCCTTTTGACCTTCAAATGAGGTGGGTCTTTGATCAAATCTTGGTGGTGTGATTAAAGGCTTTGGATGAACAGTTTGTGCGGCTGAAGAGGGGCGAATAGGGTTCGGATTAGTGGGCCCTGAAGAAGATGAAGAAGAACCAAGAACTCTGCCTTGACCTTTGAATTTGCCAGAGGAAGAAGATGATGATGACATTTGATTGTTGACCTTTTTCATGAAACCCTTGAATTTGTCTTTCATGTCATCCATTTTTTTTTCCTGTAAATTTGTGAATATCTGAGAGAGACGAAGCGAGAGATGTTAGATGAAGAAGAAGATGAAGATGAAGATGAACGACGAAATTGGTTGCGACGCGTACAAATACCTGAAATGTACAGTATTACAGAAGTAACAGTCGGACGCTAAGTAATTGGAATTCCGCGTGGGCCTGGAAATTTCAACGCCTGGAATTGGGCAGAGATTTCGTTCTAAATTCACTTCTAAGTTTTTTTTTTTTTGTTTGCGAATGAGTCACAGTGGCCATATAAATTATATAGGGGGCGGGGTATTCGAACCTGAGACCTATTGTACACAGGCCTTTAGTATTAACCACTAGGCCAAGACATCATTGGTTAAATTCACTTCTAAGTCCTTGCCCGTTAAATTTTATTTTATTTTTAATTGCGAATGAGCTATAAGAATAATACTCCCTCCGTCCCGGAATACTCGACCCGGTTTGACCGGCACAAAGTTTAAGGGACTTGAATTGACTTATTTAATTTAATAGGTAGTAGTTGATAGTGGGGTATTATTTTAATGTAATTGTGGAAAATGTGTAAAGGGGTGGGGTTGAGGGAGAGTAGGGGTTGAATTTTTAATTATTTTTTGTATGGAGTAGGGGGTAGGTGGGTTAATAGGGGTGGAGTGAGAAATAATATAATATTGTTAGAATATTTCCATTTTTAGAAACAGGTCAAGTATTAAAGGACAGCCCGATAAGGAAAACAGGTCAAGTATTTCGGGACGGAGGGGGTATAAAATTATAAATGAGGCGTGAAGATTCGAACCTGGAACATATCATCCTCAATCTTAACCACTATGATAAGACATCATTTGTCCCTATGTTGGATTGAAATAATCTGAATTGAACTGAATTATACAAAGTATTATTAAACTAATAGCTGAATCACAAAATCTTGTTTATAATGGTTGTACATTAGTTTACTGTACACTAAGCCCACTTTAAGCAAGCCCAATTAGCTCACACGTGTGAACTCAATGTATACCGTGAAACAACTCTCCTTTGCTCTTTCTCTCTCCTCTCACGCGTTCTTCTCTCTCTTCCCTTTCTTCTCTTGGCTGCAATTTCTCTCACCATTTTCTTCCACCTTCCGTTCATCTGTTGCGATCTACGAATCTCTCTACTGCGATTTTTCTGCGTTCTCCTCCATTGTTCTTCAAGGTTTGTTTTCTTCATTTCTTTTGGTTTTTGATATTTAGATTTTCATATTTTAGCTTTGATTTAGGTTTTCTAGTAAGTTTTATTGTTTGTTCTTCATTGTCCATAATTTTCAATGTTTTATTTTGATTTAGGTTTTATCGATTATTGAGATTTTTAGGATTTATTCTGCGAATTATGTTTGAAATTTTGTTTTTCTATGTGTGTTGTTGCGATTTTGTTTTAGGGTGTTTGGTGTTGTTGCGATTTTGTTACTTAGCATAGATATGCTGGCTTGTTAGAGAGGTATGGGAGTATAATAGCTGAAAACAAGGTTAAAAGAATATAGAAGAAAAGGTTGAGATCCATGTGAAAGGGAGAGGAAGACAGAGAGAGAGAGCGTTTGTTAAGAAAAGCCAATTGAGAAAAGAGGCCCTTGTTTAGGACTTGCACCAATAGAGAGTTTCTAAGCTGTAGCACAGACCTTAAATTTTGATTTTTGGCAAAAGTCAGTAAGCTGAATCCACCTGTACAAGGCTTCTAAATAAGCTCTTTGAGACTTTGTGAGTCTACAATGGTTGTTATACCAGAAGCTGACCCCACCCTCAAGCTGCATTGCTGCTTCACGATGACTCTTTGTTGTTGGTTATGCGTTGTGACTGGCCAGAAGAAGCACCTACTGTGAGATATGACTCTGAACTTGATGGCAATCATTCATTGTTTTCCACATGTGAACAAGCCTGCAAAAAGTCGTAAATTAGTTTCCTATCGAGGGCACACGAAAGTGATTTAAATGCATCCTACATAGGCAAAAAAGGTCTTTGACAGGCGGGGCAGCCGGGATCATGAAGGATGAACGTTTGCAGAAAATACATGGTAGCTGCTTGAAAACTTTCGGAGTCCCCGCCTTACAAATGGATGCTTTGGCTTATTTACATGGTGTCAAATGGGCAGTATCACAACGTTTACATTAAGTAAGCATCTACATTGGTTCTCGTAATCTTGTGCAGCTTTTGCAGGGAAGTGTGCCACCACTGGACATTGCACTATTAGCTTTTGATGTTGACTTGAGCGAGCCGTAGGCCTGCTGCAGTGGTTGTTCTAGTGTTCTGTAGACAACATGATTCATGTCAGGCTTCGGAGGGGCATAACATTCCTGGGAAGGTTATAGGCTGAGGCTGAGGTGATTATAGTAGGGTTTGGTGGGGATTGAGGACGATTAGAAGGATTGGAAGTTGCGCTTCACCAAGACTTGGAGGTTGCTGCTGTTGCTTTTACCTTAAGCTTGCCCAGAATAATACGCTTGCATTGGCATCCTGCCTCATCTGATTCTATTGCTTTTTCCAGTGCTACTACAAAAGGCTATTAGCTCAAATGGCAGAGCAATGTGCAATTATGTACATGATGTGGGTTCAAATCCCGCATAGCCTACATGCTTGGAAGTTGCAAACTAAGTTATGAGGTTTCACTTAAGTGAAAAGATAGGAATATCAACAAAAGTTAAGAATATCAATATAACTTTATGGGTTAAAGTTGTGGTTTTGTAAATTAAAGTAATGGAAATTGTTCTAAAAGTTAAGATAGTCTTTCGTCGTCTCACGCTTAACTTTTACTTTTAATAACTTAACTTTAACGACTAAAAGTCTGACTTTTATATTTCTACCTTTTTTTAGCTAATGTGAGTCATCTAATATTTTTATTATACACATTGTAGTTTTTGTGTTAAAGTTATAATTCTATAGGTTAAAGTTATGAAAATTGTTCTAAAAGTTAAGACAGTGTTCCGTCATCTCAAACCTAACTTTTACTTTTAATAACTTAACTTTAACGACTAAAAGTCCGACTTTTATATTTCTACCTTTCTTCAGCTAATGTGAGTCATCTAATATATTTATTGCACACATTGTAGTTTTATGTGTATTTAGTTGTAGTTCTGTAGGTTAAAGTTATGGAAATTGTTCTAAAAGTTAAGACAGTCTTCCGTCATCTCAAACATAACTTTTACTTTTAATAACTTAACTTTAACTGCTAAAAGCCCGACTTTTATATTTTTACCTTTCCTCAGCTAATGTGAGTCGTGCATTCTTTTTATTTCACACATTATACTTTTCTGTGTTAAAGTTGTAGTTTTATAGGTTAAAGTTATGGAAATTGTTCTAAAAGTTAAGGTAGTTTTCCGTCATCTCAAACCTAACTTTTAATTTTAATAACTTAACTTTAATTGCTAAAAGTATGACTTTTATATTTTTACCTTTCTTTCGCTAATGTGAGTCGTGCATTATTTTTATTTCACTCATTGTACTTTTCTGTGTTAAAGTTGTGGTTCTATAGGTTAAAGTTATGGAATTGTTCTAAAAGTTAAGACGGTTTTCCGTCGTCTCAAACCTAACTTTTACTTTTATTAACTTAACTTTAACTGCTAAAAGTCTGACTTTTATATTTCTACCTTTCTTGCGCTAATGTGAGTCCTTCAATTTTTTATTGCACACATTGTAGTTTTATGTGTATTTAGTTGTAGTTCTTTAGGTTAAAGTTATGGAAATTGTTCTAAAAGTTAAGACAGTCTTCCGTCATCTCAAACCTAACTTTTACTTTTAATAACTTAACTTTAACTGCTAAAAGTCTGACTTTTATATTTTTACCTTTCTTCAGCTAATGTGAGTCTTGCATTCTTTTTATTTCAAACATTATAATTTTCTGTGTTAAAGTTGTAGTTTATAGGTTAAAGTTATGAAAATTGTTCTAAAAGTTAAGGCAGTCTTCCGTCATCTCAAACCCAACTTTTACTTTTAATAACTTAACTTTAACTGCTAAAAGCCTGACTTTTATATTTTTACCTTTCCTCAGCTAATGTGAGTCGTGCATTCTTTTTATTTTACACATTATACTTTTCTGTGTTAAAGTTGTAGTTTTATAGGTTAAAGTTATGGAAATTGTTCTAAAAGTTAAGGCAGTTTTCCGTCATCTCAAACCTAACTTTTAATTTTAATAACTTAACTTTAACTGCTAAAAGTATGACTTTTATATTTTTACCTTTCTTTCGCTAATGTGAGTCGTGCATTATTTTTATTTCACTCATTGTACTTTTCTGTGTTAAAGTTGTGGTTCTATAGGTTAAAGTTATGAAAATTGTTCTAAAAGTTAAGGCAGTCTTCCGTCATCTCAAACCCAACTTTTACTTTTAATAACTTAACTTTAACTGCTAAAATTCTTACTTTTATATTTTTACCTTTCTTCCGCTAATGTGAGTCCTGCATTATTTTTATTTTCACACATTGTACTTTTCTGTGTTAAAGTTGTAATTTTATAGGTTAAAGTTATGGAAAATGTTAAAAGTTAAGAAAAGTTTTGTACTAGTCTACCCAATATGCAAATGTTTGAACAGTAAGGCTATTAGCTCAAATGGTAGAGCAATGTGCATTTATGTATATGGTGTGGGTTCAAGTCCCATATAGCCTACATACTATTGGGTTGTGTTTTGATATACTGAGATACGACTATCAATATAATTAAATTCATCCCTAAATTGGTAAAAGTTATCCAAAATGCCGACTTATTTTTCAAGTAAAACCAATAGCCTATGTAGGATTTGAACCTACATCTCCGCACAAGTTGCACGGTGCTCGACCAGTTGAGCTAATAGGCTTACAAAAATAAACACACACACAATGTAGAAGATGAAAGACAAATCATGGCTTTAGAATTTATAGTAGTACATTGTTTCATCTGCTAACAATCTTAACCTTAAAAAAAGTAGTGGCTTCTTGTTTTAGTACTTGATAATTTGATATGTTTTGTTTTACCTTCTGTCTACTCTAGCTACCCTTTCATAATCAATGTGTTATTTGTTGGTTGCTCTATTCCACTACCCTTTCATAATCAACATGTTATGTAGTTTGCAGATTTTGGGCCAAAGTTGGCACTTAAACATCCTCAGCATTTCCAGCAGCATCAGGAGAACTATTATACAGATCAAGAGGATCACACCATGACTGGGAATGGGATAGACCCTGTTTATTTCCTCAAATTCCCTGTGCTTAGTAACTCACATTCACATATGGTGCCAGATCATGGTAATACTAGTAGCATTCATGATGGTAGCAATACTCCTACTAATAATAGTATTCAAAGCACCAAGCAATGACAACAATCTATCTACCTAGTTGTTGTTGCTGTTTGTTTGAATTCGACTACCCTATAAGTATCTACTTCAGTTAGTTGTTGAATTCTCTTAAGATATAACCGAATCATACTGAATGAGTCATATTCCATAAAAATGTGTGAAGATTGTGGCGGTTCTGGTATATGCTCAGAGTGTAAAGGAGAGGGATTTGTGCTTCAGAAACTCTCAGAAGAAAGGGCTGGCAGGGCTGGCAGGGCTAGGATGATTTCTAAGGATGCAGCTACTCGCTGTACATCTCTGGGTAACGATCTCCTTGTAAATATTAAGTATAAAACGATCAATGACAACCAGAAATTGGAAGACAACTAGCAAAGAAGTATGAAAATCTGGACATTATCAAACTAAAACTTATATTCACAATAGAAGGTTATGGCAGTGGACACTGGACTGGTTTATCATTGTCAAGAGGCAGCTGCAATAGAAAA
The DNA here is from genome assembly GCF_020520425.1 of Spinacia oleracea. NCBI lineage: Eukaryota > Viridiplantae > Streptophyta > Magnoliopsida > Caryophyllales > Amaranthaceae > Spinacia > Spinacia oleracea. The sequence continues at coordinate 145,368,408 of NC_079489.1, read as the reverse complement.
GCAGCCCAACACCAGTCCGATACACAAACTATACACTAGCTCAGCGACAAAACCAGCTAACCACACACCTCAGCTATGCAGTCAAGACTCAAGCCCCTCAACAAAAACCCCACAAGTGAACTAAAGACACAACCACAAGGTCATCCAAAGTCAACTTGCTTCCTAAACCAAACAACAACACCAGGAAAAACACAGTAGCATAGGAACACTCAGTACAACATCACTAGATCAAAATAGAATATCAGATCATCAGAACCAAAACAACAGAAACAGTAAGACCAGGAACAACAATCCTCACAACCACAAATTTAATGAAATAATCTGATTCACCAACATTGTACTAGAACTTAACCATCAATCCCAACAAGCAACAGTAATAAATAAATTCAATCCAATTTCAATTACAACGATAGTGATGTTACATCCGCTAATGGAGACAAAATCAGGCTCAATTTTAGAGTATTAAATTGACTAATTAAGAATGGCAAGAACAAAACAGAATAACAACACAACTGCTTAGAAAATCAATCAAAATCAAATCAACCAGGCATACGAATAGATGAACGAAATTTTCACCATCAATCTAGAAAACCATTTACTAATTCTAAAGATTTTGAATACATACCTAAATTCCTCGATCTATCAAAAAAAGAGATAAATTCAAAGAGGTTGCATACATACCTAGATCAATCGCGTGAGGGATTCAAGCTCCAATTCGCATATTTTTTCGCGTTTTCTCCTTCACAATAGCAGATTTTCGATCCTCCATTGGTGCATCCATCGCAAATTCGAACCCAAATCGCATTTCTCTGCGACTTTCTCTCTCCTCTAGTTTTTGCGGTTTTCTTATTTTCTTTCTCCTCTTGAAATTGCGTGAAAGGAAGGAGGAAGGAATTGGGTGAAATAAGTTCGCACGTGTGAAATTATGGTGTACGTTAATATTAACGTAAACCTGTTGCGCACAAGACCAATTGTAGCTGAATTGATGATAACTCAAGTTATACTTGCATGTTTCCTCCATTTTAGAATCTTTGCAACATTTTGACTGAAACACTTACCTATGTACTAGTTTGACCATAAATATATGTAAATATATATTAGTAAAAGCTACTCCAACCGATGATACCTCGGTTTATACTTGTATATTCCCTCCGTTTTAGAATATTTGCAACGGTTTGACTGAAGCACTTATCCATGCACTAGTTTGACCATAAAGATATGTTATTATAAATTAGGCAATACTATAAAGTTAATATACATTAAGACTAATCTAACCACATACTTCCCCCGTTTCTTATTAGATGACCCAATTGGGTTCCGTACACTAATCGTTTTGTGATTTATACTTAAGAAAAAAAATATAGTCGTATGGGGTCTTATTAGATTGGTATCAATAAGTATTTTTTAAATATCAACTTTTTCTAAATTTTTTCTTATCAATATTTTAAGATATTAATGTTTGAAATCGTGCATTGTAAACGTGCCTAAATAATTGTGCCATCTAAAAAAGAACGGAGGAAGTATTACATAATAAACTTAATTTCATACTCCCTCCGTATTTATTTAAGGGATACACTTGCCTTTTCCGGCCGTATTTATTTAAGAGATATGCTTGCCATTTTTAGTTAAATAATACATCTAATTTACCTTATGACCCCCATTCTATTAAACAAATAATTTCATAAACCCACCCCACCTCCCACCCACCAAAATGACATGGTCCCCACTTGTTTAATTATTAAAATATCTATCCAACCCCACTAGCTTTATTATTTTATTTCTTTCAATTCTTCTTCTTAATACCCGTGTCCGACCAAGTGTATCTCTTAAGTAAATACGGAGGGAGTATATTATAAGAAAATATGGCCATAATCAATGTATAGTGCAAAAGTCAAAATGTTGCAAGTATTCAGAAACGGAGGGAGCAACAATATTTGTTACTTTCCTTATACATGAGATTATGATTGAATCTTTGACACAAAATAGTTTTTCTTTAATATTCCAAATGTTTCATAATAAGTGCCACATTTTTTTCGAATACTTGACACACTTTTCCATTAATTTCTCTCATACATATGATCCCTTTGCTCCATCCATTATTTACTTAAATTGCATGTCAAAGGCATATGTCACTTATTCTGAAACGAAGAGTACAAATACGAAGTAGTACTTTTGATAATAAGACATGTAATACATATCACTTAGCTAATTGATGAAAATACTCCCGTGCAGAAACTCGAAGTCACGAGTTTGATTATTATACAAAGTAGATTTCTAACTTTTTAAATAAAAGTGGAATGATGATATAGAACGAGGGAGGGAGAAATTAAAGTACTCCATAGAGATTGAACTAAGCTAAATTAAATTGAAAACATTCGAAAAGAACATGATCTAAATCCTAGAGAGATGAAGTAAAATTCCTTTAAATCTAGGATTACAATTTATCACCTAAAAAAATCGAAAAATTATTTTTTACCACCTAAAAAACTAAAACTTGTATTTTACCACCTAAAAAAATAATTTAAAACTTGTTTTTACCACCTGAAAAATGGAAAAATAGATGGAATTGCTATATATGTAGGAGGCAAATAACTTTAATATTTGATATGTTCTATTATTCCAAGATTTCATGTGTTTAATTCTCTTTTATTCCCCTGCTTCCTTATCTTCCATGAATTCACATAAATTTTCACTATTAATTCACAAAATTGACAAATTTCAAAGGCAGTAAATAGAGAAGGGTGAAAGAGCTAAAGAAAATCACACATGGAGTATAAAAACTGGAGGAAAATTGAACTAGATAGAGACACCTAAAGGTGACCTAATTTCGTTTTCGGGTGGAAAAAAATATTAAAACTTTTTAAAGTGGTAAGATACAAGTTTTTGTTTTTTAGGTAGTAAAAAACAATTTTTCGATTTTTATAGATGGTAAAAGTAAATTATCCTTAAATGTATAATAATCTTCAAGCTAAAATTTAAAATATCACCGTCTCAGCTAATAATATACGAAGTATTATTTATAATTTCTTTTGTGATGTTTGAATCCATCCTTTTTTTTTTCTTTTTTTTATTATAATTTATTGAATTACATGGTTTTGCAGGTTTTACAATTTACTTGCTTGGTTATTTGGCATGAGAACTAGCTAAAATGTAGGATACTTAAAGTCTTGCATCTTCCTCCCCTTGCAAAGTTACCTCCATTGTATTACTAGGGTTCAAGCTGCATTTTGTGCATGATATTTCCTTGACATTTACAATTAAATTACATCATTATTGTGCATTATCGAGCACTGAATCCAGAAAATGAGAACCTTAAAGCTCAAGCTAGATCAGAACAAAATTCATTTCCTTTCCAATTAGGCAAGTGAAAATGGGCTCGTTAGCTCATTACAAAGTGAACAAGCCAGTGTGAAGAATAACATTGATTCTACAGGTGAATTTACATTTGAGGTGTACTATGGATGTATAGATAAAAAAGCTATGGAGCTCAAAATAACTTATAGCAGAAGCATATGCAGTTCATGTACACGAGACTCCTCATCGTATTATGTACAGATGGCTTGATGTTTTCAGGAAGGGATCAATAAAGCACCCTTCTTAGACATCAGGCAACTTAACCTCACATTGGAGACTCTTCGTAGCAGAATCTCCTATATACCTTTAAATCTGCAATGACATACGAAGTAATTTGGTTTAAAATTTGACCACAAAATCAGGATAAGAAAGAAATAATCAGAGGTGTTTGATTATAAGCGTTTGAATGTTCCTTCTTATGGAGAATAGCAGACTTGCAGTTACGTTAGTATTGAAGACATTAGCAGTACTCATAAATTTCATGCACTCACTATCTTCACAACAGAGATGCACAATTGTTTTAACCAATTGCCTGTTGGTTCAGTGGTGATTGAGGCTGAATTTGGTAGGGAGGATCGCGTGTTCGATCCCCTGCAACAACAATTGGAGGGGACTGAAACCTATCCACCAGAACTCGCCCCGAATCTGGATTAGCCTTAAAGGTGAACCGGGTGGTAACACCAAAAACATAAAAACCTATCTTTAACCACAATTGCCCTCAATAAAGCAACACTTGTCCAGGCAACGGACAAAAACTACAGCCTGTTTTTGGCCGGACCACTAGGTTGGAAAAATTGCTCAAACCCGTATGAATTGGGTGCCCGGGTGGGCAGATCAGGCTGAAGGGAAAATATAGCTAAAAAGTGCATTTTGGGCTGAAAACCCGCCCAAACAACTTGCACAGATGAAATTAACAAAAGCATCAAACAGATTAGCTACCTACTATTACCTTTCTGGAACGGAAGTGAATGTACAAAGCATCATAGCATTGCCCCAGATGATTTTACATACAGATGGTGCATGATTGTCAGGTAGGAAAAATCAGGCTCCATGGCAGCTTGTTCTTAGCTAGGGCTGCGGCCAAATAATGACCTTGTAGGAACTGAGGCTGGAAATTGTCCCGGAGACCACACACTAATCCCTTCCTTGGGCACTGGATCTCCATTTGCATTATCAGCCATTGGGGAATAAGGTCTTGTAACCCTTTTTAGGGGTCCCTGTATAACATTTGAAATAAGTGAAGCGTAACTCAATATAGACGGCCATTAACAAGAACATAAAAACCAGTAGTTGCTAAACAGTGTGTATGAAATTTTTGTTAAGGGAAGCATCAGGACAGAAGCAAAATGAACCAGAAGGTCACTTAGCTCAGAATCTTAAGCTACGTTTTTAGTAATTTCATCAGCATCTCATCTACTACATTATTTTCTTCTTCTCTCTTGCAGGTAGATATGACTTATATGAGCCCATTAGGGGCTCACATTAGCCATTTGACGCTGATACCCACAAAGTCTCTTTGTTTCCTTAGCAGTGAAAGGCTGAAAGCATCTGTGGAAGTATTCACAATTTCACATAATTGTTTTCAGAAATAGTTTGGGCATTGTTTCCCTTCTCCCTTTTCTTCTTATGACAAAGTTGGCTAAAACTCAGTAGTCAGTACTACAAAGTCATCATATACGGAACATGGTTTGCGGATAATATAATACTCTCTCTCAAGACCACACTCATGATAGCAAAACTCAAGAACCCAAACCTTGAAAAGACAGTACTGCCAAGCTAAGGGCTTAATAGTTGAGCAAAAGCTGTGCAAGTCCACATTTATTCCTTTGCTGGTTGTATGGTTTAAATAAATATTAGAGTAAGAATAAATGATAAAATGAACCCGTGACTTTCTCAAAAAAAAAAAAAAACCTCATCCTCACCTTTGACTGGTTAGGTCCGTAGGTGCTCATGGCTTGCTCAATTGCAGCATAAACCTTAAAAGATTGATTAGAATCGCGGTTGCACTTAACAATACGAACTTGATCCTTGGTCTCTAATGACTTGCTTTGTAGGTATAGAATGACACGTGAAGGTGGAGCATTGGGTTGGTCTTTCTTTCCATGGGTCAATTCCATAGTTACCAGGTCATCCCATAGAACATCCCACAAAATTGAACATGGATCTTTGGCTGCGCTGAATTTTCTTTGATGTGAAATAATGTTCGACGGTTGCTGAAATATTAAAAATATGCAGCGTCAATTTCAGAATCTTGGGTACTAGTAACACAAGTATCTGAAAGTAAAACCTGCAGCAAAAATATACGATTAGGATAGACAAGAATTGTCCTTTTTTTGGTACACTGTTCACTTACTTCCAGAAGTACAGCTCTACGATGGGTGACTATAAAGATTTTTCCTTTAGGCAGCATAAAATGATCTTCATAGGCATCTGATAAAGCGAATTTTCCACGCACTTTGAACAAATCTACCTGGCGAAGAAAAGATCCTGATTCTGCCAGTTGTAGAATGACCTTCATGATGAAAACATAAGAAAGGTACACGGAATTATATTTTACATGCTTGTTGATATATAGTGACACAAAATAAAGACGTAATAGGAATCAAGCAGGCAGCTCTAGGTATCCATATATAAAAGAACAATATTTAATACACATATCTTGCCATAAAAATAATGGTGAATACAAAGTTAAATGCAATCAGAACCAATAATTACCTGTCCTTGTGCTTTATACTCATCATAAGGTCGAAGCAGGTTATCACCACTAACTACACGCGGCATTCTCCTCCGTAGGAGTTGTTCTTCAGAAGTTAGAGCAGCCTGTATCTTCATTCTCATTGCATTGGCACCCTCAGTAGTTTTTGACAAAAGATCCAGCACTCCACTTACTGGTTGAGCAGCAACACCTATTAATCCTTTTCCAACACCCTGAACAAAACCCTCAACACCAGATGATTTTGCACCCTCAAGAGGCTTTGTGAACATTCCTGTTACTCCTCTGAATAGGCTTTTTGCAAGTGCTCCACCTCCTTCTCGGACAACATCACCAAAGTCACCCACTTTCTCCTGCAATAAACAAATGTTAGGATATGGCTGTGGCTTCTGGAAATGTAGGCTGGCAATTCATCTCATGATCAAGAAAATCTTCCACATATGAACTATATGAAGTATATACGATACATCCAAAAGAAAAATAAAAAGCAAACATACAGTGACTTAATTTAATACCCATCAGTCCTTACTTCTAACCCAGATACTTATCAACTTTCTGTGTGAGTTTCCATATGAAAGCTTGTCTTTCAGATGTTAACAGGTTAATAGGAGTGAACCTTCAATGTCATACTATGTTGGGTTCTTTTTTATAATTTTAAATTAAAAGAAATTAAGGAGCTTCAGAACTTTCAAGATAGAAATCTGGATTCTTAGTTTGTATACCACCTATCTATCAGCACTTCCATACAATAAGCAAAATAGAAACTAAGTGAACCCTTCTCATGACTTTACAGCAGTGACTTACAAGCAGCGAAATACATTTTCGGAATTCTAATACCAAGCAAATGACATGGACATATATCATACAAACCTGTCTTTGTCGGCTCTGGATAAATTTCTTATCCATTGATATAGCTGCAGCACCTTTACTCATGTGTTCAAGTGCACTGCTTGCATTCCCAAGAATATCCACGCCAGAAAGCAGCTGTAGAGGTTGGCTAAGAAGATCCTTTTGTACATTTGAGGTAGCATTACTGATAATAGCACTTTGTCGCATAGAAACATTTTCCACAAACCTCTGGTGTATCCTCACCTAGTTATCACAGGGAAAAGTGACTAATAAAATTGTGTTCTTATTTTAGAAAATATTTACACAGAACCAAACGACAACACAAACAAAGAAGTAAATCTGAATACAGATTTCCAGAAACGCATGGTTAATATGTAACATGAAGGCATGGTTCACGGCTGCTGTAGGAATGAAAATTGATAAGGTCTGGTAAAACCTGGAGCTGTACGCTTTCTGTAGTAATTTTTTTTTTTTTTTTGGTAGATCCATACCCTACTCTGAAAAGATTCATAGAGTTTATTGGGTCTAATGTCCAAAATGGGTGTTGAGCTTCCTATTTTTCATATTCATAGCTCAATATCCTGCCTGTATGATGAACAACAAACCTAGCACATAATAACGAAGTGGAGGAAGACACAAATATGATATATTAAAGTTGGTTAAGCTAATGTAAGAAAACAAAAGGTGAAACCTTCACCAACATTGTCAAGGAAAACAAATAAAAGGGCAAGTGGTCACACAAATCACCCGAATTCCATCACAATTCAGAGTCAGATTAGGGAAAACCAGTTAACTTGTTACGTGTTTCAGATTTTCAACTTGTAATGTAAAAAAGAAAAAAAACAAGGTATGTGGCTCAGATCTGGGTAAGGTCTGGGTCTGAAAACATACACCTTTAAGAAGAGGACCTTGAACCAGATCCAACCCTAGGACACAGATCACAGGGTTAGAAAAAAATAGACCTATAAGAGAGGTGTCTTCATAAGAAGATGTCCTGCATAAAAGGACATGCAGCATTGTGTTACCACAACCCACAGAGCAGAAAAAATAACAAGGATACCATTGGTTTTGTACCAGAAAAAAACAATTTAAGTTAAAACTAATGAGCAATGAAAGTAGATTATAGTGGAAGGGAACTCCAACTAAAGCCATTAACCAAGGAGATTCTTACTGGCATATTTTCCATATTCCCCAATGCCGTCATCAAGGATGCCCAGAAACCAAGCACACCCTTTGGTCGCTGAGTTGGTGACATAACCATTGATACCTTCAGTCGTACTTCTGAGATGTCAAGAACTCTGTAGTTTCATTAAGATTCTTGGAGTTAGTAGCTGCACATGGTAGAAGCACAAACAATACAGTTCAAAACAAACTTCTCATACCCAATTTGCATAATCCGATCAATAGAAACAGCATTTGTCTCTGCAGCATTTAACCTATTCAGGTTAATCTGTTGAATCATCTCATGGAGGCGCCATATGATTGGCTCGTGAACATTTATTAAAAAGGTAGAGTTGTCAGGTCCCTGTTAGAAATCAGGAGATGACTTTCATATTCCAAAAAATTGACCATGAGAAAGAAAACGTTACAAAAACGGGAAACGAAATCCAAGTAAGCCAATTACGTAATTTTGGAAAAGGAGATAGATAGAAAGATTACATGGAACCCTATATAAGGATAGACACACAAATCCAGTGACCCATTTGATTGTGACGTCACAGAGAATTTCAAGATATAGTCAATCTCCTCTCTGACTTTCTGTGGTCTAAAAAGCACTGGCATGGGAGTCAATGGAAGCTGATTATCCACTTGAAGTCCACGCATTTTCAATTTGAATCTGCAGAGAACGACAATGTCCGAAATCAAACAAGGTCATCAACAATTCCTGGTGCAGCCAAGCTGTTGAGATTACTAAAAACATAACATGATGAACATCCATGGGAGACAGGAGCAAAGCCTAATCAATTACAAGTAACATAACATAGTTCCATTCATCTTCTAATGTCAATTTACTAATAGAAATATTGGCTTTCCCAAGTTGAAAAGCACAGCTTGAGAAAGCAGCAAACCAGTTAGTAAAAAATGATGTGATATGTTTAGTAGATAAAGAAAGGCAGTTAATGATGTGCTGCCTAGATTGACTTGACAAAAATAACCTTGTGTATAAAAATCTTCCTATGTTTCATAGTGTTTATAATAGTTGACTTTTCACAAAAGTTAAGGAAAATAATGACGAATATAGGCTCCGTTTGTTTCAAACTTTCAACCGAACACATTTTCAGTGGAAATCTTTTTCAAAGGGAAAATACAATTGCAAAGTAGTTTTCCTTTGTTTGTTCCCTTACACAAAAAGTTATTGAGAAAAAGGAAATGGAAGGGGAAAGGAGAGGATGGATGGGAGGAGAAAGAATGAAAGGTAAGGAAGAAGAGAGGAAAATGTGGCATTCCTTCTTTACAAAAGGAAAATGTATTCACCATTAGAAAAATATATTTCCAGCCCTTGACAAAAACAAAACAAAGGGAAATTGGGAAATTATTTTCCAGGAGAAGTTTTCCATTGAAATATACGAAGCCATATACGATATGTATAGTAGAATAATGAATTAAACATACATTAAATATATAAAGATATAACAATGAACAATTAGAAGATACATTCGAAATATAGCAAAATGCAGAGGACTACCACACTTCAGGGTATTGATATTTGATCCATTGCTAAAAAAATGAAGGTCTTGTACGTAAACCGGTAGAAAAATTGTACACCAATTAATGATTAGGAACATCATCAGGAGTCTCAGGAAAACCCAAGATTGAAAGTTGGAATATTTTATATGGGTAGCCTTTAATCCCTTATATACAAAATCAAGAGAAGTCTAGGATCACACAGAACCTACAACTCAACACCAGACCTGGGGTATCCCTTTAAGTTTGCCCCATACCTTAAATTGTAACTTTTCCCACGTGCTCTCTCTTTATCTCTCTTCTCATGGGCCCATTTTATCAACCCATGTGCACAACTTACACCAAAATATTAATGAAGTGAAGTTCTCTTTATGGGGCAATCTTTTGTGGACGAGGGGAGTATATCATCAAAAGAAACTCTCAAAAAGAATTACAGGAGAAAAAACAGAAGACACCTCCTTGTTTTTTTTTTTTTTTTTTTTCTTGGTGGCAAACAAGTCACGTCTTTGTTTATAATACGTAGTATGTTTGTAGGAGGATGAAATAGTTCAGAACCACTGATAGTAAGCAAACCAGTGTAGTATGACCTACCTACTAGTCCCAGAGCCCAAGCCTGTAGAATGTGACAGAAGAAGATTTTGCACAGACAAATAAAGTATCTCTTCTGGTGTGTGGTCAATAACGGACAAACCAAGCTCTGAAAGCTCAACAACTACATGGAATTCGGCACTCGAGGTAGATGAAGGATACTCATTCTCTGGTTCTGCACTAGGAAGGGGTGATACAGATGATGGAATTCTTTTCTGCACACCTGGTACAGGGTCATCTTGAGGCATCCAATCACTAATTTTAACCACATTCATCTTCTCTTCTCTAACAATGGCCACACATATAGCTCTGGTAGGTCCACCTCCAACATTCATGGGCTGGTGATCAAATACCTCATCAATGTTGTATTTAACTGCTCTCTGTGGATCAGATCCATCTACAAATATCTCTAACAATTGCCGCCTTCCAACATCTTCCCATAAATATGAGGCGGCTGCATTTGCAGAAAGACACCTCCATGAATCACTCGCTCCATCAACTTGGCGAAAGTGAATGGGAAAAAACATAGAGCGGTTCTCAATCCTGGCAAGAGACACCTATTAGTCACTTGAGCCCATTTTTACCGGAACAAAATGAAATGCAAGCATATCATAAAATATGAAAAGAAATAAACAGGCCAGGAATGTCACAAGTTGAAAAAGCACTACTTGAACATGTAACTCACAATTTCATTCCCCTCTCCCCATTCAATTTAAAGTAAAATATCTCATGCTACTAAATTAATTTAAAATAGATTTAATCCAGTTTAAAGGAAAAGGATCAAAGCTAAAATTCCCCAGTATCATACATGTCTAGATTAATATCAAGAATTTCTACAGAGACAGATCTTTAAATATAAATAAGAGACCTTTCAGAACTCGTTACAGCATCCCAAAATAGTACTTAAATTGATCACAACATTAGCTGAAGCTCATGCTAAAATGGAATAGATGTTGTTTACAGTCATGATTCAGATATGGTAATTGAACCTGGAGCTGGAACTAAATCAAACCTGTATGGACTCGACAGTGAATTTGGACGGAAAATAACTTCATAACGTGAATTTCCAGTACCACTTCTCACTGCTACCCTTATAATCAGCTCCCTGCTGCCTGAATCACTTTCCAGAACAATGGACATCATTCCTTCCGACCCAACACTGAATGGTCTGCTCCACTTATAGCCATCCACCCGCAGCTGAAGCAAACAGTGAATGTCAATAAGCTAGGGGAAAAAATAGTGATTTTTGAATTCATCGGGACTGATGAGGATATATCTACTTGCTATACCTTTAACATTTCAATTTTAGAAGAAGAGTGCCATCGGATGACTTTTGGAGGATCTGTGGGGCGAATGTGGTCCATAGATGTAGCATGATGCTGCTGAACATACACACTAAAACCTAATCTATTTATACACAAGGTGTGTGGCTGAAAACGAATAACCTGAAAGTTTGATACACATTATCAATATTTGAAACACAGTTTTGGACAATAATTGAAAAGGCATAGCCACCAACACCAAAAAACACTACAAAAAGATAATATTCGCTAGTCCAAAACGTAAGATCAACTTTTTTTCTCTGTTCATCTCAACTTATATTGCTGGAAAAACTTAATTTTGCCGAACTGTTAAATAAGGTGAGAAGAACAGAGGCTTAAACCAAGATATAACTGCATCAAATAAAGGGATATACAAAAAGTAAGTGAATCAAATTATCCAATCCTCTTTTCTTCTACCTATTTTCCTGTTAAACTTTTTCTGGCTCCAGTTACACACCTCTCACTCTCTTAGTGACTTATTCTAAATTGTTCAACATGCAGTTGACAACTTGACATAGCATCAACATTGACATATCATGCATACATTGGTGCGTGTTTTTAAACCATAAATACCGATAAAAATCTCGCAACTTTGAATAAAGGAAATGGTAATCTGACTAATCTGGCTTATATTACTTATTTGATGTGAAGTAGAGATCAGCTAGTTGCATCTCAGATCACTGGTCTGGAGGAGACATCCTCTTGGCAACTTAGGAACAGAGGAGTGTCCTAAAAGTAGTAACTTGTACAATTAAGGTAAATTACATCTGAACCCCCATTTTTGCCACTCTAAGCAAGACCCCAGTCAGGTTAGATACCATGCCAAGAAAATGGCCAAAGCACTGGGTTGGCCATTGGCAAGGTCACATCTTATGAACTACATTGTTGCGGCTTCAATCTGGAATAAAACAAGATACATCAGAAAAAACGTTAAAAGTTTGGACCAGGCTGACTTTGACCACCTCTAGAGTTCATCAAGGTGCTTAAAAGCCCCTCTGTTATTAGAAACAACCATCGTCCCCAAGCCTCTCTAGAGTTACTTGGAGAACATAGAGAGCACACGGTGTGATATAGGCCTGATGGTCGCACAAATGAAAACCTATTTCACGACTTCAATCAAACGGACAATTAAAACCTGTTGCCTTACCCATGTAACATGATTAAGGTCCACCATTTTAGTTGTGTCACGATTACTGACTATATCCAATCATGTAGCATGATCAATAAGGCCCACCATTTTTTATCAATATGTGCACTTACAACCTGTAATTTGACCACCTTTCATTTGTGTATCTGGATTGGATTTTAGCATCTCATGATAAAAATTCACCAATCATTGATCTATTATTCTAGTTGAACTGACGGGGTGTGTTTTCTTTTTAAATTGTATGCATTTACTAGTTGAATAGTAAAAAGAAGGATATTTGCTCAACAGATTTGTATCGTATGAAGCTTTACTCCTTATATTTCTTATTTTAGTAGTTTAAATTATCATAAACCAATGAAAATAAGGTTCAAAATGCTCTAAATCCATTGGGTCAGGGTCAGGGTCAGGGTCAGCACATTTCAACCAGTGACTCAATGCTACTTAACCTACAATAACCTGAACTCAAAGATGAACAACCCAAACAGCCAAATCTTATTAGACCCGACCCGGTCAACAGGTCTAGGTATGATCAAAACAAAAACTCTCATCAAGAACACGTCAAAAAGCATCCTTTAACTTCCAAAATCAGCAGAATGATTAGAGACTTCCATCTTAAGCAGAATCTTCTTGCTGTCTCAACATAAAAACAGCATCTCCAAACGACTAAACTCCAAACTCTTACCTTTGTTCTATCTGAAGTCATGTTGAGCTGTGCTGAAAACTTATAGTAAGATCCCTCTGAGCAAAAGGCTGTAACATCAACTCTCCCCTGGATATTAGTTCAGAGTTTCACATCATTAGTGCGGTCATTATGTAAACCTATTTTCAGCGATGAAGAAAAGATCGATACATTTGAAGAGCAAAAAGGAACCTGTTTTCTCTACCTTTTTCTCAAGCTCAACAAGTGAAATACCAGGACTGTAATTTTCAGAATCATACATAGCTAGAGCAATCCCGACTTTAGGGGACAGGTATGTATCGTTACGAGATGTGAAGAGATGAACATTGCCACGTCCAACGTAATCTTGGGGGGACAGCATGCTAGGTAAGGGGCTAGTATCCGCAATCACATCCAAGACCTGCACATTCTTCCTGGGGGCAGAATGTTTCGTAGATTTAAAAATGCTACTGTCTCCATTATCAATAGGCTCGATCTCCACTATCCGATATGCCAGAGGCAGAGAAGAATCATTAACAATCCAGTAAGGCACAAACAATCTGATGAATTTGGGCGCTGCAATGGTGCCTCCCAAGTCGCGCTCAATGCTCACTCGCAGCCTCCTGTAGATCCACAAAAGTATAGAAAGGGTCTTGAGAAATACACGGCAGAGTAACAAGCACCTCACATAAATTTGATTTTCTTTAACTAAATAGAGAAAGAAGACTTATAAACGAGAGGACAATTATGGGGACGATAAATCATCCTCAAAGCCATGTACAAATATCTGTCAGCAATAATTAACAACCTGAATAATAGTAACAGTACATGAAGGATTTACGCAAAATGGTTTAAGGGCACGTGGAAGTTCAGAATAGATTCTTCTATACCAGGCTGATTTTGGTAGCAACAAATATCCAAGACCGATTAGTAGGGCTAGTGCCACCTAAATCCTAACCAATCTAGACTAGTGTAGAGATGAGGCAATTATAGCTTACTCAGACTCGAGTACTAGTGTCAGGCACGAGTACGTGTCCATCTTGGCTAAATTGTGAAAATTTTCCGTGATTTTAGACCAAAAGGAAAGTGTTGGAGTGTCCATACCCATGTCCGAGTGTCGAGGATCCGACACGGGTGCTTGAGGTAAAATGAAGAGTCCGAGTAACACAGGTGAAGACGAAACAGTTTACTGACATGGCTACAAATACTCCCTCTGTTGCCAGAGTTTGGATTGTTCTATAGTTTGGTCTATAAAGGTTCACAAATATATATACTTGCAAAGGACTGAACATAAGACAGGCTGTCGGGCTTCCTACAATCCTACTACAGATTATAATATATAGCAGAAAATATTAAGAATCAGCACCTTCTGGAGTGCTGGTGAACCATCCAAAATGAAGAAACAAGATCATTAGAGGAGAGATCGAAAATGAGAACAGATTCCTGATACAAAAAAAAATAAAAATAAAAATAAATTACCACGATAAACCAAGGGCAAAGAGCTTGCTAATATCAACTGGTATTGTTTATGATGTACCAATAACGTACCTTCTCCATAGTCCACCCACCCTGAACAAACAAGGAAAGATATACGGGTTTCCTAAGATCCGCAGCATATATATCAGCACTTTTCCTGGACAAAATTTTACCCTGCTGCAGCTCAATAATCTTGTCATCTTTTGTCCTCTGCCAGATTGAGAATTCAGCTGGACAAGGAAGTCGATTCTCCAACTTAAGTGGGGAATTTATGGAAATTTTCCAATCATAAACAGGTGCATTCAGGTCTGTATGATGAACTGATGCATCTGTACCAACACTAAGCCAGAACTGTTGATTTTGCGCGCTCGGTATGCAACATAACAGGACATCTTTTTTCTCAAGTTCATCTAGCTTCATTGCACTCTGTCTAGAGAGCAAACCCTGGTCTGCAGTGCGTTGCTCCTTTCCACCAGTAAAGGGAAAACCTAGACTAGCGGTAAGACCCCAAGAGTAAGATGAGCCAGATAAATCAAAGTAAGGACGAACACGAAGACATTCCTCAGAACCCTTGGATATGCATCTCCAAGGTAGAATATAGTTTGATCCAGGATCTAATGCCACATTATTCCCCATTCCTTGACGAGAATCTCCCGTCCTTGAATCAATCATAGATAAAGGACACAGAGACAACTCTAATTTAACATTGGTCTCATTTACAACAGTTGCAAGACCTCTAAAAATAGCATGCTTTTTCCCGTTTCTTGTGATGACTTCCATTGCAAGAAGATTGTCCTCCAAACTTTTTGGAAAAACAGATAGTGGAAGAAAGGACCGAAAGCTCTCCCAAGGACCACCAGGGTGAAGTCCAATCCAGAAACCCACATCAGAGTCAACTTCATTGTTGTTGTGTTTATCCTTCTGCAAATCTACAGCCAGCCTTCGCTCAAAATAAGACGTAGAAACCAGCAGGGACCCAATATTCATCAAGTCTTGCTCGTTTTCTTCTTGATCCTGATATAGGATTCATATATTACGAGCTAGAATATAAGTATATGTATTAAATTAAATTTAAATTAGGTTGCACTCACCCTTCTCCTCAGTGGATATGACGCTATATTTTTAGAAGCATGTTGCTGATGCAACATCCTTGACGAAGCTATCTTTGTAAGAGTACTAATGCCATGTCCGGCAGGAAAGGATGATGCTCCAACAACTTCACCTGTGTAAAGATGAACCAATTGATTATCAAAGCGAGGGAAATTATTTAAAAAACATTCCCCACAAGAAAACTGGATCCTGCTATCCTTAAATTCCCAAATAACTAAAAATCCAATAAATAGTGCCAGCAATTCAAATACGCACAAGTCTGATGAGTCAACTGCCCCCTACCCTAATGGGGAGATTGTGGAGCTGTCATGAACAGCAATGAAAACACATAAAGTCAAGTCACAGATCATCTTCTCTCAGACTGGATGGTGTGCATGGATGACTCTAACACGACCATACATGTTTAGTCCAAATATAGCAGGCCAAGAGAATCTACAATGGGAGGATACTCCCATTTATCTTCAATTAGGGAGGATCCTACCATTGTGGGTAAATCCTCATACTCCCTCCATCCTTGAGTATGGAGCCCATGCTCTATGGAGGGAGTATGAAAGTGTCCGGGCTCTTGTGCCACCTCCCCTTCTTCACACATGGCGACTACCCCCTTTCTTTCCAGTCCCCTTTTGACACATGTTGCATTGTTAGATGTTGAATTAAAATATTTCCAGCAATTTTTATATTGTTTATAAAACATAGTTCGTATATTATTTTTCTGATGAAAATACACCAATATTCATAATTATTTTTGTCTATAATATGAGCTAGTTTTATAATAATTTTGCGCATTATACTTTTAACTATTTTAGCAAAAAACTGAATTTATTTTTATTTACTAAAATACATTTTTATATGAATTAAATTAAATTAATCAACCACATATACTAATAATGAGGGAGAGAGTGTGGAAGAGGATCACAGGGAGATCCTCTTACTGTCGAAAGATATGGAGAAGGGGGACGAATTAGAGGATGGAAATAGTAGGATCTGGGGTGTAGTGGGATGCTATGTTACCCGGACTCGGATACCCATGTCAGACACGGGTACGTGTCCAAGTGTCCGACACCGCTATTTTGTGAAACAAATGCATGATTTTGGTCCAAAATGAAGTGCCCAAGTATCCATACCCATGTATGAGTGTCGTGGATCCGACACGGGTATTTGAGGTAAAATGAAGAGTCCAGGTAACAGATGCGGGGAATAGTTCATGTGTCAAAATGTGGACAGGAGAGAGAGTAAACAGGAGGAAGAGGATCCTCCCGTTGTGGATACTCTAAGCACTTCCAAGTAAGCCACTAGGAAGTATTTTAAGATCAAAGTGAAACTGAGCAAGAAGGAATTACAGCTTTTTAAATTTTTACAGATACCACGCATTCTTCATTACAGCAAGTACTACATCCTTCTGTGTCTCCTGTTTAGGGTCAATCATCATTTTAATGTTTAATAATAAATATTATGATGTAGCTCATTACCTGATTGCAGAACTTTCAACTATGCAGTTAAACACTATGAAGAAAAAGTGAGAATGACATGCAAATGGTTTCTTAGAATTCCACAAATATTATATAAGCTAGTTCAAAGCATAAACCCAGAAGGTAGCTCTAAGGTAACTTCATAGAGGGCTCCAAGACTTTACACCCCCCACCCCCCCAAAAAAAATAAAAAATAAACACACACATAAATAATGTAGCAACTACCATCTCTTATCCAACTAGAGCATTGAACAAACAGAAGCAAACACAGTTGACAACTTAAGCAAATATGTAGCCCAATACTACAACTCTGAAACTTCCACAGATGAATAAAGGCACGTAAATAGCTTTTATACAAGAAATACATACCTTTTCCGGCTTTCGCAGCAAGGTTGGTAACTTCTGCTTCCAGTGTAGCAGTACCCTGTCAAATGTAATTTTAACCAAGAAAACAAATGAAAAAGTGGGATTTGTGTCTCTTACTTGCAAGATATACAGAAGCAACAAGGAAGCATGCCGAACTTACGAAAAGAACTTTAAAGGACATTGTATCACATGATTAAGGATTGAAATATCCAGTGGATGACCCGATCTAAAAAAGGGTGAAAACCCGAGTTATATGGATGATAGGCGGGTGATGGATGAACATGGGTGGAATTGGGGTGAGAATTTTCATCCATCAACCAACCCCTCATCTATATAATATGTCAATTCTCATCCATCATCTGACCCATCACCCATAATATATTTTGTTATCTGTTTATGTTTTAAATTCTATTTCCCTTCCAATGATAATTTGAGAACACTGTTTTAAGTCCTATTTCCTGTACTCTTCTTACAGTCCATCATGATATCATATTACTGGACAACTGCACGCCAAGAGGATAACAACCTCAACCTCACCATATCGCTACACAGCACCACCACTCCACCAGACCACTATTGTTGTCCAGCCCCTACCGTGCAGCATCAGCATAAACCATCCAAGCAATTTATAACATTGTTTGCTCGCAAGAAACAAGATTAATAGAATGATATTATCCAGAAAATGCGGTGGCATGATAAAGGTTAAGTTACCCAAAAGTCAAGGTCACCCTGTGCACATGGTCTTGTAGCTAGCGACTTCTAGGGAGGGATACAAGTCGTCTATCTCTTCGTTACTACAATAAGACATAATTAAGGACTAAAAAATACATAATTTGACTATTCATGCGTCCTTATGGAAGAAAGCTCTAGCTTTTACAAACCGGTTAATATAAAACAAAACAGTGAGAAACGGACATACTCCATCTGTAATTTTGATTTACCTTTTCTTTTGTCTACCTACTGCTACTTTATCCTATTTTTGGCAAACATATTTTACCATCTTACCCATTTTCCTCACAGTAATTAACTAATTACACCTTTCCATCATCTCTCCCCTACTCTTGGTGTAAAAATGCGGAATCGGTCACGGTTGCGGGAACAACCGCGGTGATGCGACTGTTGTTGAGGATACACACAAGCTATCAAGAATGGTTAGGGAAACGAGTACTGTAGTATGTTAAATGACCAGTTAAAGAAAGAAACTCTTAGGAAAAAGCCCAATGTGGTAAGTGGAATACAGGTAGATCCGCATTGAGCATTCCAGATCAAAGGGGTTGAGTACAGTGACACAGTTGTTAGTGTTATAGGCCTTCTAGGTCGAGTACACGGCCATGCCATATCATATAACATGCATGAAACAAACTGTACCTCGGTTGGAAGTCTGATTGCTAGTTACTACTATTTACAATTTAACAATATTATCTTAACTTATTTTCATATTATTATTAGATAAGTAGAAGTGTGATTAGAAAAGTGTTCTTTTCTCAAACAAGTGCTATTTACCTATTTGTGTTAATTAAATAGATATACCTTTTGAGGAACTTCAAAAATGAAAAGCTCATCCCACTTGGCAGCGCCCAGATCAGCATCCAGAGTTTTTGTTATCAACGGCCTAACACATTTAGTTCGCGCGCTTTGAGGGAAGAACTTCTGTTGATCAGTTGGTGGGTTGTCCACCACAAGACGCAGAGCACAGAAAAAGTTATGGCTATTGCCATCATCAACAATGGGTATGTCCTGCATAATTTCAGAAAGAATTCAGGTCTTTCCTTAAGAGGTTGGACAACCACAAAGAGTGATTACAGTATCAAAAGTAGAAAAATTTACTAATACCTTTGCCTCTAAAACTCTGACAGCGACGTAATAACGCGCTTCCCCATTTTTGACAGTGACATTCAAACTATCTGAAAGCCTAGGAGGTGGAAGCCAGACAGTAGTGGATCCATCATCATGTAAAACTTCAACTGTATTGGAGTTTTGCTCAACCTTCTTGACATAAACATCACATCCAAGCTTATTTTCAACGACTATAGTCTGGATATCATCTTCATCTAATGCAGAAAGAGTTGAATCATCTTCGCGACTCCGATGAAGAACAGATTCCTGCAAGAGGCTAAGTTATAACACTTCCACAACCAAATAACAAAAAACCTGTAGCTTTTATTTTACCTCATTTAACTTAGATACTTTCTGCTCGAGTTCTCTCTGCCTTTTCCAAGAAACAACAGCCTCTGCAAAAGTATCAAGGTTGGCAGCACTGACATTAAGATTTAGGATAGTAGTTGCAGCAATGCGCAGTGTCTTTCCAAGTCCAGGAGTTTGATGAGTACTGGTATCATAAGTGTCAAACCTCCAAGCCAGAGGGGAAAAAAATCAGCTCCAACATTCAGGTTAAGATAAGAACAAGAAACCAAGAAGCACCAAGGCAAAAAAAACAAAAAAGTTCAATGGCGTTGTGGTTGACCACAGTAATTCAAATATTACGTCAACATGAGATGAAAAAAACAAAGCATTACTTGAAGATTCCATCAAATGGCTCCACAAGTGGTTCCCAAGCCTCCAACTGTGTATTAAAAGTTGATGCAGCCATTGAACAAATAAGAACTGAACTCATTACTTCGAACCGGCCATGGGCTACAAGCTTAATATTGTTGAATGTCATGTCAAAAAAAGGTGTCATCTGAAATGGAATGGAGAAACAAAATTAAATTGCATAAATATAAACCACAGTTTATTAAAGAGAACTTCTGAAATTTTGTTTCAGCTTACCATTCCTCCCAAGCTATCAAGAATGGTTAGGGAAAAACACCCTAGCTTCATCTCAGATGTCACATTTTCTCGTGCCTTTGGCTTCACAGAATCTCCAATAGAGAGCGCCAAGCGACTTGATGGCTTTTTCAGGTCGGAGCGGGCCAGGAATGTGGAAGCCTAACCAATAAAAAGGGATAACATTCAATTCTAAATTGTTTCACCCTATGTAATTTCACAAAATAACACAGACAGGAACGTCTAGAATTAGAGCAATATTTTTCAAACCTGATTATCAACTTTCCATATACTCCAGCACTGAGATGCCTTTAAGCTTGAAGATCTGGCCACAGGCACCTCAATAATACTGGCTGCACCAACAAGATCTATTCTGGGACAGCAAAATGATCCAATTCTTGGTGGCTCATCTGTTCTAGTGACAACGCATCCCATTGCAGCATAACCTGGGGGAGCAACTGGATACCAGAAAAAGGCTTCATCCACACCTTTTCCAAATATCTGAGAAACTTTAGTGAATTTCACAGGCTTTGCGGAGATTTCTGGATTATCAGCTAAGAAGATAATGCCAAGTGTAGGTGGCTCCAACCTGAGAAGATGGGTATTGATTATTGAAACATCTACGAAATCAATGACAAAACTAATTTAAGGAGAATAGAGAAACAGACCCGTCTGTTATACAATCACCCAAAACGGCATAACCAGGCCGAGGAATAGGCCTCCATATGGACACTGTCCGACGAAATTCTCCACCCTTGTCCCACCAGATCCTTTCGAAGTTTGGAACAGACATGAAACATTTGTGTGATACACGAGATCTCAGGATGTCCCACCCACTGGAGCTTGAACTTTGCCTAATTCCCTGAGAAACTGCAGGTTCATCTTCATGGCAGAGCTTTGAGGCAGGCTTTGAAAACGAAGGATGATGCCGGTATGCCCTCCATTTAAGACAAGGAATCAGGTCATAGCAGGTTTCTTTGGAAGGACAGCCAGCAGAAGTATGGGAATAGAAAGAGCCAAGAATGTTATCTAGACGCCAGATGCTAAAACCAGCTGGGAAACAAGAATTGGATGACAAATAAAACAAACATTCTGAATATGCAGTAGATGTTACAAGATCAGCTCGTACGCAGTAAACAACATGATTTGGAGGGGGCTGGTCTCCTATATTAACTGCACAACCTACTGCTATGTATCCTGGTGGTGCAATTGGAAACCATAGAGAACATTCACTTTTTGCACCAGCAGTATCTTCAGTTCTATCGATTTCTAAAATTTCAGAAAGCAATCCAATCAATTTGAAACCCAACGGTTTCCTTACACGTCCATAAGCATTACACACTGCCATCATTGCCTGTGAAGGAGGAATGGACCTGAAAGGCAGCAATTTATGATGATTTGGATGCACATAAGTCAACAGCGTTTAAAAATGCAACTCAGTCCCCAAACCTATCTGTGACGGGCAAAAAAGCTTATTTAATGTGAACAGTAAACAATTAATGGAGAATAGATTCCTACGAAAAATCAGCTAACGAAGACTTGACAGAAAATATTGTGAGTGTACAAGATGGTACAAGTCAAGAATATTTAGAGAATATGACACATTTCGCAAGGTAGGGTCTTAGGGACCAGAGAATATACTTCATCTGTTTTTTTTAGTTGCACCATTTTCCTTATTTGGAAGTTGTATATTATTTCACAGCTTTTTTATGTGTTCACACACCAAATACCCATTATACCCTTAGATACACTTCACATTTACCACTGTTACCTCACCTTTTTCTCTCTTTTTTTTCTTTGTTACCACATGGGCATTTTTGGTATTCATCACATTTCATTCCCTTCTTTAAATCTTGTGCCCATACCAAATGGTGCAATTTTTTTAAAAAAAGGAAGTAGATCATACTAATGCTAGTTGATTTCCCTGTTTAAGGAAACAAGAAAATTGAGAAATACAGCAGAATGCGTAATCACACAAAACAAAAGAAAAATCCAAATAAGTTCAAAGGTATAACATAACCAAAACACGAGATTAGATGGTTATTAACAAGAACTAATGAAGGCTTAACAAAAATTTTGAAGTCTCCAGACAAAATATCTCAAGAGAAATATTAAAGTGCAAATTGAAAAAAGTCATGTCCAATGCCTCAAATACAAATCAGTTCCTGTTATTACCTTGATGTCACACAGTCTCCTAGAATGACATAATTAGAAGGAGCACGAGGCCTCCAAAATGTGATGTTGCACTGAGATCCATTCTCTGTAAATACAAGCAACGGGTTCAGTAAGCAATAAAGGTTATTTCTAATTACTTCAAATGCTGACATGAGTAAATTAATTAAAGGTCACGATGACATAAACCACAGGTTGGTCTAATACCTTTTGGTGAAACCCATATACGTTCAAAATTAGTGCAGGATGTCAGAGGATTAGCATCTCCAAACTGCAGTGCATCAGCCACCTGATTTTGGAGGTTAAGTAAGAGGGATATGACACTAAGAGAAAGATGTAAGTGTATATCCGTGGATGACAGAGACATATTGGTTTTTTCCTTCACAGACGTATAACCTCCTAAAATATCCACAGGACTAAGAACGACGAGTCCTGATCCAGCCTCGATCGTTAAGTCTTTCAAAAGTGCACGAATCCATGTACCATCTTCCTGTGATGCATACCTGAGCAGAAAGAAATGTCGATGAATAAGAACATTTCTCCATGTAATAATGTTGAAGAGAGGTCCAGAAAGCACCAATTTAATTACCACACAAGAGTTGAAAGATGTTGACAAAAGTAAACATCAAACTTGAAAAATAAAGACAACAGGAAAAACGAAAAGGAAAAATGATGCTATTTTTAGTTGACAAGACTTGTTTGCAAATCATAGTTCACGAGAATGATTCCACACTAAACAGAAAGATGAGAAAAGACCAGACTCAAAGATGGAGGGCACCACCAGCTAGTTACAAAGTCTGTCAAAACACTAACATGAACCTTGCCACCTATTAACCAAAGAGGAGGCTGGTCTGGCACATCCAATTTTTGGAGATCCAATGGCAAACCTACTCTGAACCTATAGATTAGTCGTAAAGGATAATAGGTCCTTGTTTGAAAGTGACTTTTTCTCTCCGGGATTCGTGTAAGGTCTTGTGATTCAACAAAACATATGGATAAATTAGGTCAATAGCTCCACCAAGAGAAGTTCCACTGGTAGATCTCTGCATATCCCTTTGACTGTCCACTCAAAACTTGGAGCAGGAAATGGAAGATACCAGTAAGATGTACGCGCTTAGCCGTTATCTTTTACCATCTGCATAGCTAATATAATTATATGAAACTATGAGATGGTAGCTGTTCATTTGCCAGCTCATAGTATTATGCAAGCAATATATAAATAATTTTCCACAGCGCTGTCCCTCACAGCTCATAACCATCAATAGCTGAGATTATTGTGTTACAAGTTAGCAAGCTACTACATATTGATATCGTGTAAAAATCACCAAGCAGGTAAGGCTATTGTGTTGATGAAAATACTTACTGAGAAAGTAAAATTACAGCCTACATACAGTTGCTAAAGTATTGTTGGAACATAAAAACCTTGTTGTAAGTAATAGGTGTACCGTGTACCTCACTAGAGTAAAGATTCAGATTTTATCTAGGAATGACCTAACCAACCATGAGAATATAAACTTAAGTCCGCTTTCATACAGTTCTATCAAGGGTGCTTAGCTATCAATTTCTAGCTATTCTTGAACTCAAATGCGTATTGTCAATTGATCCTTGTATGAACAGGAAAATGACCAAATGAGTTACGGGGGAGAAGAAGATAAATAAATCAGGGAAAAGTTTGCACTAGGGAACTGGAGATTACCCAAATAGAAAAGAACTTATAATGCTTCAGAATAGATGAAAATATAACAGCACAGCATATATAACACGAAAAACATTGTAAAACACACATGTTGTCACTTCAAACATTGCATTCTGGGTTATGAAAAAGTAAGAAGCACAAATAACCAGAATATAATACAAAGACACTCACATGAAGCTTAGATCAAATTTTGCTCGGACTAGCTTCTCGCTATACGGGGAATCATCCAGAGAGGACTTAGTGCCATCATAGAAAGTCAGTTCAGGAGAGACAACCTGGATATTATAGCAACAATGAATTCCAATTAGTACCAGAAGCATTATGATGACAGTACACATAACACGTAATGCACACCACGAAATGCATGTCCTGATGAGAAGATCAAACAATTAAAATATCTGCAGATAAATTTACTAAGCAGTCTTAGAAAGGAGCAACTGATCCTTGGTAGACTAAACTAGAAGGTATTCAAAAAGTATTGAGCACAATTAATAAAAAAAAAGCAAATATTTTAGTGGGTTTTGAGAGTTTAATTACAAAAATATGAAACAACGATATGAATACAGACTGTACGTAAACACCAAGCAATTTGACTTCAGAACTCTTTTCAATAATAATCGCAAAAATTTGAGATTGTTAGAGACAATCCCACCAAATAAATTCCTGAAAAGAGTTGTCACAAAGGAGAGATATATATAAATGGCCATATTTATGCCCATATCAACCATTTTTGCCTTCAACTCTTTCTTGTTAGAATTATAACCTCCAACAATGCATTACGAACTATCAAACTCACAAAAGCCATAGTTCGAAGCTATTAGAATTTTGCACCAACCCAATACAACAACAAAACCAAAGCCCTAAAGTAGAATCAGCTGCATGAACCATTAATTTATCTCTCCTGGTCAGCCACAAAGACCCTTTTCCTCCGTTCGCTTCTATCTAGTGTTATATGCTCTTGCAAACCCACTTTGCTCATGTCATTCAGGAATCCTTCTAACCAAGCCATATTTGGCCTCCTGAAGTCACCGATTTCAAAATCATCCATCACATGACCAAATAAACCGATTCTCCCTAATCGTATCCTCAATATTCAACTTTACCTCCGAATATCTACAATCCTCGTAATATATTTCAAGAGCGATCTACCATAGTTTTAATCTAATATCATTCCTCATAGTTTCAGATATAATTTACTGAATATCGGAACAAAGTACGCAGCAGTTTCAGGATGCGTCGCTCACCTTGCTGATCCCCACTTGAGCCACCCTATGAGTCGCATCCAGACTGATATCCCCATTTCTTTGTTAAATGAGTTAAAACATTCACTAAGAAGTAACTCCTTACCATCTAAATCCTTGAGACACCCTCGAATAATCTACTAACAACATCATCGCTTTGCTCCCTCCAAATACTTATATTATACACCATGTAAAGTCTCGTGCATCTCCTTTGTTCTTATAAATAAGTACAAAAGTGTCTTTTCTCCAATCTTGTGGTATCTTGTTGCTCCTCCGAGTCATGTTAAATATATTAGTTTACCAATCAATACCAACCTTCCCAAAGTATGTCATCCTTAATAGGAATATTGGTCAAATGCTTTCCTTATTTTCATTCTCTTTAATGCCCTCTCAAGTCTCAACTTCCGCATATATTTCGCGGTTGACTTCCTGATCCCCAATAGAGATGAATCTTATAACTCTCACTTTACTTCCATCAAACAACTCATCAAGTATGCCCTTCATCTACCCTTAATCTCATCATCCTAAACAAGAGTCATTTAGATCTTATCTTTTCAAGAACTTCACCATGCAAAGATCACTAGGCATCACTTATCTTTTCCTCTCTATCCTATAGATATTTTTTTCACTACCCTCACTTATTTATAGAACGCCCAATAATGAGTGAACCTAGGATGCTCAGACTCGGGTACGGGTGTCCGACTCGGGTACGGGTCCAAGGGTCGGACTCGAACTTTTTTAAAATCAAGGACTCGGGGACACCTTTTAGAAGTGTCCAAAATTCAGATACGGACTCGGGGACATGGCAACCATTAAAAAATATTAATTTTATTTATTTAAATATTTATAATGACAGTATAAATATTTAATAGATGAAGTTTTTTTTTTTTAATTTACTCCATATAAAGTAAATGCTTTGAAAGTTGAAAACTTGAAACTATAAACTAAAAATCACGTGATATATTTTCCCAAGATAAGAAAGTGGGTCAAAAGAATATCAAAAGCTAATTAAAATAAAAGTAAATAAATAAAAATACTGACAGGTTGTCCCACTTGCTTACCTAGTTATCCCCAATATTTTAATTCATTTTCAGTTTAATATTTGCTTACCTAGTTATCCCCACGTTATTTAATTCATTGTCAGTTTGACAGTTGTCCCCCACCCTCCCCACCTTTCCCACACCTACGTACAAAAAAAAAAAAAAAAAGAGAGAGAGCATCGTTCATGGAGGTCGTCTTCCATGGAGCAACATGCAAGAGCATCAAACTGGCCGGAAAACATTCCCAGTGACTCGCATTTCTCAGGCGACCAGAAGCCCCAAGTTTTCGGCCTCCATATCCCTGATTCGAGGCCTCTATTTTCAGATCTGGTTTTCAAAACCCTAAAAGACGAGTCCATTTCCCCCAAGGCGAGTCCGATCCGGATTCCGTGTCCGCACCCGCGTCGTGTCGTGTCGACACCGGTACGACGGGGTGGTGGAGCGAGTCCGAGCATCATAGGAGTGAACCATTTACTTAACCTCATAGAAAAGCTAGAGCCCACATAGAAAACAAGTTGCTCTCGCATAACAACTAAAGCTAAGTTAGCTAACAGACAAGAAACATCACCAGAGATCACTTCTAAGCTTCAGACAACAAAAAAATAAATGAATACCAAGCAGCAAAGTCAAGAAAAGTCACACATGGTAAACCTGAGGCAAGAGGGCCAGTGCAACAGAAGAAAGTATGAAGTAGCATATACAAGAAAAGAAAGAAGTTACATCTTACCTGAGCCTCAAAGGTAAAGTTTTGGACAGACTTAGATCCACCATCTCGACAAGTAGAAGAGTCTAATAGATTAGCTGATTCATCAGCATAATGAAGATCATTGATCTCATCAGACAAATTATTGTCAAGAAACTTAATCTCAACACCGTCCTCTGGAGATGCTGAATAGCTGCTGTCATTACTCAAATATGTATATTTCCTCAAGAGGGATCCATTCTGATACATCACAAATTAAATACAACAATTAGCTTGTGTCTACTTAGATTAAGACAATGAATCTGCCACTTATTCCACACCAAAACTACTAACTGTATACACATACATAAACCTTCAGTTAAAATA
The DNA here is from genome assembly GCF_020520425.1 of Spinacia oleracea. NCBI lineage: Eukaryota > Viridiplantae > Streptophyta > Magnoliopsida > Caryophyllales > Amaranthaceae > Spinacia > Spinacia oleracea. Next base: position 145,340,687 of record NC_079489.1, on the reverse strand, counting down.
TCTCAAAGTTTACTTCAAAAAATAAAAACAATTGAACCGAGAGTTCAAAAAGTGAGCCTCTAATTTTAAAATGACGAACCTGAAATATGAAAATGGATTTCTTTCAGGTCAAAAACAAAGAACAAAAGGAATGAGAAAGTATCACCTCCAACAGGAGGTTTAGCTACTCACAGATTATGGTAACAACACACGGAAGGACAACCTAACACATCCTAAGTATGTCATTGTATGTCCTGTCATCACATAAAACATATGTAACACATATACCTCAATTTTAACATTCACAAACCGCAACCTCTTTCCGCAACCAATAATAATAATAGGCTGGAATCTTGACGTATGACTTTCCTTCAAATCAGTATCCTCTATCAAACACAATGTCCTACCAGAGCCATCATATAAATATTCATCAATCCCTGGAGCATCTGCAATCAATTGTCGACTTGGGGACAGTTGAACGAACTCTTCTTGCTGCTTATAAACAGCAGATTGAAGTACAATGCTGTGGCTTTTACGGATCGGATCATTATTTGGATCCATCGATTCCTCCCTTCCCGTTATACTTCCTAAAGATGGAACAAAAAATTCGGCCACAGCAATAAGGAAATCCGGTACAACCAAAACTCTTGGTTGCTGTACCCGCAATACTGATGATTGAGATGTTGCTCTCCATCTATAGTCCAATAGAAACATTGTTGATGTTGGCATATCAGTGGCAGAAGAGAGACTCGATGGAACATTTCCAGAAGCAGAAGCCTGTTTACAGACATCTGACGACGACCCTAGCATCAGCCGCATTTCAGGTTTTGCATCAGGACGAACATCCACAATAGAGAATTTGGGGATAGTGACATAAAGATCCGCTTCAGACAAAGAAGTCATTCTGTACGACACCCAAAGACCTTCTAACTGCAAACAAATAGAGGAATTATAATAGGAAAAGCATGTGCAACTGCAATGTGGTTATCTTGTTAAGGAGGAAACATCTCCTGAAGTTAATGTTAATCCATTACTGACACTGATATGAGCCAAGGTTGATTCTTCATGGATTCCACTGCACAATTCTAGCAAAGCATAGTTGATCTCAACAGCCACAATGGATACCGTACGGGATAGAAAGTTTTGACTATTCGTATTGACCCTATCAACCAGCATTTTCATTGTATCTTGTGAATCAGACTTGCTCAGACGAAAACTCGGAGGAAGTCTTGGTTCCTCGGACATATTTGTATAAGCACAGTTCAATATGACATTATACTCTTTGTCTGACATGACACCATGCAATGAATCAACCTGTTGTCAAGAGATTGGTAAATCAGGAAGAGAAAAGGCAAAAATATATTGATTATTACTTGCCAGCTTTTAAACCCGTTCAATGCACTGACTTAAACTTAATTGAAAAAAGGTTTTCATAAAAGGTTATAAACAAAAGATATATAAACACATTCTGTAAATGGTCCTCGTGTTTTAATGTACTCCCTCTGTCACTTCAATAAGTTTAACCATGAATTATCCCTAATCTATAAGAAATAATATGATCATGTACGGAATTTTCAGATTCAATTCAATGTGTATATTTAGAATATGTTATAACTTTACACCAGTAGAATTGGAGATATTTACGTTGTAAGTCCAATGGAGCAGCCTTTAAGGGATGGAGGAAGTACTAGTACCATACGTAAAAATATACTTCATCCATTCCAATTTTATTGCACCATTTGCCTTTTAAGAAAGTTTCACAAATGTTGCACCATATCTATTTTAGGAAGTAAATTTTTTGCTTTCACACTACAAATACCCAACATACCTTGCAAGTTAACTCTTGTTTTATTTAACGTCTCAATCACATGGGCAAGTTTGTATTTTGGCGATATTCTCTCTTCCTTTTTCCCTCCACCAAAAATCTAGGGCCAAACCCCATGGTGAAATAAATTTGGAACAAAGGAAGTATATATAACGAGTCCTACCAGTAATTTTACATTAATACTACCTCCGATTTTATAAGTAGTACCCATCTATACTAATACATTAAAAAGCGTTTCTAATAACGTATACGCGCCACCTGTAACTCCTCTATTCACTAGAACATGCCATGTCATCTCCTTATCAAAGGATATGTACAACAAAAGTTCTTATAATAGGATTCGAACACGGACCTGTTACATGCACAGTGGATGTCTTAGCATCTTAGCCATCATGGAATACTCTCTTTTTTGCACATAGATGTGTGTAACTTGAAACATCAAATTGTACCGTCTATACCAACATTTTACGTATTACACGCCACATATTGATATTCAAAGTAGTAACCAGGGCATTGCCCGGGCCAAACACTAGTTTGTATATAAAAGAAGAAAACTTTTCCATATGGGATCTTGTTGGATTCATTCCAACATATGTTTTCTGAAAAACCGAATCCCCAAAATTTTATAGATATTAATGGTTAGAGAGATTCACATTAGAAATGATGAAATTTCAAGTGGGTAGAAGTCCTTTAAACATTTTTTTGGGCATGTAACATGACTCTGAGCGCTAAATGAATTTTTCATTTGCGCGTTACATAAGTAAATGACATATGTGTCTTATTTTGAAGTATATTTTGATTGTTTTCAATGGTGTAGATGGTAACAGGGTGTACGCCGTGTACCCCGAGAAGAATGACCAATAATTGGTTCGATATACATTTAAACATTAACTAGGATAATAAAATGGAACACACAAGAATCATCAGGTGCATAATCCTTTGAGGTATAAATTGATGGAAGAAGTATCATACAATGCGTAAACTTGATAAATCCACATCCTCAATTTTAGTATAGTATAACGGTTCAGAATTTACCTTCTCTATCACCCAAATGGTGCCTCACATTGGATACAGATGCCGGGAAAATATCAAATAGCCTCAACCCTAAAGGATTTGAATACCCTGGGAAAGACAAACTTCCCATCTTCTATCCAATGGGCCAACCAACATAAACATTCAGCCACTTGTTACCCAACATACATGCCCGATGTTGAAACAATTCAGCTATCTTGAAAAGAAGCAAAAAATAATTTCCTCCCCTACCAGGTCATATATCTAAGCTAAGGCTATGTTCTCTTCACACGCTGAATTTTCTAATTTAGGTTTTGGGCTTTAACTAAAGTTTGACCATGTTTGTACGTTAATATATGAGGAAAAACTTTATCAATTAGGGTCTAATTTTCGTAAGTACTTTGGTCTAACTTTTCTGGCCTGGTCTAATTTTTTAACAAGAATAAGTGAAGAAAACAAAGCGTAGAAACCGAGCATGGTTCCACCATCAACTGCCTGATGACTCACATCATATATATATGATGAGAATTATATACGACATTCTAGACGCGCATTTAGGCATTCCTCTCATTTTAGTTGCATTTAAGGTCACATTTGCATAAGTTGTCGTTATTGTATTCTATTACGCTCTGTTTGTATTTTCTTAATAATTCACGTGATTTCATGTCATTTGGATGCTTTCGCAGTGTTTAGAGTTGATTCAAATGATTATCAGATGTTTCGTATCATAGAAGGGATACTAAATTGTAGGATTGAATTCGGTAATGACTTCCGTGAAGACTCGTACTTTTTGGTTCGTTTATCGCTTATCGAGGAAAATTCAAGGCATTGCGCTAGCTGCCATCATTCATCGCAATTCATTGCTCATTGCGAAAATTCGGGGGATGGCGCTAGTTGCAATCACAATACTTCGCTCATACCCACAACCACTACGCGCCCGCGATTTTCAATAGCAATTCCTTTACGTTGCTGCTAGGGCGAGGGATGCATAGCCCTTGCGACCCGCACCGCTCTAGAGGGATTCCGGGCAACGACGCAAAGTGAATCGCAACAACATGCACGGAATATGGCGAGCATCTAGCACGCCAGCATCAACATGCACGTGCATCATCGTCATGGCCCGACTTGGTTCATGGCTTGACGTGGTCTCTCGCCTTGCCTCTTCATCATCTATCGTCCAATCATATAATGAATTATGTATTTTTCCTAAATCTTTTCTTATAATAGTTTTTAGATGAAGTTTATGTAACCTATAAATACTCTAAGGGGTTTATTATTTTCCCTTATACTTATTGTTTCTGAAATTCTCTTTTCACATGTCTTCTTAGTTTTCTTCTAACTGCGAACCCTACTTATTTTTCTCCATTAATGTAAGCTTTAAGTTACTTTAATTTCGTTTCTTGTTTTTAATCATCAATCTTTATTGCTTTAATGTTCTTTCTTATTATTAACTCATTGTTCTTTGTAGTTTTATTTATTCTTCAATCATACACTCTAGTTTAATTATTTCTTATCCGTTTCTTAATTTATAAATATGAGTGAGTAGATTCTTCACTAGGGTTTAGGAGATCAATGTATGTTCATGAGGGATATGTATGCTTGAATTTATGGTGTAATTGGTTCAATTCTATTTCTCAATTTTTGACTTCGTCGTTGCTAGTGCTTAAGTTTGGTCGACTTATTCATTAGTCTAGTTACATTGAATCAATTATCGAGATATGAAATTCCGTGTAGACCTTCGAGAATAGCAAAACAAACCTTGTCAAAGGGACCGCGTCTTTCAGGAGTTTTGAGGGAGGTAATTATCAACCGAAATTACATGTGCCCTAGATCCATTGACCAGTTGCATTGTTCTTGAAAATCTGTGAACCCTCGATGTCATACATAGTGAACCTATGCCCTAGGCTTTAGTTTCATGTTTAAAACCTCGTAATTTATCGCCCTTTCCTCCATAGTTAATTTAATTAATTCCAACTAATTCAGGGAGTGGTTTAATCTAGTTTCGTTTAATTAGTAGTAATAAGTTGTGGATTCGATCTTGATTTCCCCGACTACGTAGATAGTGGAGCATAGGCTATATTTTATTAGGTGATACGACTTTAGCCTATCAGTGCCACAGTCAACCATGCAATCACTTGAGTACTACCCAATTTCCATACTATGAGCTTGAGAGATGAGCGAGAACACAATAAAGGAAATCGAAATAGTAAATATCACCTGAACTTCTATAGTGTGAGTGGGAACCTTTCGGAAAACATCCCTCAAACTACGACGGACACAGATAACAAGTCCACGACCTTCACGCATCATTGGTCTTCCAACAGAACCATCAATTCCCACAGCTAGGTTGATCCCTAGGACCTGCAGATAAAATTAAAGTTGAATAAAGAAAAATCTGCCCAATTCCCACAGATAGGTTGATCCCTAGGACCTGCAGATCAAGTTCAAGCTAACTAAAGAAAAAGCTGCTGAAATCTAATGACTGGCTCACCTCAGCACGAAGAACATCAAGGTGGACAGCAGCAGGATCATTCTCAGGGCATCCGTGCCAGCTAAATTCATTTCTTATTTGTAGCTGACCTAAGTCCAGTTGCATAAAACTGCAGTAGTTCAAAAGAATCATTCATAAGGACATTGACATAACTGCTGCCAACAAAATTTTCAACTGTACACGTTAGAAGATTGCAAACCATATGAAAACTGAAACTATCAAGTTCGATAGGATAAGACAGAAAGACTACTTGGAAAAGGAAGCAAAAGAGGGCAGGCGGGTACAACACAGAAAATACTTTTTATGCACACGTATTAGCATTTAGCAACCATTACCATAAATTTAGTTGAGATTAAAATTTATGTAGTACACAGCAACACCAGAAAGCACATTAACCTATTAATAAAGGGTATTACAAGCATTAAATACATTTACTAAGATAGAATTAGTTTTGGAATTCATGGAAAATCACAATGCAATCTATTTTATTTACTAATAATGTTTGTGCTTAACGTTTCTGATTTTATACTTGGTCAGGGGCTCAATCCCTGGAAACAACCTCTCCTTCCCCAGACCCTGCGCTAAATAGTGGGACTGCAGGACCCTTGTGCAATTGGTACGACCTTTAATGATTCTGATTTTTATATTTGGCCATTAGGGTTACACATAACATTTTCCACTCATTAAACATAGAGCTGTCTTAATAGTAGATCAAGACAACGTCCCCGCCACCCAAGAGGTGGAGCTAGAATTTTTATGTCGGGGTGTAGGCATGTTAATAAAATAATTATCTAATCCGTATTATTTTACTTTTTCCAATAAATACAAGGTACAAACATTTTTTTTTTAAAATTGCATGGTCATTTAACCACCCCATGTGTCATAGTGGCGCCGCCACTGCCCCCCCCCCCCCTTCTTAAAGGGAATATATCATCTAAAAATATGACAATGGACACGTGGAGAAAATATGTCGAATTTCAGTCACTTTTAAAATAAACTCAAAAGATGGGTACTAACTCTTTGCTCATAGAATGCTTTGGGATTATTATAATTGGAGTATCCAGTGAAAGATCCAGCTTCACAGCGGTGGCTCCATCAATCTCATACTTTTGAATCATCCACTCAAAACCACCAACTTTATCAGCCAACTTAATAACTTCCTCTTTATGGGGTGTTGCAAGTTCCATGAAATACACTGTTATCTGCAGAAATTGTTGAAAATATAATAAGTATGTAAATAAATATAGTAGAAGAATATCAAGACACTGGCCAAAATAGTCAGATGGGTGAGATTCCTAATTCAACTTACCTCTCGGATAAATCTGTACAGAAAAACTATTCGAACAGCAGATAGATGACCAGTAAGGCTATAATCATATCCTTCATAGTCATCATCTTCAGCACTGTAAGATTTAAATGCGAACTGCAAATGTAGTATATAAGATATATTAGACAGACTTCAGAAAAAATTAATAAATAAAGCTTTTTTTAGCCTAACAAATAGAACATAGAAGATCTAAACAAACAGTAAATTTACCTTAATAAGTGATTCAGCACCTGGATTGCGAATGTCACAAAGCCAATTCCAACAGTGTTCGTCACCAAGAGACATATCACGAAGCCTCAAGTTACCCAGTGTGCCCTCAATGGAGAGAGAACATGGATGGACCTAGTAAAGTGTAACTGGGTCAGACTAAACCGACAAAGATTATGAAAACAAAACTTCTAAAAAAAATTGTACAGAACAGCAAAGCCACTGAATGGAATATATAATCTATACTAATATATTAAAAGCAGTTTATGAAAACGTATATGTGTCACGTATGCCTTCTCCTTATTACGCCACGTCACCACTAATAAGCATCATGGCATGTTATTGACAACCAAAAAGTCATGTAGCAAGGATCGAACATCAAACCTCATGGATTAAAGTTTCACCTCCTACCATCTTAACTAGCTACAATTTATATTATATTTTCCCATATGAATGTAAAATACAATCTTTTAAAAATGGGAACATTTTTACAAAGTAAACCCCACTAAAAGTATAACCCGGAGCAACACCCGGACCACACACTAGTTAGTTATTAAAGAAAGCAATGTCACATCACAGGCCCAAGCAGCATTTACTGCTTTTGCAACATACTCCACTTGAAAAGGGCTGTGCAAAGAACAGTCTGTATTCTGTAACAACTAACAAACAATACAAATCACTTCCATAGATATTGCATGGGATACAGTCAAACAGTTCCAGCCATGCAACATGAATTCTCTCAGAGCTCGGCATATTAAAATGTAAATAACTGCTGACAAAAACTAAGCTACTAAAGTGCCTCTCTTGCTCTGCAAAAGATGGGATACAGATGATTAGATGAAAAGTCTTCCTACTCTACTTGAGTATTAATTTTCTATATTTAGTCTGCATGGGGAGGATCTCCATAAAAGCATTTGATATAATTTAGGATTTGTTCAAAATTGACAATTATGTGAAAATTATTCAAGAAAATTAAGTCTTTTTTCTCGTTACTGAAGTATTAGATGAACTAACACAGTGTATATTGTCCGCAAATGATATTGTAAGTTAGCGATGGGACTAATGCCTTATTAGAGCAATGGAGAATACCAAAGCGAGACCGAATACATGAAATGATATTTTTTTAGTAACAAGATGGAGTCAGATGAAGATGAGGTAATAGAAGATGGAAGGAGTTTCCTAAAAGTGGGATAGAACCTTGGGTTTTTCTGCAAAAGAATGGAGATATTGACCAAGATGTGGCCCACTTGATTAAGTATGGCTATCTCAAATGGAAAGCAACAAAGGTTAATGTGTGATTGCAACTTACCTCTAAGAGTCTAAGGTCCAAGGGAAAATATATCTGGCAGCTAATAGACCAACATTTCAACATAGATCAGAACATTGAGCTTTTAGGAAGGATTATATTAGAAAGGTTGGTGTTGCAGAGATGTGAATGTTGAGGTCGATGAGTGGTCTTAAGAATAGAATTCAAAATTAAGAGATTCAGAAGAAGCTCGGAGTTGCAGCTATTGAGGATAAGATAAGAGAGAATCAATTACATTGGTAAGCAAAGCGAGTTGGGATAATGTCGATTTTAGAAGAAGCTGAGGGAGGCCAAAGATAATTGGATGGAGGGACATAGGAATGATACAAAGAAATTGGGGTTTACAAGACCATATAACACTTGATAGAAGTAAATGGAGGAAGAAGATCTTTGTTGACGACCACTGGAAATAAAATCTTGGTTTCATGCAGCAAACCACATCCTATCTATTGGGACAAAGGCTTCAACATTTTTGTTGTTGTCGTTGTTATTGTGTATGAGACAAAAGTATTAACTTCAAAATAAATAATAGGCAATTTTTAATGTAGAGAAAACTGAAGAAAACTAGCAGGCTGGAATGTATATAAAGGGATGGGAAAATTTGTAATGAAAGACAACATACCTTGAGATCCAAAATAAAACTTTCTTGAATAAACATAGCAAATTGAGTACCATCCTCCTGGTTCAGAAACACAGTAACGTTATCCACGTCCATGTTCAACTTAAACACAACTCGTCCTTTACCATATCCCAGCAAACCCTTGACAAAAACATCACCATCATCAGGCTTTTTGGGTCTTTTTGTAACTTCTATGTCCTCAGAAGCCATTGCTGCACCTTTACTACTTTCTTCAAAACTTAAGGAACTCGTATCCAAACCAAATTGAATCAAAGCAACTAGTGTAGGCCTGTTACAAAAGAATTCCAGCTTGGACATACATATATTCATCTGCAAATATTGGATAGTGTAGATTAGAAGGCCCATAGCAGTTGTTATTTGTAAAACAAAAGAATATTTCTACTTTTTTAGCTCTTCCCTCACAAGAATATGGAAAAGTAGCTGAGATGAGTTACATGAGTACCTGTGTGTCTATACCATCGTATTCAGGAGAGCTAGGATCCTTGGTCATAAATACAACCGAGACAAAATCTGAGTTATCACTTCCAAGTGCCTCATAGAATATTTCTGATGAGGATCCTCTTCCTTTCCCAAACTCCTGTTTAGAGAGAAAAGCCTCAGGATTGGCTTCAAAATTTTCTAAGTTTTGTGCAATATCTGGTGCAGGAGTAAACTCTGGCAAAGCATCTCTGAATATATCTTCTTCCTCCCCTAGATATGGAAGAGACTGACTAGCTTGAAGATTGACTGAAGAAGGTGAAGAAAGTATTTGATCATTTATCACAACTGAATAAGCCAGATACTGCGGATTTGTTGCCAAACGACTTCGCAACTCATCCTTAATTTTTAAAGAATTAAGCTTCATCTTGACCGTTAAGTTCCCTTCAGACAGGATAACATGCACCTGTAAAAGCACGAGTATCAAATACAGATAACCAACTCTGTTATAAAATATATATGTTTTAATAAGCACGGGTATCAATGCAGTACTCTTCAAGAAATCTAAGTTGTCATTACCATCTTCCCTAACACCATTAATAGTGATGATCGCTACTTAAAAATTCACATGTCGAGGGACAATGAACAGTAAACTACAATATACTAAGGAAATCAAAAGAGAACATAAGAAGTATCAATGATAATCTATAAAAGCAACACTAACCTTTCCTCCACCAGCAATAAGATCAACAATAAGGGTCTCCTCATGCCTCTCGCTTTCCTCTTCTCCACACTGGACACGCAGACCATAAGATGAGTGAATCTTCTCTTTCTAATTCAAATAGAAAGCATAAATTATTGATAACAAACCAGAACAAAGAGGGCAAAGTGACCATCCATATCCCTGATTCAAATAATTTTTCATTACGTATCTAGAAGGTCATGTTAAGGAGGGTTCACATTTACATGTCTCCTGCCTCAACTACAGTCACTACTATATTTATTGCAAATGACAAGACATGAACTACCAATATGCTCGTCTCTGGCTCTCTGCTACTGCTGATGTCGGACCTATTGCACTCTTAATTGCCTGGTACATTTGCTTTCAGGGTTTTCTGTGACACCCAGATATTTTTTTCAACTCCTTCAGATTCATAACTTTAAGCCTGATCCAAAATTAATAATTCTCCAAGAACCATTCCTTGTCATTTGTTTGGAAAGGGTCAGGTTACACAATAGTGGACACTAGCAATGTTCAACCTTTAACATCATCTCTGTCCCGATTTATCTCATTTTGAAGTTTGTAATTTCACAGCCTTGCAAAATGCAAACACAAATTTCAGGCAAAATCATTCTTACCTTTTCTTTTCTAATATTCCGTCCATCTCTTCCAATGTCCACACCCTCACCCTTTCGCTTTTTTTTCTTTCTGATCTTGCATAGAGGATCAGCAAGCCCATAACAATTTTTTGAGAAATGAGCAGACATGTAGTATACTAGTATGTGAGAAAGACATCAGCCTATAGCAGCATCTATGGTGTCTTGGGTCGACCTTCACATCTTTATAATATATCTTAAAGTTCTCAAAGCTCGTACACCCACAAAAGACACAGATACGTTTCCAAGTGTCCAACTCGGCTATTTTGCAAAATGAAGTGTCCAGTGTTCACACCCATGTCCGGGTGTCGAGGATCCAACACGGGTACTTGAGGTAAAGTGAAGAGTCCAAGTAATATACGAAGTATTTAAAGTTAATATAAAGGATCAAGAACATGATCTGTACAACAGGACATTATATAAAAAATGAAGAGAAGATAAAAGAAAACATATTCTACTTCTCAAAATAGCAAAGAAAAACTAGTAAGGCAATATCTAACAATTCCAAACATAAAGGGCTGCAATATCTTTAACAGAACAACTTGTCAAAAAAAACATGCATCTTTCATCAAATAACAATGGAGGGAATAAGAGGAAAGAGACTACAACCTTTCCATATATAAATAATTTGGTCTCCACCACGGTTCCATTAATAACAAGATCAACAGCCTTAGAATTAGCAATCTGATCATCAACCGTACCATCTCCACTGTAACTGGAATCTCCAAGGAGACGATCGGATAATGGAGCCTGAATACACCAACAATTATCAACTCACAGCCTGTAAATAGACGCTGAAATATGTAAATTTAAGTACTCCCTCCATTTTTCTTTTTTTCGGTTGTGGTTACTGTAGTCTGTAGATACAAGAATTAAGGAGAGTAGCAGAGGAAAAGAATTTAGTGGGGTTTGTGTAAGAAAAGTAGGAGAAAGAATGAAACAAATGGGGTTTGTGTAATTAATAAATAGGAAAGAGAGTGTTGCAAGTGGAGTTTTATCTGTGATATTAGAGGACAAAACTTTGCCAAAATAGGAATGAAGTAGAATTGTAACCAATAATTAAAAAAACGGATGAAAATAGAAAGTGTAACCAACAAAAAAAAAACGGAGGGAGTAGGAAGCATATATTCTTAAGTGAAAAAAGAAAATATCTTACAGATGCTTGGTATGTAGCCTTTACAAGCCCTTTCAGCCAAATATATTTGTCATCCTCATTCTGAAACTCTATAATCAATGTAGCAGAGGATTCGAGAGCCTGCATAATGAACATATGAGAACAGAGGCCAAGCAACAGTCCCTTCTCTTTTCTTTTTTATTGGAATGACATATTAAGAAACTTGCTTAAGGGAAAACATGCATGACTATACAAGGGGTCAACCTTAAAGTCTCCCGAACATGAGGGGATATCCATTTTATTTAGATTTAGAGACCAAAAGGCACACTGCAGCTTGACATACTATTTCTCTTTTTGATAAATAACTATGTAGCTTAGAAATGAGAACAGAAACGTAAAACACAAAGAAGGTAGATCAATTAAACTTATGAAATGCATAAACACCTATCAACATTAAAATATATATACTTCTAAATCTTTTAAAACTTCTTATAAAAACTTTTTAAATTATCATCTTTTAACATACTTTTCATATTATATTCATAAAAACCTTCATTTGTTAATACTTTATAAATTTGTTTTATTTACTTTTAACAAGTTGGGGGAGGGACTTGTCAGCCCTCTTTTATAAACAACTTCACCAATTTACTCATTAGTGATTTAGTGACAAGCTGACGACAAACCCCCCTGATTTTTGAACTGTCTCTTGTATTTACTCTTGACTTTAATTTTCTTTCAACTTTCCAGAAAATGTGCCCCTATCCAGCTCCTCATCATCTTCTTGCGAAAGCGAAGTTATGAACTACCTAACCGCAAGCAAGCAAAGACAAAGGAGAGCGGAACACAAGTTGTAAAGATCTTCGTGACAGAGATATTCCACGAGTTGAGGTTGTGTCACATGTCGGCTAAAACTTTTTCAAAGGGCAATAACCGATGACCTCAAAAGAAAAATTGATAGCAACAAAGATAGCAGCAGCAAAACACAAGTTTATTTTTCTAGAAGTTTGCGGGTTAAAAAGTGCGCTTGAAGGTCAAACGTGTTTCCAAACACCGCCTGGTTGTTTAGGGTGCCACATGGGATCCTAAGGTGTTTCATTGTCGTTTCAGGACAAAGTGTTTCAGGAACATTGAGCCGCAGTCCTGGACTGCTGGGAGCATTGCTGTGCTTCATCGACAGAAATAATGAACTATATCGAAAGTACCAAATGTGACCAGACAGCTGAATACAAAAGAAGGTATATGAATCATGTGAGGTCTCATCTGAGATCCAGAAAAGGCAATTAGTGTGAAGCATTTGACTCCATTTAAAAGTTGAAGGCTTTCCGTCAAAACTGATTCCTCTGCCTAACGTACCGCCAAGAAGAAACAAATGACGATCATGTCAATGTGTTTTAGTTTGGTTCATTATCGGTTCGGTTAATTCAGTTAGGTAACTTAGGTTCATCTCGGGGTCAGTTCGGGTCGGGTCAATATCGGGCCAGGTGGACCCAATAGAGCTCGGGGTTGGGTCGAATAATCGGGTTCAGGTCACTTTTCCCAAGTCTAATTGGCATCCGCAATTCCGCATACAACAAAAGAAAATGCTCAAAAACTTATTGGTTCTTTTCCTTCCACATACACCACCAAATTACTAAAAGAACCAACTTCTTCATTTCAACAGGCCATTTATTCTGTAGACCAACACATCTTTTACATTGACTGATGGAACCAAAATAAAGTTGTATGCGGTAAAGAAAGTACCTAAAGGGAAAGAAAGAAACAGAAAGAAAAGCCACTGATTATTTCTTGTTCTTCATAGACTATTAGCAAAACTGGGAATCATATGATAAATTGGTAAGTGAAGCACTAGAATACTTGTGTTTCTAGAAGAGAAATTTTTTCTGGATATGGTGAAAGCAAAAAAAAAAAAAAAAAAAAGATTAGATACTTTTCAGAAAAGGTTAAGATAAAAATTATTTAACTTTCAAGTTGCACCCTATATTTGGCATTTGTACACTACGACACTCGGAATTACATTTACAAAGATGAAAATTACCCACCATTCCCTACTGCCTTTCATAGGGTGCCAATGCAAGGTAAGAGAGATAAAACTACACTTCCTTTGAAGCAAATGTAAGGACCCAAAAGATACAAACAAAATTACCTTAAGCTCCGTTCTATTCGACTTATGTTGTCTGAACTTATATTATCTGAATTAATCTTAAATTATGTGAACTTAACTATTGTGAACTTATGTGAAATTATTTTATATGAAATAAACTTAAACTTACTTTTATGTGAAAATGTATGATTTGAATCAATGATACATGTAAGTACGGAACGCGGGTTCGAGCGGTTCGTGGTTAGGGGACGTGGAACGTCGCCTCCGGAACGTTGGTCTTTTTTAATTAAAAAATATTAGCGAAATTAATCTGATTTTTAAAGTTAAAAGTTATTGTAAAAGGAGTAGAGGGTAAAAAGGTAAAGTACATTCAAATAATAAAATAAATAAATGGTAAGAAAGTAAAGTGGGGTTCCCAGAATAATAATAAAAAATTTAAAAGTTAACTATGTGTAAGAGTAAATGTAATCACGTGGAACGGGAAATTGAAAAAGTAAAGTCATGTTTTAGTTTCCCAAGATACCCACTAATTAAAATTTCTTTTATTTTTAAAAGGTAAATTGAGAATCCTTCATTCTCCTCATTTTTCGATTGAAGAAACTGGAGATTTTTTTTGCTCTACTGCGACTGGAAATGCGGCCTCAGACCGACAAGGTGAATGTTGGAGACGACAATGTTCACCCCGCTGGACTCGCATCAACCTCACGAGCATTAGGCCCAACATCTTGTGGAAGAAATTCTTGTCTTTCACCTTCAATTTCTAGATCTAGGTTATCAAAATTCCAGGGTGACAATTTCAACAAATTGGGTAGCGTTTCAACCACGTTCTGGGACGAACGAACCAGGTTCGAACGTGGCAACGGACCACGTTCCTGGTATCACTGATTTGACTATTGAAGTTGGTAAATCCAAACAGTTCCTAGAATATAGTTAGTAAAAGCCACTCAGCAACAAAGAGAGAGAGATCTTGATGCTTTACAAGAAAAATATTGGGTTGGGAAACAGCCTCTTGTTATGTTTTGTCCAAGTTTATCATCTGTACTGAGTTCATAATGTGCTATTTTTTACATTTATGTTGACAACCATAGTACTTCTTGCGAAGATTCTTCTAGCAACTTCATGGACCTATGATCCTAGTCAAATTAGGACGAAGATTTGCACTTCAATCCTTTGGCAGTCTTTCTATAATACAAGTCAATTTTGAGGAGAATGACAAGATCGCCTAGCAGCAAGATAAGATTGACTCCTTTTCAGTTAAGAGTTTTTGTAATTTTCTTGCCAATGACATTTGGAAGACAAAATCTCCTCGTCAAGCATATTTTATGCATGGGCACGGGCAGTTGTCAGACTTGCGACAGAGGATTAGAAGATGTACTTACGAGATAAATAGATTGGATTGGGTTAATCATTAGGAAGAGAATCTCTTATTTTCATTTTTAATAAAAAAAAAAGTTAAAATGAAAGAAATTGATTACTTACCTTTTGGATATCCATGCCTCTCAAACAGATAGCAATAGAAAAAAGTGATCCACCAACACTAGCAGGAGGAACCTCAAACACTTGTTTCCCAGCCATACTACGAAATTCAGAAACAGAAAAATTAAAAATATGTGAAATCCATCAAAAATCTATAAACTCAGTAATGAAGACATCTGGAATCAAAGGACAACATGCAACATAACAAACAAAATAAGAACAGAACATCGCCAGAAACAAGAAATCTAGCAGCAGACCTAGTGCAGCGTTGGTAGCAGGGTGCCCATTCAGACTCAAGAACATAAAGATGAAACCCTGATAAAGCAACATAAGAAGGTTGCCATGCTGCAACAGAATTTCCAATTCCCTGCATCATGCACGCAATAACAATAAATTCAGATCTGGAATGTGGAAACACAAATATTAACAGTTTTAAAAATGTATGAACAAGCAAAGAGTAGGTTAAAAGCTACCTTCCAAACCAGAATTCTCACTTCCATTGCCATATCTGCCTGCTTCCAAGGGGAAAGTTCAGGTTCGAAGACCTCATCCACAGGATGCGCACTGCTTTGCAATGTACTATAGAATATGTTTAACAATTCCATAAGTCTGCAGTACCTGGCTGGTGAGATATGAATCCCCAAATTTGGCACTTGGACCGAAATGCGTGTAGATGGAAATTTTGGATGAGGTACCTTTATCTTAAAGAGTGCACAACAGCAAAATTTTGATAAGAAAACTCAAACCGCAGAGAACAGAGGCAATCAAATGCTAACAAAGTGATGGGTGTTTCATGTTTTTAGAGCCTAGATATATAAAAATATTAGGGAACATAGAAATAATACCTGGTCAACGATCACTGCCATTCCACACCTATCAACCAAAGAAGAGTTATTGTCAGCGCCTTCCAATGGAGTTCCAGAGGGATGACAATCTCCTGGGCGAGCAAACAATGAACAATCATTGCTATCAGATCCGCAGTCTGTAAAGAAAGCAGCAATATCTCTCCCTGAGATGTAGAAGCGGGAGTATAATGACTGATCATCATCATGTTGACCTTCCTGTAACAAATGGTCTTAGTAATTAGATAAAGAAACGAATCAGTAAACAGACACTGGTTGTCTGGTGTATAAGATCTTTGTTATAAGATAGGGACACTGACAATGACACTATTGAACAAATAGAATTTCTTTAAGGGCCACGAAGTACTTACCAAACTCCACCTAACCAGATCTATCATGGACAACATTCCAATTATTAGGTCATACACATATACCAAGATTAACACATACCCAACTTAGATTTATTTTACAAAATAAATAAACGAAACCATGAATTCCCATGTTTGGTATGCCTTCCCATATTAAAACCTACCCATAACCACCCAGCAGAGCACTGTACCACTTCCCTGCACCCCCCCCCCCCCCAAGCCTTCCGCCCACACAACCACTCTTCATATCCCTAGTGCGTACGCCGAACGACCAATTACTTAAGACTCCTTCATACCTACTGCTCTCATTCCTATCTCGGCTTCTGAGTTTTAGAACATGGATAACTAAAGCAACTACAAAAAAAGGAACACTGGGCATTGAGTCCCATGCAAGAATTTACTATGTAAAAATGATTCCATATTTCCTTTTATAAAGCTGAATCTTGAGGAAAAAAGTAGGGAGAAACAGAGAATACCTACCAAAGCAGATTTACTGGTAAAATTGTTCCAACTAGAAATATAATTTTGTTGGCAAGACGTGGAAATTTTCCTTCAATATTTTTCAAGGCATTAATCCTTTGAACCACCAAGGAAACCACCTCTAATTCTTATCAACTTTAATTTCAGAACTTTTAGAGTAAGTGGCAGGAAGAAGGTGGTGTCGGGGGGCTACGAAGATGTGTTATTGATAGGGCTGGGTAGTGGGGTGTGCAGGGAGATTTTCAAGGGGCTGTGCAGAGGGGTGGTGTTGGTGGAGGTTGGTAGAGGAAAGGTGGCGTCAGCGATTGGGCTGGGCTCGGAAGGGGTCGTGCTGGCATCGTGGGGTACACGATATAGGATGTGGTGATGAATTATGGTGGTGATGAAAATGGTTAGGCATAGGGGGGGAAGGGGGTGAATACACAGGATAGGGATGGCAATTCAATCGGAAACCGAACAGATCCAAAGATAAAAAATCCAATCTGAATCCAAAGTAAGATAATCCGAATCTGAGTTCATCATTATCATTATCATTATCATTACCCCATTGCCTCAAAGAGGCTCCCGCAATAAGCGGGGTAAGGGGGGGTCGGACGTACGCAACCTTACCCCTGCAATTGCAGAGAGGTTGTTTCCAATTGACCCAAAAGCGATAACGGGACAACAACGGGACAATCATCTTCTACCTCATGGAAAGGAAGCGAAGAGGTATTAAGAGCCATTTTGATTTAGTCCATTACATCCCACAGCCAAAAGAACAAATTAATCTCTGGCTCCATCGGAAATGGATAATCCGAATCTGAGTCCAAATGCAAAAACGTTAGCAGTCGGCTAAAATTCAAACCATATGTAGTCCAACCCAGCTGACCCGAGTCTGACCCGCTAGTCTTTAGTACTCTCTCCGTTCTTCAATGGTAGTTATTTTTCCGTATTGATTTTGTTAGTCCCTTTTGGAATCTTTTCTTATTTGTCAATATTTATCCTCATTACACCCCAGTGCATAAAAAAACGCAAGGCGCACTAAAGGGATAAGAGTCCTAGAGTCTAAGAGCAAAGCGCAAGAGGCGCGCCTCATCGAAGTGAAGCACGCGTTTAAAAAATTAAAGGAATCTTACTATTATGCATATGTATCTAACTAAAATAGAGTATTTAAACCACAAAAATATGACATTAGTAATTTAATTTGTTATTGAAGTCGTTACATGTATTTTGCAGTTAAAATTCATTACAATGAAAACTTTAGATTCATATCAACAAATAGGAAAAAAATCTTTGAAGTCTTAATTTAGTCAATAAACATGTACGCAATCTCATGTTTACTCTCAAATTACTCCCTCCGTCCCAGATTAGTTGTTACACTTACCTTTGCACAAAATTTTAGGTGATAAGTGGTTGTTTGGTTATCAATTGTTATTTTATTGAAAAAGTAGATGTGATAGGAGTTAGTGGTGTATTTTTTTAATTGAATGAGAGAGGGTGTGGGGACAAAAGAAAATTTAGTGGGAAGACAGAGACAATATAATAATTGTGGGGTCATTCCTAATTTAGAAGTGTAACAACTAATCTGGGAAGGACGAAAAAGGAAAGTGTAACAACTAATCTGGGACGGAGGGAGTAACAAATATAACACGTAAAAATAATTACATTTGTTTTAAGTGATACTTAAATAGTTAAAACTATATCTAGAATTACTGAGATATTGTTCTAATACCAGTTGTAAATTCAACCAAAGAAGGAAGGGAGGAGTAGCTACTCAGACTGTTCAAATATCAGGAGTGCAAAAATAAGAGTATCATCTCAGCATACAAATTAGATCATCATACCTTCGTTCTTAGGGTGAAATGACCAAAATCAAGAAGAAAATGACTATCGATTTTAGATGAACCCCGCGTACGGATGGGCACTCTAACTTTTGGAGCATCAAAATCAACATCAAGAGCAAACCTGACAACAAGTACTCATTAGCTACACTATCTGCATGCAGTAGACCAACAAAAAAGTTTCATGAAGTAATAATACGGTAAAAAAGAGAACATTACAATTCAGTAGTTAGGAAAACAAAAAAAAATGAACAAGAACGTCGAAAATCAACACATGCTGAAAAATGATCATTGTTTCAAAATGTCAGTTAATAACATAGATAACTTCATTCTTGACATCTGTGCTCGCGCTCTATGATGCACAGAAACGCCAAAAATCAACATCCTGATGTTTCGAAAACGTTTGGGAAACGCCGGAACACAATACGGAACAGCTAAAAACGGTGTCCTTTTTTATGAAACGTTTCTCAGATTTTCTGATATAAAGAAACGCTAGAGAAACATAACTAGAACTTAATATATCAGTTTCCCTCCTATCACAAATGTAATTGAAGCAGGAGAGGAAAGATGAAGAAATCATGAAAATGGTTAAATATCTGGAAAACAAGAAAGTACCAAAAGAAAGAGGGTGTGGTCCTCTTGTACCAGATGGAAGGGTTTGGGTGGACAAAATTAACTACTTTTTTTTAACATTTGAATCTGATTTACATTTTTTTTTTTTATAATTGTGACAATTTGTTTGTGTATTTCAAAATACTTCGTACTTTCTCACTTATATTTTACTTTTTAGCTTATTTTAGAATTCAGCTTTTTTGTTTAAGAAAGAAGATATTAGTATTACTGAGTAGTGTTATTATTTTGGTATCAAAACTAGTCAAGTTTGATGCTAAGAAAATAAGGAAATATTAAAAATTATATTATTATAAAAATCTAATTTTGAGTCTCCGCTTCCTACCGTTTGAGAAATTCTCGTTTTCTTGTTTCCCCGTGTCCGTTTCACATTTCCGTGCAACCTAGCTCGCGTTTAGTGAGCGCAATTAATAACATGAATTTACAAGTAGAGAGTGAAAGATATTCATGTCACTATGTCGAGATAACCAGCAAGTTTTTATCCTCCTTACATTTCGGTGCAAGACCCCGATCTATTGAGGACACTTAAGGTTTCAAACCTTTAGGTGGATTTCAATAGATCTATAGACAACTATGTTAGTGACAACAATGTTCTGACAACTAGAATAAGAAATAAGAAGAAAGATTTGCGTGCTTATGTTGGTCTAATGAGCACATAAAAAAAGTGACAAAATATTGTTTATTTTGGGATGGAGTAATGAGATTTTTTATTTTTATTTTTGGATGAAGGTATGATGATTTAGTTTTTCTAAATTTTGAAACCTAGTCACTCTTTTTCTTTTCCATTTAACCTTGCAAGTTGGTTAATATTGGATGATGCGCGCATGCAGGACTGTGTTCTACGGCGAATATATGTGTTCAGGACTCCAGGACCCGGCGTGACTTCGACTAAAAGAGTGCCTTACGAACAAAAGCTTAATCAAACTATAGTTGCTCCTTTTCTTAATCTTACATTCATTGAAGCAGATCAGTGGTTGGACTCTTATACTACTAACCTCGTACTCCATTCTCCTACTCCTACACCTTTTGTTTTTTAAATATTTTCAATTCTACGGCAAATGTACATGTTACTTGTTTCTAATTTTCAAAACTATATACTCGTATGTACTAACTTGCACACTTGGCTCAACAGTGAGGATGCACAATGGAACAAAATCACTAGAATCAAGTAATGGTTTTAATTTAGCTACTTTGATAATTAGGTATTTTTATCGGGGAAGAGAGAACAAGGCATTAAATTGAATTGCTTCTGGAGAAGAAATTATAAACCGGTCTCTTCTTTTCCATATAAGATATAAATTTACTCCCTCCGTTCCATAATGATGTTCTAGTTCAAAAAAAATTCACAATTGAAATCTTCTAAATTATTACCAATATATGAGGAAAATTATATTCATGTGGTGTCTTTTTTTATTTGTCTAGACGAGTACTTCAAGAATCATTATCATTACCCCTTGCCTCAAAGAGGCTCCCGCAAGAAGCAGGGTAAGAGGGGTCGAACGTACGCAACCTTACCCCTGCAATTGCAGAGAGGTTGTTTCCAATTGACCCAAAAGCGATAACGGCACGACAACGGGACAACCATCTTCTACTTCATGGAAAGGAAGCGAAGAGGTATTAAGAGCCATTTTGATTTAGTCCATTACATCCAACAGCCAAAAGAAAAAATGAATCTTTGGCTCCATCAAAAAAAATTAATTCGTAACTTGTGGATAAGATGGATTCAATAGGTATTTGGTCTTGTAGCGTGGAGTTAGGATATAGATTCTTTGTGGACTAAAACGGAGCATAACATAAGGGAAGTTCTCGGAGAATCTGAAGGAAGCATGCCACCACGTAAGGACACATCTTGGTGGAACGAAGATGTGCGACAAGCGTTAAACAGCAATCGTGAATGCTATAAAATATGGGGGAGATGTAGGAGCATTGAAAACTACGAGAAATATAAAGAGCCAACAAATCAAGCAAATAAGGTTGTACGGGATGCAAGAGCAAAGGTGAATCGGGATCTATATGCAATCTTGGATACGAAGGAAAGGGAAAAGGGCACCTATAGATAGGCTCGTATGACTAAATGAGAAATAGGAAGACACGAGAACTTGGAAAGGTTAAGTGTGCAAATGATGTGGATCAAAAAGGTTTTGCCGAAGATAAGGAGATAAAAGAGAGATGGAAGTCGTATTTTGACAACATATTTAATCGTGGTCGTATTTTGACAACCTATTTAATAGAGATCAAGGGAAAGAGTTTGGAGATATAAGTATCTCTCACGATATGGTCAATCGTGACATTATGCGGAGAATTCAAAAGGGAGAAGTCAGAATGGCATTGAAAAATATGGGATTGAAGAAGGCAGTGAGTCTTAATGGCATCCCTATCAAGATCTAGAGATGTTTGGGAGAGAGAGGAATTTATGGGTTGATAACCTTCTTCAACAAGATTTGGAGAAACAACAAGATACCATTGAAGTACTTTGGTGAGCTTTAACCGGGAAAGGAATTTCACAAAAATAATATTGTCATCGTTAGGGACATGTATGAGGGAGCTAGCACGAGTGTGCACACTGTGTTGGAAAGATAGAGAAGTTCCCTATCATGAATGGAGTACATCAAGGTTCCACACTTGGTCCTTTTCTCTTTGTTGTAGTAATGGACGAATTGTCTAGTTCAATTTATTACGGTATACCATAGTGCTTGTTGTTTACAAATGATATTGTGTTGATATTGTGTTGGTAGATGAAACGAAAGGTGTGGAAAGTAAGTTGGAATTATGGATACATACTTTGGAATCTCGTAACTTTAAGTGGAACATAAATAAGACAAAATAATTGGAGTGTAAGTTTAGCGGTGATAGATGTAGAGAGGTAGGGATGATCACCTTGGACGGGAAGACCGTAGAAGGTTTAGATTCTTTCGCTACCTATGATCTATAACCCAAAAGGACGGGGAGTTGAATGGAGATGTCGCCCATAGAATTAAATGGGGTTGGTTGAGGTAGAAGAGTGCTTCAGGGTTTCTATGTGATCCAGTCATACCCCGCACATTGAAGGAGAAATTCTACGATACGGGAATTAGACCTACACTATTATATGGTACGGGATGTTGGGTTGTGAAACAATGCCACAAACATGAGATGAATGTTGAGAAGATGTGCATGTTGTGTTGGATGTGTGGCCATACATGAAAGGATCTGTTGAGGAATGAAGTGATGAGGAAGAAAGTTGGGGTTACACCGATTAAGAACAAGATGAGGGAGAATCGGCTAAGGTAGTTTGGCCATGTAAGACGGAGGCCAAATGATGCAACGATTAGAAGGATTGAAGAGTGGCAAACGGGTGGAATTGATGGAGTAAGGAAAGGCCAAAGAAAACATGTAAGAGGGTGATTGAGAGTGATATGGATTTATTGGGGATTGAGGAAAATATGGCATTAGATAGGGTGGAGTAGAGGAACATAATACATGACCACGACCCAACATGACTTCTTTTCCACCTCTTTTTCTTTTTTTCTATTTCCTTTGCATACTTCGCTTGTGTCCCTATTTCTATCATATTTTTTTTTTAATAAAACATATATTTTCCTTTTCTCTAAACCGGCCTATCTTGTTTTTGTGTTACCTCTTTTTCGTGCCTCGTGTTTACTCTCTTTACCATAACCTCTTATTTTTCTTTTGATTCTCTAACTTCACGTTCCATAGACGGTTTCTTATAACGATTCATGTTAGCCGACCCAATGATTTTGAGACTAAGGCTTGGTTATTGTTGTTGTGTAATGAGATAAAAATGATACAAAATGTGTATTGGTAAAAGTGAAAAGTAGAAACTAGAACATCAATATAGAACGGAGGAAGTAAAAAATATTAACTTTAACCTAGTAAGATTGCTTTTATTTAATCTATTAAATTCTCCCTCAAGACTGGCGGATTGGATTGGATTGGATTGGTACTAACCAACTTAGATCAATGGTTACCAATTTGGAATTCACTCTTTTAAGAGCTAATTCTGTCAACAAAAGGCCAAAACACATAATGCTTGATCAACTAGTTACTAGCAAAACTTCCCTAACATAAAGGAGTTAAAGTTTTGCATAGCATCCATGCACCCAATCTCCAAGTCGTAAATCATAACATTATAGAATGATGCCATAAAAGGCAAGCTAAATTTAATATTCTTAGGCATTTACAAAAAGCATACCTGCTCTGTTCCTCCAAAACCATTTGAAATTGCTCCTGAGCTTTACGTGTAACCTTCTCAAACTTCATCTGTCCGAAATATAAACAGAATAATAAAGTGAGGTATAGACATTCCAGAAAATATAGTTGTTTCTACTATTCACAAACAATAAAATTAACAAAACTGGATTTCAGACCCTATAGCAAAACTAGTTAGACTAGTTATACATCTTAAAAAGGCATAAAATACCAAGGAATTATTGATTACTTACAGATACCACATAAGCTTTCTTATGTTACCTGTAATGCTGTGGCAGTCTCCATAGCGACAGTAGGACTAACTGCGTTACTCCTCTTAAGAAACTCCATCAAACGTTCATAACTTTCCATCAAAATCTTCATGAATAAATTTTAACAAGAACAATTTCAGTAAAGAGTGTCGGGGACACCATCAGAAAAGTTGACATAAAACAAGAAAAGAAAAACTGATAACAATTTCCGCATAAGATTTTTGAGGTGTCCTTTTAGGATAAAAAAGAATGGAACACACAACCATAAGGGGTTACGTTAAACACTAAATCCAAAGAAAAATCAGATACGGTAGCAATGCATCGTCATAGACCTCACAGTACCTTGTTTAATGAGTAGATATTTCCAGGGCCTGAAAGGCTGAAAGTGAGCACTACATGACCTAAAATTCTCTTACACATGGGTTTTCAACTTTTCATACGCAAGAGTCCACAACATAAAGTGGTTTATAATATCGTGTTGATATAATATGGAACATTAAATAAAAATAGTGGCCAATAGCCATAATACTCTGATGTTGAAGTTGTTAAACCTGTAACTGAATACCACATGACCAGGGAGCTCTTGCTTGCCGAAAATCAGGGAAACTTTTTCTGGGACAGTATGGACTCTTGTGTGGCAGGGAGGGATTTAGTTACTCTAAGTATATGCCTAACCAATGGCTAGGCAAAGTGGTGCCATACTTTCAAAGATACAAATTTCAACTTCACGTGTAATTAATAATTATTCCCCAAAATTATTATAGTATCTTCTCTCTAAATAAATTAATAAAGCAAGTGGTAATGGTAAATTAAATGCAGAAGACAGCATGAAATTCCCTTCGCAGGCTGTTCAAGAATCAAAGGCTTCTAAGCTTTTTACTCAAGTAATGCCTATATGCAAGATTCCAGCTGAGGGCATGCTTATAAAAGACATACTAGTCTTGCAAATCTAGCTTTTGGTGCAAGTAGAAGAGTTCTTTAATCAGCTCTTTGTTCTTTCTTTCTTTTCTCGTAATCAGAAAGCGTAAATTCTAACAAATTAAAAATAACAATCAAAAACTAATCCCACTCAAAGACTTCGTTAGAACCCCCAAAAAAGTAGGAGTCGTTTGGTACGGGGATTACAAGGAAAAAAGTCATCGAAATCCCTCTGCGTTTGTTGGGCTTTTTTCAGTTTTCAGTTTTAAAATCCCGTTACACCACCACCAAGGTTGATTGGTGAATTCCCTTGTTCTCTCTTCAAACTTTCATCCATGAACATCAAACCCCTGGCTAATACAAAAAAATATGATAATCCACCACCCATCCACCAACACGGCAACACCTCTTACCCATCATCATCCCCGCTTACCCACCAATCACCCCCCAACACTTTCCAATTGGCCGCCATGAAAACCATGCTCATATCCACCAACCACACAAACTAACCATCCTCACAAATCAGCACCACCCTCACTAAAACACAAATTGGGCACCAACCAAGTACCAAAACCACCTTCCTTTACAAACACATTAAAAAAAGACTCTTACTCACACCCCTTAAAATGCAAATGGCCCACTTCCCTCCAACTACGATTTAAAAACCACCTCACTATCAATTACCACAAAAAATATGAGCAAACAGTTTGACAACCCCACGCATTCTGCACTACAGATCCAAAAGAGGCACTCTAGGGAACCCCAAAAGTATGAATCCGAAGAAAACCCAAGAAATCTTTTATCCCAAAAAAGAAACAGCTAGTCTCCTATAAAACCGTCAACTTAAGTGACAGACAGTGCCTAATAAACTATTAGATCATGCCTATTACTATGCCCCCTGGGTAGGAGGTGGTGACATGGTATGTAGTCGGACAACCGTTAAAAGGTCTTTTACAAGAATTTGTAAAACAAAATATTGATTAGAAGCAAAATTACAAAACAGAAACAGAAAGTGTTGCAGTAGGCAAAAACAAGCACTGAAATAGCAGCATACCGTGACATGGCAAGGACACATGGTGGCAGAAAGCTTCCAGTCTACATTCTCCCCAACTGGTGATCGCACAAAACTAGCAACCAATGCATTCTCCTTTTCTTCACTGCAAACACTCTATCAAGATGCAGCAAAACAAGAAAGTAAACATACTAAAAAAAAGCATCAAAGTAGAAATCCAAAACATCATTGGTATCATGGTATGTCATTAAAAACCACAATTTGAAAATGAAAGATGCAAAGATCAGTGCTCCCATAATAAGTACACAAATAAGTTAAATATGAGCACGAACATGTACAAATGTAATGACATACTTCGCATAAGCAAACTAAAAAAACTAGAAGCAACCTGGGCAAGGGAGCCTTCTGGAGCATACAAACCATAGAATCTCAACGACAAATCACAACAGGTGCTCCTAGGTTTGAGTTTGGTTGACACATTAAGTAGCTCGAATCTACCACAGAGAACCTCTGTGCCATGTATATCGATAATTTTTGCAGCAGCCTGACCTATGGATACATCTACAAGGAACTGTACCATATTCTGTCCATCCTTTCCCGAATACAAAGAAAGTTCTCCATCAGGCTGATAACTTAAAAGATTATTTATTGCCTGCCACTCTTCTTTTGTCAACTTTTCCTGTGTCAACTCTGACACATCTGAATCATCTGAAATAGCAACATCTTCAGGTGAAGAACGCCTGAAATTACAGTAGTACCATACATCACAAATGTAAAAAGTCAAATCACTGGCCAACATGTTCTGCAGAATCAATTTTTTCCTCATAAAGGAGTATCGTAGAGGAGAAGAACTCCAGGGAGACACGATCAAAAGTTTAAACGCACCAGTTAAGAGAAAACCAGCTTTTTTTCCCAAGCTTCTTCTGCACAGCGGCTTCTTTCGACTTTGCAGATTCAACTTTGGCATGAGCAAGTAACCTGAAACAAAACGATAAATTATAATCTCAGAAAAAGCAAAGAAGATATGTTTTATAATAACTCCCCCATGCCCCACAGAAATTCAGAAAAAATTAGAGATTTGCTTCTTTGCTGTCAATATAATAAATACCCTACATTTGATCAACTTTTACTCCCCTCTTCACTCCAGAGTTAGTGATGATACATCTTTTCATCAGATGACGAAATTAATTTTTTGTAAGAAAAATAAGTTGTACTTCCTTCGGTTTTTAATAAAACTATCCTATTGTAGTTAATACATAAAGAAAAACATAGCCATGTGCAGTCTTATTTGTCTCAATATATATTTCATCGTATCAACTTTTTATAATTATTACTTAATACATAATTAGAGATATTGATTGTCGTTAATCGTTGGAAAATGTGGTAAGGCAAATGGTAAAACTATTATAAAATGGGGGAAATATTAAATAAGGAGTACATACGTAGGAGTACAAGCTTCCTAGAAGGCTAGAACAGAAGAATGTTTTTTTAGTCGAAGTTATTAAACCGGCTCCATTATTGAGAAAAAAAAGACCTGAAATCCCACGCAGCCCCTGCCCACAAGGAAACAAACTAGGAAATTTATTGAATTTTTTTTTATGTGAAAGTATGGCACACAAGTACGGAGAAAGTTTGTCCAAACTGGCATCATGCTACAACACATTCTCCTTCGCCCTACAAAAATGCCTTTGTGGCAACTCCAAAACAGCAAAAGGGAAAGTACAGACTCTCAACTGCTGTGACAGGACAAACACAGAACTCTCCAACCACTGGAAACATGATTCTTTCACATAAACTACATAATCAATAGAGAATATGTACTACTAGCAACATTCACAAGTCGCAAAAGAACAAAATAGAACTGTGGGAATACTGGAACCAACTAAATATAACCAAGGTCAAAAGGAACAATATAGTATCCCTTGGGACTGCAAATATGAAACCTGAACCTCTTCTCCCCCCGCCTTGAATCCACCAATTGCTCTCACTAGCACATTCTTTTTCGAAGTCCTACATAGTACATTAAAGAGCAAAAAGTAATAGAGCATATCCCAATACCCTTTCAGTAAAACCTGTGAGGAAACAAAAATCACTCTGGAAGATCTGTTCACCATTAAGTAAAGAACACTATAGAACAACACTTAACCCAATGCCTAAAGAAAATCCCTTCCTCCCAGCACCATGTCAAGGACGTCCCAACACACTTTGTTCAAGCCTTATCCCTCTTCTTTAACACGGAAGCTTTGTGGAGAAGAACCATGGAATTAAAACTCGGTCGTTCCGTTACGTAACGGCCGTTCTGTAACCTATTTTGGATTTGCCGTTCCGCAAAAACCCGTTACGTTACGGTTTGACAAAATTCACGTCTTTCTCCCCGCGTCGTCCGTTACGTAACGGTGACTCGCCGCGTTAGACGTTTTTTTCTCCGTTACACTATTTCTTTACATAAATTGACCAAAAATATTTTTGTAATTAGTTATGTAGTTTATGAAACATGATATTTCGTGTGTTTATTTGTTCACAAAATATAATACTCACTTATATTAGGAAAGATTTGGTTATATTGTATTGATATAATACTTTTTAGACTAAAAATGTAATAATAAGGCTTAGATATGTTAATGTTGTATTTTATCAAAAAATTCACTCCGCGTCAGCCGCTATCCGTTCTATTCTTCCGTTACAAGCGGTTTCCGCGACAATGCGACCTTTACCGCGAACGCGACCGCATCCGCGTTTTTTTTCTATGAGAAGAACACACTTTGCAAACTATAATTTTATTTTATTTTTTATTTTTTTTGGCAAGCAAGGTGAAATATTTTATAGCTCAAACAACAGTTTTACAACCTAGACAGGAGCAGGCCAGAGGAAACCCCTGAGAGCCTGACCTGAAGAAAACAACAGACTATAAACTACTTACAGAGACAACATTTACCTCCATAAAAGAATCACTTTTGAGTCAAGGTCCTTTTCAATCTTCCGCAACTCTTCGTTATCCGCATCGGGTAATTGTTGCAAAAAATTAGCATATACCAGAATGTAACGTCGACGCAGCTGGCAAAGATGCTGGATACGTTCCCATGAAAAGGAACAGCTGAAGACAAAAACAACCAGAAGATTTAGTTACGCTGTTACGAAAGTGAAGATAATGCCAACCATCACAATACCAGATCCCCCAACCTGACATAGCATCATAGAAAAATTAGTCAAGAAAAACATTACCACATTCTTCTTTGCTGCAAAGCTGCTTGGGCGGCATATTGCCACCACAAATGAGGTCCATCTGAAACTGGTACGCCAGGCCTCAAATGTAAAACTTCTACATTAATTCTATACCTGGAAATGACCTCCAAAAGTTTTATCCAATCATAATATTGCGCCTGTAACAAGGCAAGAAAAATTAATACAAAGACAAAGGCTTGTACAAGAACATATCTTTAAATGAGAACAGTTCTTGTAAAAGAAAACAAGGACACCTATTTTCGTAACTGAAAAGCTGAGGAAAAAATTCCATTAATGGCAGTTTGATATAAAAATAAAACTCTGCAAAAGAAAAGCAATGTATAAACCTGCCACTATTTGAACACCTTTTTACAAAAAATACAAATGTGGGTGTTCATCTCTCTGCAAACCCCAATTAAGAGACAAGAAGAGAAGAAGAAGAAGGCAGGGGAGAGTATCCAGAGTTCAGAAATATACTGCCTTCTCCTCTCAATTCTCACTGTAAAAAATTCTTCAACTATGGAAAATTGAGGTGTGTGTAAAAGCATAAGCATTATTAATTACCTCTGTGACAGCTAAGGAAACATCATTCAAGAAAAGTGAAGCTTTCTCAAAAGGAACCTCTGGATTGTTTCTTTCCTGACTCCCAAGCCGGTGGTATCTAAGCACGCCATTGATAGGCGCAACTAAATATGTGCGGTTTGATGCCCATGACGAGCCAAAATCAGGTTTTGATGCTGGTTCATTGACACCCTCTTCAAATATCTGGGAACAGCAGACATCAGAGATAGTAATAGCAAGCAGGTAACGCTACAGACTTCGTTTATATTCATTTCAAAGGTGTCACAAACCTCGATCCACTTGCTTGGACTAATATCTTGCCAATTTTCATCAATCTTCCAAGGAGGTTTGTCAGAATCATGATATATAGCAAATCTTTCAAGCTGCAAAGACTGACCAAACAAATAAAGTAGTGAGGAAGAAAGACAACAGACTACGGAGTTCTTTTTAGAAACAATTAAAACCACCAAGTAAATTAGCATGTCCAAAGACAATAACAGATACAAAAGGAAGGTATTGCAAAAAGATAACAGCAAAGGAAAAAGTCAACAAACACAAAGAGGAGACAGAGAGGGAGGGAAGGGGTGACACAATTTAAATATTGAAACTAAAAATGTTAAAAAAATGACTCCCTATTTAGAAAGAGTAAATAAATCCTATAGTTACCATCCTGCAGAAAAAAATTACTAATAATGGGCTTTTAGGCACGAGTGCATATATATAAATAACCTCCAAAATCTCAGAGGAGGACTTCCACAACTAGAAAATATCATGATCAACTGCCAAGTTGATCAGTGATCAGAAGGAGGCTAACTGCTCGAAAAAAGAGCAGCTGCACTAATTCATCCTCAAGGGAAGCGCTATTCTTTTATCCACCAGAGCAACAAACTCATTTGCAATAGAAAGCATAAAAGAATATTCATAGATACTTGCGCGGTATATCCACCCTTGAGTCAACTTATACAACTTTGAACAGGCATGAAAGACTTTACTAAATCATATGCAAAGTGGAAGTACTTGACTACTCCAGTTACAATTTCTCATAAAAAAAACAAGAATTGACTCAGTTATTTCTTGCCTAGTTGATATCTACTACTACTACTACTACTCGTGTTCCTACCACTACTATTACTCCTCCTCCTACTCCTGCTGGTAATACTACTGCTACTACTACTCCCACCCCTCCTACTGCTACTGCTACAACTGCTGCGGCTACTGCGGCAGCCGCCACCACCACCACCACTACTATTCCTACTCCTCCTACTCCTACTTTTGCTACTACTGTTAAGTGGGTACTTTCACTTTAAAAAGGAGAGGTAGAGAGTAAGAGAATTACTTCCTCCGTTTCATAAAAATTGCAACACTTTTACTTTTGTCACTATTCATATACTAATTTTTACCATGTATTTTTACTAATTTACAAAATTTGAATGTTATAAGTAAAATGTAGGTGGATAAATTTCATTTGTATATTTTCATAATATTAAATTTGTTAAGATTTAAATAGGAAGAATAATTAGAGATATTTACGGTCAAAGTTGTGTCTTGGCAAACGTGCTAATCAAAGTGTTGCAATTTTTCTGAAACGGAGGAAGTATTAAACGTTATTGGGTCCCATAAAGTGGGTGGGAGGTAATATAATATGAATAAGACATTAACATAAATGGAATAAAGTAAAAGTGAGTGTAGCTTAGGAAAATGCTAATAGAACTTAGGAAAACGGAGGGAGTAATTAGTTATTTGGTTATTCTTATTACTATTATGTTATTATTAATATTATTATTATTATTATTATTATTATTATTATTACTATTATATATTACTCCCTCCGTTCTTGTTTATTAGTTCCCTTTCCGTATTGGGATGTTTTTTTAGGACTTTTTGGTATTTACTACCTTGAAAATACACCACTTTTGTATTTACTATCTTATGAAAATTTTATTTTAAATTACTACCTTAAAGTTCCAATTTATTTTTATTTACTACCACTTTACAGTTTTCTCATTTTAAAATTGAGATATCTCTTTCTTTTCTTAATCATTTTAAGTGATTCAAAGCCAATTCTTCTCATTTATATGTAAGGATTCCATAGGGATCTTGCTTTTAAAATTTTGTAAAAGGTAAAACGAATTAAATATTATTTGTAAAAGTTTAAAATATATATAAATTATCAAACGAATTGTTTTGAAATGTCGTTCTCAATGAAATCCCTATAGAGCAAGGATAATAATGAACTTTGAATCACATTAAACGATTAAGAAACGAAAGAGATATCTTAATTTTAAAATGAGAAAACTGTAAAGTGGTAGTAAATAAAAAACAAATTGGAATTTTAAGGTAGTAATTTAAAATAAAATTTAATAAGGTAGTAAATAAAAAAAGTGGTGTATTTTTAAGGTATTTCCTTTTTTTTATTAGTCCTTTTTAAAACCTTTCCTTATTTGTTTAACAAATATTCTCCTTTTACCCTTATATTTCAATTGTATTTTCCTTTTCGTCCCAAATAAATATGCAAGGGACCCTTTTCTAATTTAACAACACTAAACACTCCACTTACCCATATTTTCTTAATTTTTTCTCTCTCCTACCCACATGGGTGAGATTCTTTAGAGATTCACATGCAAGGAGGTCTTTTAGTGGATTGCTCAATATTCCATAAGGGACTAATAAACAAGAACGGATGGAGTATCATTTATCATTATGATTTATTATTAATTATTATTATTTTATTACTCCCTCCGTCCCTTAATACTCGCTCCGGTTAGACCGGCACAGAGTTTTAGGCAATTTAAGTGACATATTAATTTATTAGGTGGTAGTTGATAGTGCCATAGTGGGTATTTTTTAAATATAGTTATTGGGAAATTTGTTAAATAAATGGGTGGGGGTGGGGGTGGGGGTGGGGGTGGGGTTGGATGGGATTTTTTAATGTTTCTTTTAGGAAGTAGGAATATATGTGGGTCCATGTTAAGTGAGAGAAGTGATATAATATTAGTTGAAGTATGTCATTTATAGAAAAGGAGCGAGTACTAAGGGACGGCTTTATAAAAAAAGCGGCGCGAGTATTAAAGAACGGAGGTAGTATTATTTTATGATTATAATTATTTATTACTTGTTATTATTACAATTTGTCATTTGTTACTCCCTCCAGTTTCCCGAATTATCGTTCTTCTATGTTCTTCGCAATGTGAATCTTTTCCTTTTTTGGCAAATTTTTTTCCCTAAAATACCGTCATTTTACAGTTAATTTTCCTACCATATCCTACCTTTGTTCCATTCATCTACCCACTTATTCTCATTGATTTCCCCACCCACCTTATTTTATTCATTATTCCCACTTACTTACTTTCTTTATTCACTTCTCTCTTTCATTTATTCTTAAAATAAATCTTTCCAATTGTTCCCTCCTCTATTCCTTTTCTCCTCCGTTCAACAAGATCTGCCAGAGAGCTACAAAATCTGCCAGAGAGCTACAAAAAGACTACAGTACTTGATGTACACTACATATTGAACCCGGTCAATGCAGTGAGGTCTTCAGGACCATTTTACGTATGCCTTATGTGATAACGACATAGAGAATTAGGTATGAATGAACAGAGCTAAAGAAAATTAATAACAGAGCATCAAGTAAGAACGCCTCTCATGCTTTTATTTTGAGGAAAAGAAAATCCTCTTGACTTTTGGACCCTAATACCGAGATAAGCAACACCCAATTATATGCAAATAACGAGGCCTCACCTTGCGCAATTTATCCAGAGCACCACTTGTATCAAAGGTCTCATTCCCTTGGGCATCCATTGTAACAGCAGCAAGTTTTGCCAAGGTAACACCGCAAGCAAAAGGATGTCCACAATTACTGGCAGCACAAACGAAATACATAAATATTGATAAAAGATACTAGTCTTAAAATTGAAAGAAAGTATTTTCCTTTTCAAAATGTTTATGTACCTTACAGTATCCTCATATCTGATATGAACATTGCTAATTGTGATTTTAAGATTTCCAATGATGGTGGCTATAAGAGAGCCAAGCCAAGAATTTCCTGAAGCTTGCTGGAAAACACAAATTGTCACCCAAAATGAAAAAGGCCATGGATAAAACTACATGAAGCTACAAGATGGTCAACACGCCTTAAAAAAGAGCTCTTACTAACAATAGCAAAACTAATTTGTTTGTTTCACCTTATGTTAACTTATATTGACTTATCTTAGAAAAAATATATTCAAAAAAGTACAGACAAAACCAGACAAATAAGTTGAAATATGTCTTTACTCTTTACTGACAATTTAACACACAAATAAGTTCTTTTTGAACAAAGTAAGTTCAGATAAGTCGTTTCAGTCAAATCAGGTGTCCACCTAAATGTATAACAATCCTTAACAAAAAAAAAACAAAGATCCCATTCCCAATCAACTCCATGAAAAGAGAATGGACATTAGAAGAAGGAAGCCAAAAATAGATTTAAAATGTCGAAACTCGAAAGCTATTCAAATGCACAAAGAGATTTTATAGACAAAATCATATGAAGCATGCCAGAAAATTCAAGTTAACATGGCTGATTAATGAAAGCAGGTAGAGAAAGTATAATCTAACACAAATATATTTTAATGGCCAATATATAGGGTTGGGGGCATACACTTCCAAGCTTTGACCTAGACATTGCTTCAAGAGTTGCTGCCTCAGTTTCCTGCACAAGACAGAACAAGCATACAGATGTTAAATTCAAATACTCCCTTCAGCTAAAAGTGAAGTGACAAGATTTTTTAAAATATCTAAAAGAGTAGTCATCGTTCCTAATATTGTACTTTCTGCTGTTCCATAATACTCTCGACACTTATCATATTCATGACACATACTAAAGGAGATAAGTTGTTTGGTTATCAATTGTTGTTTTATAGAAATTGTAGATGTGATAGGAGTTAGTGGGCATTTTTTTATTGAATGAAAGCGAGTTTGGGACCCTGACTTTTTAGTAATAAAAGAGACAGGTAATTAAATTTTTGTGGGATCATTTCAAAAATACAAGTGCAAAGAGCATTCTGCAAGAGAAAAAAAAAAGGGAAATGTAAAATATTCTATGACGGAGGGAGTAATAATTCATAAATAAATAGAATTCCCATAAAAGATCTCTACTTAGATTACAAGATGGAAAGAGGGTCCTATTATATAACAAAAGGTCATGTACTAAAAAATTCAGATCTAGTACTGTAGTTAAATTAGTCCCCCGCCCAAAGGAGGCAACAATAACGACACAATGGTTAGCACCAGCATTTATACACAGGGTTAAAACAAGCAACTTCCAGTATATCCTGTGCTGAAAACAAGCAGCGACAACTTGGAGTAATTACTGGGACTGATGGCACTATAAACAACCCCATTGCAATGAATGTATATGCTAGAGGAACAAAGTGAAAGCACAGTAGTCTAGTATACTTTAGTTCTCTAACGATGGAATCTTTATTTTTTTAGCCATCAGTGAGGAAGACAAAAGATGGGAAAAAGGTACAGAAGGCCAATACACAAACTCCATGAACTGGGCTGCCAATTTGGTGCATCTCCAAATAAATTGATGTTTATAGTAACTATCAGTATCATCCATCTTCAGAACAGCGGATATGCTATGAAGGGTTAACTAACCTTATGAATTGACACATACACCAACATTTTTTGAGATGTAGCAAGATCTTAAAGATGTAACCAAAGTCAAAGAGTTCATGCGAGAATTAACAAAAAAAGAAAACATGTGGAAATAAATAAAACACAAATTACATACTGATCCAAAACTGCAGTATGTTACCATGAGTTATGAGATGTCGGAAATTGTCAAGTTGCAAACTCTATTTCCTATTCATTTGCATTGAATGGGGTTTGAATAAGAGAGTTCAATCCAACTGAATACAGCACTGTCTCGGTGTCACCCTAAACTCAGGAAACAGAAGACCAATTCCAGTTTTACCTAATCTGCCGTGTGCTTTAATTTGCGGAACGAGCACACTGAACACCATTCGATACCTAATTACTTTAAATTAACCCAAAAGAATTCCACGTTCCAATACGCAATTTGCGGGGGTGAACCAGTGTATTAGGTAACACTGCCCCATTCTAACTAATTTGCAACTAAGTGACCGAGGAGACCGATCTCCATAAGTAGAACAGAGAAGAGAAAATTGTCTAAGATACCCAACTAAGAGCATCAACCAAATCACAAAGCAAAAAGAATTACAAAGTATATCTAGAGACTGGATTTCATATCAAAAAACCAATGTCAGACATTGTTAGCGACTATAAGTAACCAACAAACAGCATAGACCAAATCACGAAGCAAAAACAAATATTTCTAGAGAGTAGAGACTGGATTTCCTATCAAATAACCACTGTCAGCCAATGATAACGAGCACATGGATACGCACCTCAATCTGATGAAGTTTATCTTGAAAGAGTCTATCTCTGTCCTCTTCCTACAAGTTAAAAGTTTTAAAAAGAAACTGAAATTAAAAGTATCACTGGAAAAGGAGTAATAGCTCTGAAACTAAGGATGGGAACTCCCCATCTAAGTCAATTACAAGCAGAGAGCAACATTTCTGTAAAAAGAGGCAGATATCCTACCTTGAGTGTCCGTCCATCAGGTGCTGGATAAGCAAGAACAAATACACGATCGATAAGAACAATCACAGGTTCTTTGCCAAGGCTTTTCCAAGGAACCTATAAGGAAGTGAAGTTAACAAGTTTCCAAAGAACAAGCCATGAGGTACTTTCAAAGCCAATCAATCAGAATATGTCAGAACATACAGAATCAGTTAAACCTTTGTTAGTTAGGTAATTAACCTTTACACCAACTTGGGAGGTCATTTATGAATCTTTAGTGTGTTTAGCAAGGAACCAGCACTTTGTACTAAATTTCTTGACCGTAATTGTTGTGAAGCCCTTTTCCTGATATCAACTTAGGGGTGTGCAAGAACACCATAGCCTTTTAACTCAAAAGACTGGTCCTTCTCTAAGGTTAACTAACCAAACCATTAATGAAAAACACTCAGGTACACTATAACGGGAAAAGGGTGGTTATCAGTAACGGTCAGTCAGACACGGTATTTCGTAAAACGGTAGTTTGGTAAGGAGAAAGTCATCCTAAACTTTACTTGATTTTGACTTTTAATTAAATAAAGCACACATCCTAAAGCTTGCTTCTTTACTTGGGGGCTTAGGCGGCTGTCAAAGATAAGATCCCAACTCAGGATGTTCTTTTTATTTTGCAAAAACAATTCAGAAAGGGCAATACAGGAGGACAAGGTGCCCTCGCAAAGAAACTCAAAAAAAGTTACAGATTAGCCCAATTCCTCTGCATCTCCAATACCACGCAAGATACCAACATCCTTAAAATTGCAAGCTATTGTAGTATATCTTTAGGAGGAAGAGAAGGATGTAATTTGTCTTAACAATCACAGGGTCTATAGCGCTTTTGTCCTTCGGTTTTTCCCATTGGCATTTATCTTTAGCCTTGTCAGAAGGATGCTCTTGCATCATCATCATTATCATTACCCCATTGCCTCAAAAAGGTTCCCGCAAGAAGCGGGGTAAGGGGGGGTCGGGTGTACGCAACCTTACCCCTGCATTTGCAGAGAGGTTGTTTCCAATTGACCCAAAAGCGGTAACGGGACGACAACGGGAACGAATGAAACCTACGTAATTTTGAAGGTATAGACTCCCCTCATCAAGTTTTTAACTTTTAATTTCCTATTTTAGGCTTTTGTATAGGTGCAGACTATTATTGAACCTTATTGAACCTCCCCTCGTCTAAGGTACTGCTACTCAAAGAATAAGGTAACCTGACTTACCAGATTCAGATTCATATACCGAAGGCTTTCCATGTTGATAAAACAAAAATGCAAGACATTATGGTATATAGAAGAGTGGCAGCAGAAACCTAGATGCTGACTGGAATCATAACGTGTACTTTTCCAATTTCGCACTTACTTCCTTTTCTAATATGATACTTCCTCCGTTTCTAAATAGTTGCACCGTTACTGATTTTCTAAATGGCACAATATTTAAGAAACAAGAAAGAGAGTGTTATAAAGACTACTATAAACTTGACCACCTAACTTACAAAAACCAACCCTGCCATTTTGCACTGTCACAAAACCAAACCACCGCCACCCACTACCACAATTCCACTACTGCCATTTCACCACTACAGTAACTCATCAATGCAAAATTTTACCCACCACCAAAAACATCAAATTCAGAGAAAACGTAAAACTCATATGAAAAGACTAGATAAATAATTAAATTCATCATCTCTTCGTACAAAAAAAGAAACAAAATCAAATTCCTCAAATTTCCTGGATTAGGCCTAAAAGGTTGTTAAGGGGAGAAGATGGAGAAAGGAGAAGACGGAGAAGCAAGATGGCTTGAGGTTAGAATTGCAGACATGATTAGGGTTGATTATTTATTGGAGCCAACAGCACCATCACCAAATCTGAAAAACCAATTTACCCACTCAAATTCTTCCTTATTTGAAGCAAATAAATTAGATTACTTATACCAAAAAAAAGTACATGTAACAAACTTTTGGCCTTTCACTAGCTCAGCTTACCCCTACCACCTATCCCCCACTTTATTCCTGACGTATATCACTTCCGTCTAAATTCGAATATCAACACCTAGCAATCTTTTGACCCTACTGGCCATAATTTTCTTTCAATAAAGAATATAAAAGGAGAAGTAATTCTATAAGCACTAGCAAAGTAATAAGCAACTGTAGAAGCAATACAAAAGAAAAACAAAAGTTCTATAGGGAAAAAGAACAAGAAGATTCTACAATCAACATATAGTAACGGTTGAAGGAAACAAGAATATATATAACGGTAACAAAATCAGCTGATCCCCCACAGGATTATATTCATTACCTTTAGTGTAATGGTGCCAATGAAACCAGCTTTTACCGTAACAGGAAGCTTAAGCGAGTTCAACGCTTCTGCCTTCAACTTTAAATCTTTAAGAACAACATCACCTGAGAGCACAAAGAATATATAAATCAAAACCAAGACAGAAATCGAGCACAAACAGTTTGATGTGAACAGAAGATAGCCCATACGCTATCGAGCATACTTATCAAACAATTAAACAAATTTACGCCAAGCAAAGAACTTAAAAATCTTGCATAAAAAATGCTACTTCAAGTGAAGAAAGCTACCATTTAAGCTGTCAAATTAAATATGGACTTGAGCACAGCAACAAGGTCATAGGATTTCTCTAGAGATAGTCTCTCCAACCAAAAGGTGATAGACATGTATTTCTTTCCTATCCTTGTTCATGAAATTAACAAGTGCAGAAAGTCCAGCGGCAAGGCGGAAGAACGAGATGCCTTTTAACACACACAAATACCAATAAATCACAAAAGTTGTCTCACACCACCTAAATCACATACATGTTGTAGATCATCTGTTCATTGTGAAGAAGTGTCTACTTACAACAACAGATTAAAGGAAATAGGAAAAAGGATTTGCATGATGGAAGTGCTAACTTTTATGAAAATGTTCAAGAACTATTACAGGAATCCTAGCTATCCTACAGTCGGCAAAAAGAATATCTTTTTTTTTAACATTAAATGTTTTTGTATTGTCAACATAACTTCCCTGTCCCTTAACTGTATGCGTGGGGGTGAAAGGAAAAGATGCACAAATTAAAACATTAACAAACCTTTCCAAACGCTGACTCTTAAAGCCTCTAAGGAAAGTCCATGGACATATTCGCCTAAATATCTTTTAAGCAACTGCAGTACCTGTAAGCAGATTATGCCAACATGTCACATTAGTATATATTTATATATATAACATTTTTAAAAACAGAAATCTAATAACAAAGGTTAAGGCACAGAGAATAAGAAATCATAAAACTCAAATCTAAACATAACATGACTGAAAACTACACCCTGAAGCTCCTATACAGATCACTATAGTGGCAAAAAGAATCACTTTTTCCGAAAGAAGCCTTGAACCAGTTTATTTTTTTTTCAAAAACATGATATCGCAACTCACGCAACTGTACAACTTCAAAAGGATCTAACTTGCAAATATTTCAAAAGATTTGATAAATGCAACCAAGACCTTAGCTTAACCTCACAATAAAACAATAAATGGCTACTCGTCTCTTCTCCCTCAATCCACGACACGCCCATCAAGAGAGGTTGCCTTCAAATTTATAGGCTGTGCAAATTTCCATCAAATGAGTTTACAAAAGAAATTGTCCTAACAAAGCCTTTCAAATCACTTTAAAAATGCAGAAGAACTTGGAGAGGTGTTTCTACGAGGAATTTATAAAATAGTAGAAAAAACTTCAACTAAGAATCTTTGAGCTCCTATTCAAGTAGATACCTGCTCAAATAGATATTCGAAGATGAAGTATATGTTTTCACTTGAGGACTCAGAACTTCTGTTTTTAAGTGGACGATAGAAAAAAGAGGATAATTAAAAGGTAAGAACTAAGAATAGGGGTCGATGAAAAATTGTACATAGTAGCACCTAATGGAGTCAGCAAATCAACATTGATGGGAAACTGACTAATAGCCAAAAAAAATACATTGATGGAAAAATGACTAATAGCCAAAAAAAATACATTGGTGGAAAAATGACTAATAGCCAAAAAAATAGCAAGCAAAGGCTCCTCTAATACCCCATTCACAAAGGTTCATGAGAAAATAAAGCATCAAGAACCTTATGTGCTAAAGAAAGCATATATAAGATCATAATAAAGCACAGAAAGTAGAAATTCCCAAGAAATCCCTCATGAAACATTAAAAAATACAACCAACCTCAAAAAACCCAGAACAGCAATCACTCATTTTAGTGAATGTAGGGGAGGAAACGGAAGTAAAGGATATAAGAAGGAATTGAAAGAAATGTGTTTGTTCCACATACTCCACTTCTCAACTAATCTCTTCCAACCTCTTAGAGAATCTCTCAGCCACGGAACCTGAAACCTATGCACATGGGCATGCAACCCCCCCACCCCCCCCTGGAAAGCTAAGAATGACAAAGAATATCCCCTAGTTTAAGGCCTTCCAAACCTCAAAATATCTCTGACTACACTTTACACCCTTAAACTGACACTGAGAATGAAGCCGTCTCAAGGTAACTTC
The DNA here is from genome assembly GCF_020520425.1 of Spinacia oleracea. Lineage (NCBI taxonomy): Eukaryota > Viridiplantae > Streptophyta > Magnoliopsida > Caryophyllales > Amaranthaceae > Spinacia > Spinacia oleracea. The sequence continues at coordinate 145,299,966 of NC_079489.1, read as the reverse complement.
AAACAAGACTCCTTCAGCTAACTCCAAAGTTATTCTGCTCTTGTGATCTAATGCAAGAAACCCCAAAAGAGTATGTTATGCACTTTCTCAAATTTATGCCTTTCGGAACCACCTTTTACCACATCGTGAACCACCTTATTGCTATAAAGTATTCAACTCAAATTTGAGCGTCACTGGCAACAATTACTTTTTTTGGATAGCCACTAAGCACAATACTGAGTGCAGGAGAGAACTTTAGCCAAAGTCGCTGAAACTTATGAGAACACTGATGGACAGAAATCTCTGCCTTATTCAAGCAATCCTACCTCAAAATGAGAACCATAAAGTCAAGAATAATTCATGGTCTCGTCTACAAAATCTAGATTTCTAGAATGGAGATGGGCATAATGAAGTACAAGATCAAACAATACAAGAGGCTCAAAAAAAAACTTGAATGCTTGAGAGTTGAGACAACAACACTTAACCACCAACAAATTCTATTTCCAGTCTCAGAGCAGCATAAATCACTAGAAGACATCTTCCACTCTCAATCAAACCATTTATCATTGAACTTTCTTTTCAAAGCTACCAACACATTTTCACTTTGATTGAACCCAACCAAACCGGTGCTAAAACTAGTTTCATAAAATGATGTATAACAAAGAAAAGTTCCGGACAAACACTTGGAACTTGCAAGTAACAAAGAAAAGTTTCACTAACCAATGCCGACGAGGCAACGAATAGTAGATGTGTAACCTAAAAGGACACTCCTACACTAAACTCAGCAGTAATTTAATTATATCTCTGCATCCGGAATAAAAATCAAAACTTCCTCTTGCTCCGCATTACTAATTAAAGTCAAATTCAAACACGCCTTTACACAAACTCTGTCTTCTACAGACAATATCATTATAATCATCCGCTACCTGTTCGCCTAATATCACATTAGGTATCTTCTTACTTACATCCTATGATCGCAGTTCAAAAATGAAACGAGTTGAATGGTAGTAACTCATGGAAAACACAGAAATACAGCAGAGATGAAATTCCGAACATAAGTTAAACCTCTCTCTTACTTCTGCATTACTAACAAAATATCAAAATCAAACACGCCTTAACAAAAACTCAGTCATCATCATCAGGCGAACACTCAAACAATCTCGTTAATTTGATTCTTCGTCCAAACAATCCGCATCCTAATTTCGCCTAAATCACTAACTAATTAAACACATTTGGAATTTACTTAACATATGATCACTATTAAAACGAAACGAATATGAAAAAATGTAAAATAAAGCAGAAATTACTTACATGCGCTTCAAACATGGTGACTCCTGACCAATCGACGACGAAATCAGCGATCAAACTATGAACATGTCATCAAATTTCAGCCGCAAAATCGAATATTCTGGAAACGCTACACCAATGAGAGAAGAATTTACAGGTAAACCCTAAGAAATTACATTTGCAGAACGAGAACAAAAAAAAATGGCGTAGCTTAGTGAAAAATGGAAAGAGAGAAAGATGGGAGAAAAATGTAGAGATGCAATAAACAACCGTCTTTTGTTGTTGTTGTTGTTGTGAGTGTGTGGTACTTTAATTTTGTGATTTCCTTTTTGTTCTCTTCTTCCTTTATATTTTTCTGGTTATTGAAATCGTGCGCTCCTTCGATCTCGGTCTTTCTCTTTCCTCCTACAGCTGCGGTGAATCGGTGATAGCCGTGAGATGGTCGTTGGTAGAGCCGCATTGAAGCTTACTCTAACCTTTTAGGCTCTAACAGTCTAACAGCTGGTGTCAACATCAGGTGTGTCACCTCAACGTGTGGTAGTCTGGTAGACCCTTCTCATTTTGTCAATTAATAAATCTAGATATTTAGGTATCGACTATCGTATCCGTATGAGTTTAGTATTCCCCTTTTCTTATCGAGGTTGCTTTTCTTACCGATTAGGCTATGTTAGTTCAATTGAATTTTACAGAAACTAGTTGTTGGCCCGCGCGCTATCGCGCACGGTCCCCCAAGATAGTAAAATATAATTAGTGAAATTAATAGCTTAATTATTTTAGCTAAAGTATCTCACTTGTAGTTGGTTAATGTAATTCAAATTTTTATTTGAAAAGGAAGTAATACATGTATCAGCTATAATAAATGCTTATGTAATACATTTGTTTGATGTTTGCTAAAAAAATAGGACGTAGTAGAATACAAATACTTTATTAAAAAGGCTACATATTCTTCTTTTTAACACATTATTACAAAACATTATACTCCAAATCATATAATGTTTAGCTATAATTACAATAATAGAATTTACAAGAGAATTTGTCATTCTGACACTCCTTTACAAAGAGTTTGATAACCATTACTTGTGACAAGCCAACTTGGCCTAACCTAAAAGGCTAAAATGACTTATTTGAAACCTGCATATCTAGATAACTTGATAAGTATCAACTCAAGAGACAACAATAACATATATAAATAAATACATCTGAATAACTTCCACAATATTCTGGTAATGGTGCACTTAAACATCTGGGGCATAATATTTGCACAGTCGGATCCCCATATGCCATAAAACGTGCCCATATGTGTTGTTGTAAATTGGTCGAAGAACCATTGACCTCTTTCTTAATTTGTCCATTTCCATTATCTTTCTGTAGAAAAGAATTATACAAATCAGTTTATTTGGAGCATATAGATGTGCATATAGATAAATAATGAAATTATCAACTTAATAATTCAATTTTTCATAATGTGAATATAGATAAATACTGAAATTATCAACTTAATAATTTCTTCTGATATTAATCAAGTTAATTTCTTATTTTTACACACCTAAAAGCAAGGACGAATAAAAAATATCAACAAGAGTTAATCACTTAAACCTATAAACTATATTGTTGCGAAGAAGTGAAGGTCTCTCATTCTAAACTCAAAATGCATTCTTCCTAACTAAAAACAGAAAAATACTTCAAGTACAAGAAAGATCACACTTGTAGAAGGTTCTTACATATAATTATATTGTTATTCATGTACATACATAGTACAAATTTCTTACACATAACTACATGCAGCATAAGCAATCCAGATTCCAGATGCGGCTGTCATGCCCACCCCACTTCTGCATGCCGCTGCTTGTTTCCTCCACCTGTATAACAGTCATGACTGTTTTCTATTGCGAATGTTTTTGCATAATTAAGAATTTAAGATGCATGAAGTTTTGTTCAAAAGTAAGCAGCCTCAACTCTTTTATGAAGTATATTATCAGAATACTCTAAATGGCATAGTACTAAGAGCAAACCAAACTACAAAAATAAACCAGGACAAAGTAACTCAAATCTCTATCCTCATCTCTTTATTACAATTTGTTTTGTAAAGGATGAAGAGTATAATGATTGTCTGTAATATGTTTCCATCTATCATGCCCCCCTATAAGCCTTGTCATTGATGGATCCATATTTCAGAAAATGGGATATGTACAAATGGAAAGGAATATATATATATATATATATATATATATATATATATATATATATATATATATATATATATATATATATATATATATATATATATATATATATATATATATATATATATATATATATATATATATATATATAAATTAAATAATATTCAGTACCATTACTCCAAAATTTTGCTACATAGCCGATAATGTATCCAAGAGGTAGCTCAAAAGCATAATAGCAGACCAAATTTATATTTGCCAAAGTTGCTTGTCACCCCCCTCCAATGGCAACTCCTACAAATATCATAAAAAACTAATTATTTAACCATGAAGTACTAAAGTACAGGGTGTTCAAGAGTCTATCTATCAGTTGCACGTCGATAGAAAGGAAAAAAAAGGCAAAAACATAGCAGGAATTGCAGAAAATGACAGGCTGAACATTGTTAAGAACCATTGTCACACCAAGAAGCCAGGATAAGTTAGCAGTTGCTTGTTGCAATTCCTTGCCGTTAGTGTAAATAACGGCAAATAGTCTCTAGCAACGAGGATAAGGGCCATGCACAAAAGGCCGATGAGGAGAGAGTGGAACACTACAACGTACACGCTATATCTAGTCGCCCTTAGACGCTGGAATCCGAGCTCATTTGATAGGCAAACACCAATGGTAACAAAAACCCTTCAAATTGATAGTTTAATTTACCAAAGTTACTTATAGCTTCTATGTATATGCTCAATACAGAAATTTCCAACTCCAAAAACAAATGAACTGAAGAGATCAGTGCCTACTACCTAACATAGTAAGAATTTCAATGAAGAAGCCTTTACCTTACAGCAGCTGCAAGTGTCCTCCATATCTTTCAATAATACAGGCCTAGCATGTTAAAATTTACAAGGCAATAGTTAGCATATGTCACAATCACAACTGAGATAAAAGCCAATGTCACCAATACATGGGAGCATAATATAGAACAAATGGTTGAAATTTGAAATACAGGTCTTAGGTACCAATGCCATCATCGACACCACCAACATACGTGACAAGCTAAATAAGCTAACTGCTAACATCAGCTATTTAGAGAAATTGAACATGGATAAACAAGATCAGTAATGCTTTTATCATCAAACCCTGGGACTGCAAGTAAAAGCCAAAAGAAAGAACCTTCCAAGATGGAACCAAACCCAGGACAATCCCCTAGTTCCCTTCTTATTTTTAAGGCATTAATTCAGAGGGAGAACATTAGATTTTTCAAAATTTTGTATTGAAGAACTATCACCCAAGACAGTTTTTCTGTCACACTATCTTTAGAGAAAGCATGTCAGCAGTTAATCTTACAAATTATAGTTACAAACTTTCATATAAAGATAGTTCGTCCCTTTCTTCCAAATCTCATGACCAAAAATCCATAAAAGATTTATTTTAATAAAAAGATGTCTGAACCAGATAAAAAAATAGTAAGAAAGTTTCTCCGATCCTTTATGCGAAGATGGTTGAAAAGAACTTCAGAAAACAAACAGAAGTCATGAAGTACGTTTCAAAGAGAAAATTTCTTAACAATTATTTTTCAGGATTTTCTAATATGGAACATTCAACGCTTGCACTCATAAGTATCAGAATATAATGTTTGTTCTAACATTCAACTCTTGTTTTATAACAAACCCTATCATATATAAAGTATGACATAATTAGTCCTTATATTACCACACCCTTAAAGGCTATTATTCTGATGCAACATTATATTTTTTTTGCATGTTATGAATTTATACTTGAATGATCAATATGTGAAGAGATTAAAGAAAGAAGCAAAACTACAAGATGACTCTTATGATAAGCATCGTTTAAGTGTCGGCAACAAGAAAGTCAGCTAGATTATCCTTGGCAATAACGTTATAAAGCACGAACTTCATGTTCTTGAGGAGATCAACTAAATAATCATTGATGTCAGATTGTACTATGGGAATCTTCAAATACATCTAGACAGATTGTTACCTTCAACTTCCTCCATATGCATAGCACATGGACTACAAAAGTCAGCTTTGCCTTTGAGATGAGATTAGTCAACTTCCCTCCATACATATATATCATTAATCTCTGAAAACAACTCTGAAGGTAGGCTCTTAATTACACCCAGATTAAGATTATCTAATGTTGGTAGAGAGTTTCATGGCACGACGGATTTGAAACCATTGATGAGGGTCCAGCATGATCAAGATAAGACTGACCTGCATCAAAATCAACATGAAATGAAATACAATGTCAAAGGTTGAACATTTCTTCAAATGTAGTGGTTCCTAATTACAAAGTTAAAGATAATAATCTATTTCATCTTTAAGCAAGTAAAACTGAAATAATGACAACATAAGAATCTGAAAACAAATAACTACTTTTTGTTATCTCCTAAAGTAAAGATTAAGATTTTTTTTTTAAAAAAAAAACCCACCCTAAGCCCATTTTTTATATAATATACATAGTATAGTGTTTACAACTTTATATTATAGAAGAAAAATAAACTGAAACTAAAAAATTTAAATTACAGAAATTATTATACAATATAGATTAACTGCACTCATACGTATCATCAAAGTACTGCATAATGATCTAACCCACTTTCTTATTTTCTTACTCAATTACTATGATTTCTTTGTAAGGGTTTTGTGCAATCAATCAAATTTAGAAAATTACTAATATTTTAACCTAATTAAATCAATAGGTCAACCAGATAAACAATTTAGCGCATCTAATACTCCGTGATCATCATACACTTACAATGAAATTATAATTTATAAATTATTTAATCAAAGGTGTAAACTACAAAGATAATACTAAACTACAGAAAATTTCCAGCTAACAACATCAATGGCCTGCAGGACAATCTAACTTTCTAAGGAAAAACTAAAGAAATTAGAGAAGCTTTCTTATGGCTACAACAAACACCTCCTTAAAGTACTGGAGCATAATAAAGTCATGATTTATTTGATTAAAAATAAGAGCAAGAAAGAGATATAAGAAAGACAGATCCTGCAGAGATATAAATATCTCATGCAAATCAGCAAGATTAATAGCTACCTTTTAAATAGTCCTGACTCCTGAATCATGATGGATTACAATTATCAGACAAAGATTCCTAATTTCATAAATATTAAAGGCCAACTCAAAGAGAATTCAACTACTAATAATGGCATCGTGCAAACTCACCACATTATGTTATCCATCATTGGTAATAACTGAAATCCTTTGTGTATTGGGGGGGGAGAAAGGCTTTTAACTAACATGTCCTTATTTAGCTTCCTAAACACAATGCAACTGAAGAAAATACTTCAATAAATTACAGCCTGATATAATTCAAAGACACGCATTCTAATATGCAAGTCTGTCAACTGAAACTGCAGTGTAAATCATATACGCAAAGTTAGATCACTTACGATCTACAAGAGGCTGCTCAAGTCCATGTAACAATTTGCTCCCACGGCTAACAATTTGGTCAACTTTCTCAGAATACACTGCAGCAGTGCAACACAAATTAGATAGGATCAACAACATAAAGGAGAAACATCATCTAGGCATGTGTTGAACCTTTTTAAAGGTTTCCTAACCATTCTGAAAAGAGTAATTCTTATCAGATTATATCAAGGGTACTATACTTATGAAATCACATATAATTACATCAGATGCAACAAATAATAGCTAAAGTTTGTGTTCATATGTGTTCGACTCTAATGGATATAACGAAATTCATTGCTCAATACGAAAACCAATACAGTTTTTTATTGTTCATTTGTGTCTAATGCTGCGATTAATTTTATGGAAACTGAATACGAAGTATAACTGAATATTTGGTGACGAAGGAGGCTTACAGCATAGGTATTTTCATTGATGGTCTCCATGAAAATCACTCAAGAATATGGTGGTAGCATCCAGTGTTGGATACAAAACCAATTTCCAAGCCAACCAGTTTCAAATTCACTGTCTCCTCCCTCCTTCATCTATACTTTACTGTCTCTCTCTAACCCTGACCCCCAATCCCCTCTCTAGCTCTCTCCAATTACAAGTATTTACTCACATAATATAATTCAATTTACTCAAACTGATCTGATACTGAACGAACATAAACGCTTACAATTTAATTCTGATCTGATACTGAACGAACATAACTGATCTGGTTTTTGTGCCCACTTTAAAGTGGAGGCTGACTCATTAGCTTCTGAAGCGGCTTGAGATCCGCCTTTAGACTCCTTGGAACCTTCATCTACCTTCCTTGGAGATTGTTCTTTTCCAGAATCAGATCGCTTAAGAGCATCCCGAACATTAACAACTTCGTCTAGCAACAGTTGTTCATCCCAGCATAGAAAACATCGACGTGCATCTGCACGGTTCAAATTGAGGAATAGACATGTTCTTCTCCCTATTGAGCTCATGCGCACTGGATATGATTTCAAAAAACACAAAACAAAGTCAAAGAACCAAACTTTAGCAGCCCAAAGAAACAAACTGAGAGGATATAAAGCTTCTAGAATGTAATACAAGAGATATCAAGCCTGAAAGATCAGGCACTGATATCTTCAAATATATAAACAATGTGAGCAAAGAAGAGGGCTAACCATGGTAAACCTAACAATCAATATGAAAACTGAAACGACCCGCACTCAAAAAGCGTAATGAGAAAGATTTTAAACATCAGCGAAAAAAAGTGAGGAAATATGTGGCCTTTTCTTGACAATCACAAATCAAATGCGAGAGAAATGATTCTACATAAATGATAAAAGTGAAATCAAATTCTCTGAAAGCAACAAGCAACACAAACCAGAGGTAACAAAAGTAAAAACACATACATGCACAATCACTCAAAAAGTGATCAAATCACCTAAAATATGTACATCTCATATCCAATTTTCCCCACTACTCCATCGACGCCAGTGACGGGAAAGCTCTTTATATCAAGCAACTTATGAACACAAATATACGCAACTGGTCAACAGTTAGCAAAAACGTTTTGGATACTACATTATGTTCGTTGTTCTTCCTGGTGTCGACTTACAGAACACAAAATAAGTTAAGTAAGCTAATGTTTGTGCCCTCCTATTCCACTTACAACTAAAACTTCCTACAGAACACTTCTTTATTCTTCTAATCCTACTTGTATTCAAACGAACAACCATCAAAATACACATCGACTTGTTCAATTTCATACCGATACTCGAAATTGACCCCAACAACAACAGCAACAAAAATTAAAAATCCTTAATTAATTATTCTAAAACCAATTAATCAATGACTGACGCTTGCAATAAAATCAGACATAAGAACCTTAAAAGGCTGACTCCAACAAGCTACTTATGCCGATTTATCAAATTAAATAGACCATTAATTGACATTTCTAAATAAAATAATTGAAAAAATTGAGATTAAAACTCAAACCTTGGAAGGGTCAACTTTCTGGAAGTTCTTGGCGAGGTAATGACACGATCAACAACCTCAGATTTGTTGAGGAAGGAACATAGGTCCTCATCAGGAAAGTGGCGGTGAGAGAAGAGGAGGTTGAAGGAAGACGAAACCGAAGATGGAAAATATTTTAGAATTAAGCCCATTTCTCTCAAAAGGTGTTTCCATCTTTGGTGAGCTTACTATCACCGGAATCGCCCCTGCAAATGAAATACAACAAGGTACAAAAAACTTAATACCCAAAGAGGTAGATCTCCTTGCCAGTCAACTGAAATCATCAAAAACAAGTCAAAATTTTAGAACATCCAAAGATTCGCTAACGATAAAAACATCGCTTTAATCCTGCAGCAATGTTCTAATTATATCTCTCCCAAACTTTCAGGTCTCTTCCAAAACGCAAGGTGCAAAAAATGGATCGTCAGACATTTGATTTTATTTTTTTAACGTGCATTTAGCAGTTCTATCACATCAAATTCCTATACAGGCTAATTATGAAGGAGGACAACTTTAGGCGGGCTCACAAGAAAACATTTGCTTCCCCTTCCAGAATAATGGGTCACATTTGAATTTAACAGTTAAATCATAGATTTTCAAGAATTGCATCAAATTATGACACAGGATTAACAGTGTAAGGCGATCATTTTATAAGCATATGATATCATGATAAATGCTCGAAGTTGACAAAAATCGACTACACAAGTCAAATGTGGCATTTTATTACGGGACTGAGTAACAAAATCGTTGCATACGTAAAACCCTGGCTATAGTGTACAGACTACAGAGTTATACGCCCATACGATCCGTTACTGTCTAATTCCCCCTCTAAAAAACAAACTGCAAAGCACATGGACGCATTCACTTCAATTGACCCACCAAAGCCCTCAACGTCTCTAGCAGACTGTACCAAAAAAGACACGAGGACCATACAAAGTTACAAACCAAAATGGACCTCAATGTATGTCTTAAATTCTTAATAATAAATGAAAGATTGAACCTATTCTTACCATCCTGAATAAGTCCAAATTCATGAAAAAGACTAAATTGCTATCATGAAACTTTATGACATCTAAGAAATGCGGCTTTGAGACTAACCATAAGTTCCCATTTATAGTTGGTTCTAATTATTTGATCATGACATCCAATAACAAAATATTACACCAATGTAATAAAGCAATGAGCATCTCTAAATTAAGATGGACGCAGGACATAAAGCATGCATTGTCATCTACAAGATTTCAGCATGTAAATCTCCTAACATAGTGACAACAATGTTATTGGCAAGTAACAGAACAGGAAAAAAACATAAAGGAACGAATCGGAGGAAGAATTTCACCTCACAACATCTCACCCGAAAAATGAAATGCAGATATCCCAAGTTTAATACGAAGTAAACAACAATACAACTCAATTCTTCTAAACGTGAAGATATAACATTCCAATCATGTCAGGACAACCAGAGTATATAGCAACCGATATCCGAAGTTTAATTAATAAACAATCAACAAAACTTGTTTTCATTTCTTGTTCATGTCATTTCAGTTCCTGTAAACCTGAACAACATAACCATTCCAAGCAGAGTATGCCAGTATGTACCTAATAGAACAAACCAACAAAATCACTCCAAATCAAATTAATCTAATTTACACAATTCAAACTAATTACCAACAAAACCCTAATTACCAACCATTTCTCACACAAAATTAAATTAAATTCAAGAAACAAAAACTAAATTAAAAGAGAGAGATACCTTGCGAACCAAGTGAGAAGCACCAACTTTTGAATCAAAAACTTCTTCTTTTTGGAAGAGAAGAGAGATCGAAGAAAATGGTGAAAACTTCAAAACATCGCATCAAATTGATCAAAGATCTGACCTAATAATAGCAGCAAAAGACTTTGTAAAGGGAGTTGCTCAAATGATGAATAATAGCAGCAAAAACCATCGCGAAGATTTGACCTTTTCTGAAGAATTGAAACCCTAATAGCAATGCATCCATACACAAAATAGAGGCAAAAAAGCCCAAAAAAAAGACTTATCAAATAAATATGAACGATAAATCGAGGTAGAAAAAAACAGAATTCAAAATCTAATCATAGAGGATAATATACCCAACAAGAACAATTACCTAAATAAGGTAAATCTAAACATGAAGGGAACTTACATCTTGAGCGGAGATCTTAGCCAGGAAGGTGGAGTCCTCTTGTAGGGGATAGAAGAGGCGGACATTGAGAGTGTAAAAGAAGAAGTACCCGCGACTGTGCATACGACCCATGGTGACGGCGTAGGTAAGAAGTAATCGATCCTAGTTTGGGTGGCGCTACGGCGGCTGCTTCTTCTCCTTGCTGCTGCTGACGACGCGTCACCGATCACTTTGTAAATTTGGATTTGAGATTGATAGTTAGGAGTGAGAATGGTTTGGTAGTTGATGGAGTGAATTATGAAAAAGAAAATGAAAGAGCTTAGAACCCTAGAAATAGGTGGCCTCGAATGGCTGGGAGTGTTTGCAGAGAAGAGAAAAGGGGAAGATCTGAATGACAAAAGGGTTTAACGTTAAAGCATGACTGAGAGGAAGGGCACAAAAGATAAATGGTAGGAATATAAGGGCATTTTGGTCATGGGACTATTGCATGAATAGTAAACTTGGACTCCTCACTTTTAAAAGGTTGTAGATTAGCTTAATCAAATTTATTTTTGTTAGAAAAAAAAACTTATTTATGTAAGACTAGGTACATTATTTGAAAAACTTGTGTTTTACTAAATTAAACTTATCTAAATTTAATTGTACTCCACTTGTTTTTGTTCGAAAAAAACTTATTTGTATGTGAAAATTTTCTAAGAAACTTTTTTTTGGGGGGGAACATAACTTAGGCCCTGGTTAGTTCACCTTATTTCTCCTGATCTGATCTGATTTGATCTGATCTGATCTGGTCTGGTCTGGTCTGATTTGCTATGAACTTCTTTTTTTGATCTGATCTGGTCTGATTTGATATGAATTTTTTTTTGATCTGATCTGATCTGAACTTATTTTTTATGATCTGATCTGATCTGATTCTTCAAATTAAGTTTAAACAAAAATCTACATTTATTAATATTAAACGACTTACGTGTAAAATAAATGTTCCACAAATTTATAATATTGTTATTATTTATTTGACTTTGCTCATGATTTAACTATTCCTTATATTAGATAGACCTACACATGATCTAGGTAGATCGGTTATGATCTAGACATATAAGTTATGATCTGGATATGATATGTACAGATCGGCTCTAATCTAGACATGATTTGTACATATCAGTTATGATCTGGACATGATCGGTTCTAATCTGGACATGATCTGTACATATTAGTTCTGATCTGGACATGATATGTACAGTTCAGTTATGATCTAGACATGATCTAGACATGATCTATTTTGATCTGGACATGATATGTACAGTTCAGTTCTGATCTAGACATGATGTGAACATGATCTTTACAGATCAGTTATGATCTGTACAGATCAATTCTGATCTGGACATGATATGTAAAGTTCAGTTCTGATCTAGACATGATGTGAACATGATCTGTACAGATCAATTATGATCTGGACATGATCTGTACAGATCAATTCTGATCTGGACATGATATGTAAAGTTCAGTTCTGATCTAGACATGATCTGTATAGATCAGTTCTGATCTGGACATGATCTATACATATCAGTTCTGATTTGGTCATGATCTGTATAGACCAGTTCTGATCTGGACATGATCTTTGCAGATCAATTCTGATCTAAACATAATCTGTACATAGTTGATATCTAGACCAGTTATAATTTGGACATATAGATTCTGATCTGGACATGATCTGTACAAATCGGTTTTGATCTGAACATATTGGTTCTGTAAGGATCGGTTCTGATGTAGACAAGATCTTTGCAGATTTGAACATGATCTGTACAGATCAGTTATGATCTGGATATTATCTGATCCTATCAGTTATAGTCTGGATATATAATGGTTCTGATCTATTAAAATCAGTTATGAAATGGACATGACCTAATCATATCGTTTCTGATCTGGACTTAATGATTTTAATTTGGACATGATCAATTTGAATGTTTTGTTAATGTTTTTTTATGCCTTAAATAATAGATTTTAATTGCACCGACAACATCATTATTTATTATATAATAGTAATAATAGTAATAATAGTAATAAAATATTAAATATAATAACAATGATATAAAATAATAATAATAATAATAATAATAATAATAATAATAATAATAATAATAATAATAATAATAATAATAATAATAATAATAATAATAATAATAATAATCTGGTCAGATCTGATCAGATCTGGTCTGACCGGATCTGAACTGAACATATTTTTTCTGATCAGATCTGATCTGAACTTATTTTTTCTGATCTGGTCTGATCTGATCTGATTTGGTCTGATATGATTAGATCTGAAATAAGTAATAAGGTCCTGAAATAAGGTGAACTAAACATGGCCTTATATGGACATATGAACTTATTTTTTCAAATACCCTTATTTCGATTAAATAACTACTTTGTACTCTGTACAAGGCTACCATTGTCATTTGAACAAAATACAACATCGAATTCGTTGATTTTCGTTTTCATTGGATTACACTCCTCGATTATATTTCTAATTTGTAAGAGCGCAATTATTTTAATCCACGTCATTAAAATATGCATCACATAAGTAAGGGTGAATTTTCTATTTGTGTCATTATCTAAAATATAGTATTTGTGACATTAAATGTTGTGGTGACAATGTCGGTAAACCTCACAAACATGCTAACCAATTCTATGTTGCTTCTTATCATTTTCTCTATTTATTGAATTTATGTGTTTGATGTGTACGAATTGAGAAAATGGTGAAATAAACATGACAAGTCAATTCATGAATAAGTAAATTAGTTTCAAACTAGTATAGTAAATTGCACGGTTTAATAAGTTTACATGGTAAGTTTGTACTAATTAGAAAATCTAAATGATCTAAGAAATATTAAATTTTATACATATCATTAAAGATTAACAATAATAGATTTAGAAATTAAAATTTATCCTCTAATACTTATAACTCATTGCAACGTACATTGTCCCTCATACTCTGTATCATAATTTATGCTACGATTTAAATCTCGTGATGAATCATTAATCTATTACTATTTCCTTTACAATATTATATACCCGATTGGTAAGTATATTTTTTTAGGGTTAATATCTATTTGACAAAATTAAAATCTTTGAAATTATAAAAAAAAATTAATATTTGAGGAATGAAGCAGCTTATATTTTATGTTGGTTATTGTATTAAATATACTGGTTCTAGAGACGAAAAAAATAATTTAGGAACGGAGCAATTTGTATTTTACGCTTGTTACATTTCTCTAGCTTACTATGTAATTTACACTTTTGTACGGCCGGAATGAAAATTACGTCGAGAAGACGGTCTATTTTTTCACAAATACTATAATAAAACACTAAGTCTAAGAATAAAGATCATATGTGGTTTATAAAAAAAATCAATGGTTTCATCCTTCCAAGTATTACCATAGAGAGACCATAAAAGATATTCGCTCGTGAACCCATACTATGTCTGTAATCCCCCGTAATTTTATACATTTCAGTTATATATTTTAACGTATATTTAATATATTTAAATAAGAATTTATGAATTTTGGAAATAAATATATAGTTAACGTATATTTAGTTATTACATTTTAATATTTTCAACGATTTACGAAATCGAAAATGATTTTAGAATTTTAAGTTGAAAAGAATTTGAATTACGAAAATTGATTGAATTTAGAAAACGATCCTATTCAGTTTTGGACTCGAATCATAAAAGCTAAATCCTAAGTCTAGCCCACTTGAAAAGCCCAACATCAAAACCCAAACTCAAACCCTCCCCTTCTTTCTTCTAATTCACGTGAAAGCTAGGAAGAGAAAATCAAAACCCTCCTTCACTATTCACGTAAGTTTTCAAACCCTCAAGAACTCATTCTCTCTCTCTCCTCGTCGCTGCTCTCCTTCTTCACGTCGTTGCTCCAGCCGCCGGTCTCCTCGCCGCCGGTAAGTATCCTTCTCCTTCTCCTTCTCCTTCGATCCCTCCTCCTTCGTTCCTATGCTAATTTTGTTTCTTGCAAACTCCTTGCGCAAGCTAGCCGCAGCCACCATCTTCTCGCTCCTCCGCCCAACCGCGTCGCTGAGCCGCCACCCTATTGTCGCCGGTAATGATCTCCATCCTCCCTCCTTTTCTTTCTTGTTTTCTTTTTGTTATTTTCGTACTCGTTCCTCCTCCCTTTTCATGGCTGACCTTCACCAATTCGCGCAGCCACCGCAAGTAGCACCACCGTGTGCCGCCGTCGCACAGCCCCTGCCGCAAGCCACCTCCGTTCGCCGGCCAACTCTCTCTCCTCCTTCTTGAATTGGTTACTTTCTTAAACCCTAAGTAACTAATTATTTTAAATTAAAGTTTGTTAATTTAGATTATGTTCTTAAATTAAATTTATAATTTTTATGGTAAATATGATTTTCAGATTTGATGTTGAGATTAAAAACGAATTAATTTTCAGTTTTGATTAATTAAAATTAAATTAGGGCTTAATCATGATTTATTAGTTTGAATTATGTTTTCTTGAATTAAAGCTATGGGTTTTGTGATGTAAATTATGAATTTAAGATTATATGAATTTTATAATAAAGTTATTGATTTTCAGATTATCTAATGACATTGAAATGTTGGTTTTGATGGTTTAAAGTATGAAATTCAAGGTTTTTATGAGTTTTAATCATGATAGGTTGAGTATGAATTATTGAATTGGTTGTTTTGAGATACTAGGAACGTAGATTGGCCTTGGTGAAGCTTTTAAATGAATTAATATTGCTGAAAATTTAAAGTACGATGTTTGCAAAAGTTTTCAACGAATTTCAATCACTGGTTCAATAATTATGATGCTAGGAAAGCAAATGTTCAAGTTTTGATATTGGGGAAAGTTCTAAATCTATTTAGGATGCATTTAGAATGCTTTACTATGGTTGTCAATGATTAGAAATTGATTGAGATTACTTGTTGGATTGTTTAGGCGGAGAATTCTCTTTAGGCGACTTTTGAAAGTGTTAAGGTGGCCTATCAGTTTGTTTACACAAGGTACGTACATACCTGTGTGCTTGGAATGCGTGCTAATTGTTGAAACCATGTTGCATTGTTGATGAACTTGGTTATGTTGATATCGTTGATGAATTTAGTCAGGTTGAATATTGCATGTTTAATACTGTTGGTTGGACATATTGAACCTATATTGCATTTTGAGGATTATAGCATGTTAGTATGGATGGTTGATACAAATATGTTTGATTGGGAACACTAGATTACTTTGTATATAATTCAGATCAGTGGATTGTTGTTCCCTTTTAGCTTTTTCACTACTTTATGAGGGCCGAAGACCTCATTTAGTAAGTTGAAACCTTATACCCATATACAGGGTTGATCAGTATTAAAAGAAGGATTGGAGTTAATTGGAATGAGTCTAGTTTGATGCCTTTGTGATCACTTACTTAATTCCAAGATAAAAACAGTTGTAAATAAATGTGGATTGTATGCCTTATGTGATTGTTGAGTCATAACAGGGTGTCAATTTGTAAATCATGTAAAGTGAAACTGAGTAGCAATAGCTTTAGACTGTGCACGTCTAAAGTGACGGACAAACAGGAGTTGGGGTTCATGGTGGTAGCCCATGGCCTTTAATTCGGACCGGATTGATCACCGTGTCCTATTTTTATTCAAACGTTCCTCGATATCGCAGGTCATTGAGGTTACGGAGTCGCGCCCGTACCTCGTCTTCCTTAGTGAAGCATCTAGCTAGAAAACTCGGTCCATTGTCTATTTCAATTAAAATAATATTATTGTTATAAAAGTCCAGTCCAGTCTAGCCTAGCCTAGTTAAGTATGGTCGTTAAATTATCATATTTTGTCTGCCCTTGTTTATGTTCACTAGTATCATGTTAGGGTTGTTCGTTAATAGTATCATATTAGGATTATTATTGTTTTAGTATGTAGTACTCAGCTTTGCTGATTACGTGCTTTGTTTGTGTGTGTTGATCATGGCTATGCCTTATTGATCCTGTGATGACCCATCTCTGGTGAGCAGTCTCTAAGGATCAATAAGCGTTGCCCATCTACAGGTTTGAAGATGATGCATCATTGGGATCGGGATTAGAGAGCTTGTAGTTATATTTTCTTTATTAAGTGATTTGGTTTGTTAACTTAAATTTGAAATTTGTCGTACTATTCGTATTTCCTTATTTCAGTTAATTGGTTTTGGACCTAATATGTAATAAGATTATTTATGAACCTAAAAGTTAGTTTTATGTTTTCCGCTGCAAAGTTCTGAATAAGCCGTACGTTTTCACACGGGCGATAATACTTTGATAATTCCCTACAGTTATATTTAAAAAGGGTTATTTTAGAAAATGGGAATTGTCGGGGTGTTACAATGTCTTTTTAATATATGGACTTAATTAGTATTACAAAATTAAACCAACCTTGTTTTCTTGCTTTCTATTTTTCGTGTCTCATTTTGCTTGTTTACTCTCTTTAACATTATTTTTTACTTTTCATGTTTCGTGTTTCACACGATTTACTACGATGATTCATTTTAGCCTTTTAGGACTAAGGCTTTATTGTTGTAATGAACAGTAGATATATCATGTCAATCCCCGCTTATTACCTATGACGGAAGAAAAATCTAAAAAATTATCTACCACACCATCCACCTAGGTATACAAACTCGCTCAGTGCAAGGACTCACCTTACCCGTTTCACTACCCATCTTACATGCCCGAGTAACCATCTTAATAAGTATCTTTATTAATTATGTGTCTGCAAGTTTTAAATTTGAGTCTTATTATTAGCTCTTGAGTACCCTTAGATGTTACAACTCTCTAAAGTCAGAGAAAATCTTTTTTTATACTAATAAATTACATGGTACTTAATTAAGGTTGCAACAATATATGAAACTTTGATATTACCAGTCTCAATTGTAGCTATTATATTTTTTTCTAGTAATTAATAGACAAACAAATATTTTTATTGTAGTACTTATTTTAGTTCATTTTTACCAAAATGGAAATGTAGAGAATGCTAATTTTTCTTTCCTATTTTTTATAAAGTATATATATGAAAAAAATATCAAAGGAGATTGAGCATGATATTATATCAAGTTAAAAACTACAATATCCCTTATATATCTTTTATCATCTACGAAGTACATTGTAAGTATAAGGTTTTATTGTCATCTTAAATTATTGAATTCTCTTATTTAATTGTTTTTTACATCAAAATTTGGTTTAGAATACACTCAACTTTTCATCCAACCTATTTAAAAATTAAAACAACCATTAACAAATTATTACTAACAGCTTATTGTTATATTGTCAAATCGGTTGTTGAGTATTCCACGATTTTGGTCAATATGAATAACATAGTAGCGCTCAAAAGAACGAAGAGTAGTTTATGCTAAAATGCTTTCATTCATTGATAGACAAAAATTGTTTTCATTCCTTGATTATATTATATAGGGAAGGTAAACTAATTTTAATTTATCGCAAACTTGCATTTAAATTTAATTGTTTTTCTATAGTAGTACATTTTATCAAATATAAAAATAATTTGAGTTTAAGATTCATATCTTGTGTACTCTTACATAAATTATTCCCACTAGGAAATTACTATGCAATACGGAGTACATATTATTAGTAACAATAATATGATGCTTGTTTATAATTCTTATTTTAAAAATATGTATAGATATTCAGTTCCATTCTATAAAGACGTGAGAATGTACAATAAAATTGTATAATGGATTAAATAAGCACGTATATATGTTACTCCGTAGTAATGTTGTCAATGATATTATTGTGTATAAAGATATTGCATAAAATTGTATTCCATAATAAAATATTCATGATATATTATTTAAGAAAAATATACATGATAAGGTACAATTTTATTAGGTAGTACTCCATACAATTAAGATATTAGGTGTCAATTTCCTACGCACGTAAAACATTGAATTTTTTTAAATTACCTTTCCATATTGACAAGTCATTGTTACTATGAAATATAATGCATTCATCTAGTATGACAATAATTTATCTATTAATTAATTTATTTGTAATATAATTGTCTATATTATAAAATGAGCAAATAAAAGAGAAAGGTATACTTGTCAGCACCATGTAGTCAGATTTTTAGTTTGAGGAAAATAACATACTTATTTATTTATTTATACATTTATAATTTGAACTTTAAGAGTGGAATCTTGATAATTTACATCTATATGTAAATTTTAAGATATTCATGTCAAAAGAATATTTACGATTTATAACAACCAACAATATATTTCAGGTGCATATTTTTCCTTAAATACGACAAATAAATTTATACTTATGCACAATATTGCAATATTGATATTTTGTTATAATCTATTTAGATACGACAAAATATTTGCGAATAGTTTAGATAATAAGTATTTCATTCAAATTTACATGAACGTAAACAATTAGTATGCAATACTTTTTGTTGTTTGATTCTATTAAACAGGCTCTATAAAAAAGAAAGTGTCTTAGTTGTTTGATTCTATTAAACAGGCACTATGCCCCTATTAATAAAAATAACCAACTTCTCTTTCAACCTTGTTCGGTTGTTCCTCGTGTCGTTTAATCTATTTAGATACGACAAACTATTTGCACAATAGTTTAGATAGTTCAAATTTACTTGAACGTAAATAATTAGTATGCAATACTTTTTGTTGTTTGGTTCTATTAAACAAACACTATAAAAAAGAAATAGTGTCTTAGTTGTTTGATTCTATTAAACAGGCGTTATGCCGCTATTAATAAAAATAACCAACTTTTCTTTCAACCTTGTTCAGTTGTTCCTCGTGTTGTTTAATGTTGAACAATGGAGCTCTTTTATGGATTATTGACATTGTTGGTATTGAATTACTTTTTTGTTTTTGATGTTATAGATCGATTTGCATTGGTTTGGGTGGTGGTCTTACATTGGGAAGAGTTCGAGAATTGTTTCTTTAAATTGTAGAGAATAATTTCATAAACCGTACTTTGAAAACATACTTCGTAATATGATATTGAACTAT
Source organism: Spinacia oleracea (assembly GCF_020520425.1). Lineage (NCBI taxonomy): Eukaryota > Viridiplantae > Streptophyta > Magnoliopsida > Caryophyllales > Amaranthaceae > Spinacia > Spinacia oleracea. The sequence goes on along the minus strand of NC_079489.1, from coordinate 145,279,907 downwards.
AAGCTAAAACATATTTCTTAATATGATAATGAACTGAAATATATTTACTCCGTATAATTGATTTGTTTGCCGGAAAATATTTTTAGAATGTATATTATCAACAGAATCTTTAGGATTTGTAATCAAAATAAATAATACACTTTCTTAAATAAAATATTCTAATTCCCTCAAAAAAACTTAATTAATTTTTTTATTATTAAAAAGAGAGGCGAATCAATGAGTGACACTTGTCATCACCACATTGATTTTCTCTCTTTTAGTATATTATACGGTTTTTTCATGAAATGCCCCTGAGGTTTGCAATAATGCACCAAATACACCTGCGCGTTTCAAAATTCATAAAATACCCCTATAATTCCGTACTGTCCATTAAATGCTCCTAGATTTAACGGACGTTAGCTTGCCGTTAGTGGTGTTTTACCAATTTACCCTTAAATGTTGTTTGGCGCGATTTAGGCAACAACTGTGACTGAAATTCCAAAAAAAAAAACCTTCTCAACTTCTCTTATTTCTCTCTCCTCTCCCATGTTCTTCAATCTTCCTCAATTCTACTGTAACTGACAAAATTCTGGATAGATCTTCAAGAATTTAGCGAAATTTGTTGCGTTCTCTTTTGGCGAGTTCGTGGGTGTTCGTTTGGTGAGTTCGCGACAAAAAAGGGGGAACTTTGAGGCGATTTAGAGCTTCGGGTGCAGTGGACGAACAAGGGCCAGTTTCGAAGTTGGATTATCTACTTCAAGGTAATAATCCCTTCTTCGCTGATTTATTTTGCTTGTAAAGTATAGTTTTTTTTTCGCGAAATTGATTAGGGTTAGGGTTTTGCGAAATTGTCAGTGATTTTTTGAAATTGTCAGTTGAGATTAATTGATTGGTTAGAAGTTAGTTATTCCTTGGATTTGTTGTGAATAATTGATTGGTTAGTTGTAAGTTATGATTGTGACCTGTTGAATTTCATTGTGATCATGATTGTGGTTGTTTATTGATGAATTGTTGTTGTTTGAATCGAAATTCATGTTTTTTTTCTTAAATTTTCCCTTTAGGATGACTGCAATGTGGTTGTTATTGCATTATGGATCACATAGCTTTGATGTGAGAGTTACATACATGGAAACGTATCGTCTTTTGAGGTTGTTTTTGGATATTTTTGAGGAATCTGTTAAGCAGGATGTGTTTTTACCTAGTACATTTGCCCTGTTTATTGAGTCTCCCTATGGTAGAGTTGAGTTGGTAGATGATAAGACAATGAAGCTAATGTGGGGATGGAATTGGGGTAAGGACACTGCTGAAATATGGGTTGAGGGTACAGACAAACCAGGAGTGGTGTTTAGAAATGCTGTTGCCACAATTGAGCATCATAGGAAGGAGACTGAGAGAAAGCTCAAAGAGAGACAAGATGAACTTCTTAGGGCTCAAAGAAAGGAGGAAGAGGAAATGAGGAAAAAACAGGAGAGAGAGGACATTTTAAGGGAACTTCAGGAACAAATGGAGTACACAGTAGCTGTGGAGGTGCATGTGGTTGATTGTGAGGACTTAAGCACTGAGTATGTGATGATTATAAGCAAGGATGGTGCTGATGAGGTGTTTCCAGGAGCCTCTCAACCACAACCCACACAAGAATCTTCACCCTCCAAAAAACCTACTTCTCCTAAACCAAAAGGAAAGGCCAAAGTCAAGCCAACTACTCCAAAAGCTCCTAAGGTTCCTGAAGCTAAGAAACTGACCCTTAAGAGGAGACCCTCTTCATCAGCTCCCAATCCACCACCACAACATCCCACACCACCACCACAACAGCCCACACCAAAGGAAAAATAATCAATCCCACCACAGCAACCCACCCCAACTCAAAAACAGGCCACACCAAAGGCAAAAAAACCCACCCCAACACCAAAAAAGCCCACCTCAACACCACAGCAACCCACCCCAACTCCAAAACAATCAATCCCACCAGCACAACAACCCACCCCAACAGCACAGCAGCCCATCCCACCACCACAACAACCCAACCCATCACCACAACCACACCCCACCCATTCCCCACCACCACAGAACACCCAAAATGAGCAGCCAACCCATTCAACACCACCACAGAATCAGTCTGAAGCTGTTAAAAGGAAGGGGGGCAGAACTAGACCTAAAGGGTTCAGGGTGAACAGAGTGACTGCCAAGAAAGCTGGAACTTGGGTATCCAAAGGGAAGGGCATAGGTAGGATTGGAGAAGATCACTGCTCATGATCCAAATGCTGCTGCATACTTGGACACATGCCAGGAGCAGTGGTCCAGGCATATGTTTGACCCTGCTATTTGTTGTGATCACAACACAACAAACTTTTTGGAGTCATTCAATGCATGCACAAAACCATGCAGAGACATGCATGTCTTCTCATTGTTGGAAGGTATAGCTCAAAACTTCCTGTTCTTTTCCTTTATTTTCTGAAGTTTGTGATGTTCTGTGTATAATGTTGTATTTGTTGTTGTGTTGTTGTACAACAATCAGAAAGTGGTGTATGGAGAGGGTTGGGGCAAGATTTGACATGGCAATTGATATGGAGGATGGTCAGTTGACTGAGTATGCCAAGAAAGAGGTGGATGAAAGAACAGGGGAGTCTAGGTTCTGCTATGCTACAGCCTGTGGTGGGGGGGAATTTGAGGTTAGAGATGCATATGTGAACTTCCCCATCAGGTTATCAACTAGAAGATGTGGGTGTGTGAAGTGGCAAATTTCTGGAATCCCCTGCAAGCATGGTGATTTATGACCAAAGGCTGAACCCCATTGATTTTGTCTCCCCATTCTTCAAGTCTGCTGCATACAAGCTTACATATGCAGACCACATTCACCCCATGTCAGACCCAACACATTGGCCTAACTTTTCTCTCCCTACCATTCAGCCTCCAGTCATCAAAAGACAAGCTGGCAGACCTGCTAAGAAGAGAAAGAGAGGACCAAATGAACCCAAGAAGGGGAAGAGGAACAGCAATGTGAGATGTGGAAAGTGCAGGGAGTTTGGTCATAACTCTAGGACATGTACGTAAGAATGGAGGACCAAGCACTGGACCAAGCACTTCAGCAGCAGCAGGAGCAAGTACATCACAAGGGGGTCCAAGGGGGAGGAAAAGAGCAAACACAGCAACTTAACCATGGCACAAAGTTAACAGTTAGTTAGTCATTTTTTGGTGAATTGTAGGTGCACAAAGTTAAACTAGCTTAGGCAGTTGACAGTTAGTAAGAATCACTTTTTGGAAAGAAAACTAGTGCTTAGAAAACTGTTTTTGTAAAGCTCATATGCTTAAACAAGTCATGTTATTGCTTGAAATTTGTTACAACTCTACTTCATTGCTATCCAAATTAGAAATGCAAACATTATTACACCAATTTTTATTGCAAACTCGAATTGTTGTTTCTGTTGTTTCAGTTTCTTCTTCAATAGCTTCAACTCTTCATGCATTCCCCTGCTTTCTTCTTGCATTCCCCTGTTTTCTTCTTGCATCCCCCTGTTCTCATCAGTTCTGTTTCCCTTACTTTGAGCTTCATCAAATGTCTGTTCAACAAAACCTTTGCACCACTTGAAATTGTCACAAGGATCACACTTGTAGTAAAGCTTTTGCGGATTTTTAGCCGTTTCCGAGCTCCTAATTGCAAATCTTCTCCCACAATTGCAGTTTTTATTTGGAACTCTTAGGTATGACAAATTTGGGATGGAAGAGGATCCGATTTTTGAATTAGAACTCATGGCTATTTAGGAAATAGAGGGCTAAACATGCAGCAAGTCAAGTGAACACTAGCCTTACTTATAAGCAGCAAGAGCATAACGGCTATATTGTATTAAAACTAGCCGTTGGATTCAAATTATGCAGTATGGGTATTTGGTGCAAAGAACTTTACGAATATGTGTATACTATGCAAAAACTTTATAAGTAGGTGTATTTTATGAATTTGAAACATGACTTAACGGAGGACTAACGGAAAGTCATAATAGGGGTATTTGGTGAACACTTTTGAGTAATTAGGGGTATTTTATGAATTTTGAAACGCGCAGGTGTATTTGGTGCATTATTGCAAACCTTAGGGGCATTTCATGAAAAAACCGTATATTATATAGATAGATTTTGGAAACTTGCATATGTTTACACTTGTGAATTATTCACTCCCAAGTTATGTATTTGAAAATGTGAGAACAATTAATTACATTGATATTTTGTTGTAGTTGAATTTATAATCACGCTCTAACTTATGAATAGACTTTCTCCTTTTTTGTGGTCACATTTCTAGCTAAAGCATACTTCATGATGTATAGAATTTTGTAGATTTTTTTATCATGCACTAAATGTTTAGCTCAATTGAAATTGTGCGTGTTTCAAAAGTGACCATTACCACTCTCAGTTCGATTTAAAGAGATGTTTACTTGATTAAATTACCATTTACCACTCCCAGTTGGATTTAAAAGATGTTTACTTGATTATTCATGTTCCAATAATATATGATCTGGTTAAATAACATGATGTGTTTATATCTAGGGGTTAGCATGGGTCGGGTTCTCGAACTAATATCGTTATCGGATCAGATACTCGGCAACCAATAGCTTTTCGAGTACTATATTCTACTTTCTCATACAAATTAATCATCAATGGACTATATTTAAATTTCCCACACACTACATTCCACTTTTCTTAAAATCCGTGATTTTAGTCAAACATGACTATAATTTTGGTTCGTAAGGAGTAGTTCATTAAAAATATTTTTTATGTATGATATTATTTACGAGTAATTAATAATACTCCGTAAACCAATTTAATTTCATATGTGAGTTGCACGAATTACAATCTAATACGTATTAGAACTTTTACTTACTTTCCTATATTGAAAGTCTGTTGATATCCCGTTAGGAAAATGGATGATGAAAAAAATAAAAAAATATGAGGTTACGATTGTAATAAATGTTATCATAAGATAGACACATATTTTGCAAATGTTGGTCGGTGGCTAAGAGCTGCAGTACATACGGTGCTTTCTTATAGACAATTTGTTGGGAACATATATAGTGAAATCAATTTACGTGGACAAAAAATCTCAACGCATGTCTTTTATTTGAAAAAACAATCCGATTATTTAATCTCAAATTAAAGTAGTTTAAGATACTGAAAAAAATCTAAAATTACATTGTTATTTTAGGTTCACTCTTCTATTGTGTTAGCTTTTATAGTTTTTATTATTATTTTGGTTGAATTTTTTATGTTATGATAGGCATCAAAGAATGTATCAAAAGTGATTTGCGTGAATTGAAGTTCTCCGTTACTTAAGTTTAAAGGAAAAACCTCATATCAACACTTCAAAACCTAGCGTGATTGACGTACTTAGTGCAATTTGAGTCTTTGTATAATACTAATGACAACTTTCTAAATGATATAAAAGGATTACTGTAAATAAACTTTGAATTTTAAACGGTATACTTGTATTATAGTTATATATGTTGTAGACTCATAGTTGATTTTTTTTTTGTGCACGTGGGTAGATCATAATCGTTCTTTCTGTGCTACACTCCATTATATTGGAATTTTGGACAAAGATGCTCACTTTTCCATACATACTATAGTGTGATACAATATGATCACGATTATTTCAACAAACATATGCCATTACAACATTCTTCTACCGTCATGGATGATAATTGGGCTGATAAATTACGATCAATGAATAAACGTTATCCTGAAGTTTTAAGGTGCAATTTATGATTTACAAAGTTGTATGTTAGCTGCCATTTTTTTTCCTCTTTGTTTTAAATGATAAGATCAGTGGCTTTCAAAATCCGATGAAACATTTGATGCACAACTTTATGATAACTTTCCTGATGCAATTCCTAAAACTTATTTGGAGTTTTTCAACTCTACTCTATAAGATTTCCTTGCTCAATAAAGATTCACCCTAGGTAATCATCTATGTGTTTCAGTTTCATCTCTGCATTTAAATTTGTACAGACTCTTAAAAAAAAAAATTGCTCAAAACTTTCATTATGTACAATGAACAATGAAATTTAAATTACAACATTTTATATGAAATTTAACATACAACAAGAGTATTAACCTAGACTCAAACTATATTTTAGTACAATACATGTTATAAATTAATATCAACTTATCTAACTCATGCTTTAATTTTAAATATAATCCCTAAAAAAAAGACTTCGATTTACAAAAATAAAATAAAATAAAATTATTTCAATGCCCGTAAAAATGTAGAGAAATCAGTTTGCTCTTATTTTCTTAAACTTAGATTATTTTTCTTAAACATAATTTCTTTTCAAATAGTAGGGTTGGGGCGTTGGCCTTATTGTTCGGTCGGGCGAGCACAAACGAGTAGAGAGAGAGAGAGAGAGAAAGGGGGTCGAGTGAGGAGAGAGAGAAAAGAGAGAGCTTGTGGTTTTTGTGTGGGGATTTGTGAGGGAGTACGACCTATTTATAAGTTTTGTATCCATAGTGGGCTAGGATTCGGGTTTCCCCTTTCGGGCTTTCAATAAACATAAACTAGGCTTGCATGATTTGTTTGGACTTCAAAATAGAATTGGACTGGGCTTTGCTAGATTAAATTTGTTTTCTTTTCTTAAAACAATTAAAATTCTCCAACTTAAATTAAAATCATTTTTTCTCCAATTAAAAAGTATTAATATTTTTTAAAATACATTTATATAAATATTTAAATGGAACTTTAATTTATAAATTATATAAAAATTCTTTATAAATATAATAAATATATTTATAATTTAATTTAAATACGGCTATTACAGAAGGTTCCCATCATTAAGGTTATCAAAACAATTCATGTGAATTGGTATTGATAGAGTAAAGTCGTATGACCTAATAAAAAATAAAGCTAAATTCGCCAACTGAATAGCAAGGAAGTCAAGATCGAATCCACAGGGAAACAATGTTCTTCCTACTACTAATTAACATGTCTAGACTATTGGTAACAAGTAAAAAATGTTGCCCTGAATATTATAACTACGACAATATATAATTAAATAACAAGAATCTATTACTATATACTAAAAGAGACACCAGGAATGACACGTGTCAATTCCTGGTGGATTTTTTTCCCGCCAAAAACCCTTTCCTAAAAAAAATATTTACTTTATTCTATTTTTATTTTCTCTCCTTTTATATATAATGGTTATACATAGAAAAAATTATAGGATTATTAAATATGACATTATTAGACAATTTTGATAATATTTAGTCTCATATCAATAATAAAAAATATTCTTACTCAATACTTTATTCATATTAAGCATATCAAATATTTAATTTGGTCAAATCATCATATTAAACATATAAAATATATAATACGTAATAGAGCGAAAATTGTATATTATATGATAAAATGAGTATGTTCGAGATTTATTAATTACACAATAGATTTAAGGGATAAATATTTCAGTTAAAAAAGATGGTCAATTAATAATTTTCAAATAACCGTGCGTGCACGAAACCTAATCTAGTATCAGTATTAAAGGAATCTAGGGCAACGGTTCACCACATATGTAGACCAAGATTGGACATCGGACAATAACAATCAATTATTAATCATAACTAGAAATACATGCATCTCTCGAATCTTATGAATTCCTTAGGAAATACAACTAGCAGGCTCTCGCAATTTACTAGAAATAAGTCCTATCTAATAGCCACAGATCATAAACATCAAATTTATACCTCTCGGCGCATAATCTAAGATTAATCAAACTCAATCAAAATAGTCTGGGTGAACAGAATTGACGAACAATTAAAACAAGCTATAGAAATTATAATCGATAATCAAACATTAAATCCAATTCAATCCAATCTCTATCATGCATTCATGGATCCCCTAAACCCTAGAAAGTAGATTACTCACACATATTTAAATTAAACCAAACAAACCTGATTAATGAAAACATAATTGAAATAAAATGATAAAATAAGAAACGAATTGAAAATAAATAATAAAGTAAGAAACGAAGCAATATCTAATTAACGAACGAAGGAGGAAATCAAAAGCTTACAACTTGAATTGAAAATAATATAAGTGTTAACAAAAATTTAGAGAGAGAATAAAACTAAATAATAAACTAAGAGTCTAGAAAATAAGATGATTACATAAAATTTAAGTTCTAATATTTATAGTCTTGCCCAAAATCTAAGCTAAAACGGATCATTAAAATCCGGAAAAGCACGCAGGGGTTGTCGTCGCCAGATCGGGCGGGTGGTCTCCCGATCGGGCTAACAGCTTGATAAGAAGCAATTACAACTGGTGAGCTATGCAGGCGATGGGCGCCCGATCGGGCGCGCGTAGAATTATTAATTCTTCGCCTGACGGGCGACTCTTCGCCTTGTGGAAGCTGACGAGCCCAAGGACAATGGGCAGCAGGCGAACGACGCCCAATCGAGTGCGTGTAGAAAGTGGCTTTTGCTCCTTTTGCTCGGCCGATTGGTCTCCATTCCCCCGTAGATCGTCGGACGACCTTCAACATAGGCCTTGAGACGCCTTTCACTCCTCTAATCACCGAGTCTAACTCTTAGGGCTTGAACATGAGCATCGTAGGCTCCTTAGAGTTGACAAGGATCATTCCGAACTAGCTCTGAATCGTGTAGTGGCCCGTTAAATCATAGAATAAGCCTAAAAAGGCCATTTCTCTTTAAACGACCTGAAAACTCAATGTAACACACTAATAATTCCTTGCTTTTATAAAATCATTTTCCAACTTAAAATAAAGGAATTACTAAAGCATTACCGCCACCGTGATAACGGTTAAGGCTATTACCAGAATTACGCAGCGGAAATTAATGTCAACTAACTTTTAAAAACATAATTAATGAAATGTCGATGCCTCCTACAATTTGGAACCATAATGGCCCAAAACCCAAAGTATAAATAATTCAAACATTTCAAACATAATTAAAGTAAAGTTAATAGTTCAAAATACGAAAACATGCAACTCTCTCGATCATCCCAAGCCACATGATTCCGATCTACCAACCTGCTAATTTATTCTACTCCCCATCAATGCAAGTGCAAATGATAGATCATCATAGGGTCATTGAGGCAAAGGCCATGACCAAAACACACAAAGCACGTAGTCATCAAAAGCTGAGTACTTACAAGAATAGAGTGAAATGAAACTAAAACATGCATCACTCACTAAGTGCTAATCAACATACAAAAGCCATATAATAATTAACAAAAAAATCATGAATACAAGACTCGACTCTTGACTCACAATTTAATTAGAATAAGCTTCGAACGGGCCAAAGAAATATTCCATAAAGGAAAGGTGATGGGAGCCAACCATACACCAAATATATAATAATAAAATCGGGCCATGCCGAGTGTCGGGCCATACCGACGGAATTCCTGCGCATAATATAAATGAAACAACGTCTTGTATCATTAGTAGGAGTACGAGCTTTCCGGCAAGACCCCCCCATTGTTCATACTCAAGGTATATACGTTCCAAGAGTTTTGAAGCTTGTTCAGGTTGCACTTTACGTTTATTAATATTTTATAAAGGTGAACTCAAGACTCAACAATGTACACACATACAATTAATAAACAACAACCCAAGACAATCTTATTTTAATGCTTTAAGACTTGTGATCAATCAAGCAAGACTCTTGTGAAATTACTACCATGTTCCTCCTCACCTCCTCACCAAAGTGAGATTCCACATCATGCCCATTAACATGAGGGTTGTGCCCTTGCACGACAAATCCTAATTCATTTCATATAATATTCCCAACTGAACCCTACATGTGCGGTGGCTTACGTGAGCTAACCCTTCACATGTGGTAAAATAAATAGTACAACGAAGTACGAATAATTGGCTCAGAGTATGCTAGACATCCCATACAATAGCATACAAATAAATAATTCATCCCTTGCATGTGAAACAAACCGTACATGCATAAATATTGAACAACATGATTGACAATGAAATCCATTCTCATAATAATCCCAACATGCGTGTTCAATCAACAAATCAATAATTCCAACAATAATAATTCACATGATCGTCCACCAAATCAACTATGAATTCACCAAGTTCACGTAATACAATTCACATCCATAAACAATCATGTAATGTCCCTTGACAATTAATGTGGTCGCCCTAGACTTGTACTTACCTGGAATACCTAAGTACGGGGGCCACTGTGCGAATCACAACTTACTAGAAATCAACTCCTATAAACACAATGGAGAAACTTAATTATTATCCATGTTTACTAAATTTCCAGCAACTTTGTTTAGTTTTAAAACACTTGAATTAATTAGAACTTAATCGTTCATTAATAAAATAATCGTCTCAATCAATCGTTTAAAACCCTAGCATGAAATTAATTTATTTTCATGCATAGAACCATTAAAAATCGACGTTTTAAGTCTTTATAATATTCTGAAAAATATAATTGATTATCATAATTAAATTCATCATCTAATTATGCTAATCAATCACCCATAAGGCTTAGATTAAAACTCCAATCATAGTTTGTAATTAAAACCATTAAAACTAATAAAAATTGAAGCTTTAATATATACTTCAAATCTGAAAATTATAATATTTCAATTCAAAACATCCTTCAATAATTCAAACATACAAATCCTCAAAATTCGGTGTTCATAACCGATCCCAACATTTTAATTAAACAAACCAATAATATTAATATAATTTAAAATACGAAATTGAAATAGAATAGGCAAGGAAGAAAAGAATTATACCAATCCGGCCTATAGCACGGAACAACCACAAATTTAAGTGATTGGGCGAAAAAGATTGAACAACGAACAAAAACAACACACACACACGTTTCGTGTGTGCGCGCGCGGGCAGGAGCGAAGGCAGGCACAACAGCAGCAGCTGGCGCGCGGGACAAGAGGGCGAGCAAGAGAGTGAGGCGAGGGGCGTGTGGCTGGGCGAGAGCAGCGCACACAGCAACAGCAATAGCACACAGCAGCAGCGCGCAAGGGGAAGGGCGAGCGCTGCGCGAGGGAGCAAGAGGGAGAAAAATTACTGCAGCAGGATTTTAGAACGCTCATAACTTTTAATCTACGACTCGGAATTGATCGATTCTTGAGGCAAAGTTCAAGAACTTTTCGAGATCTACAACTTTGAAGAAGAAACCTTTTTCTGAAAACGAACGGAAGTAGGAGGAAAACGGCCAAACATAAGTTCGACGAAAGAAAGAAGAATTTAGGGTTAGGGTTTTGTTTTTAGGTTTAATGAATAATAGGGAGCGATTTTGAGGGTGAGCACCTATATTTATAGACTTAGGAAACTCAAAGATGGGCTAGGCTTTAGGATTCCCTTTCGGGCTTCATTAAACATAGGATGGGCTTGTTTAATTTGTTTGAACTTGAACTTGGGAATTGGGCTAGATTCATTTAAAATCGTTTTACTTTTGAAACCCAATTAAATTCCCAACATTAAATAATAAATTCGTTTAATATTCTAATAAAATAAAATACATTTAAATAATATTTAAATGCGTTTTAAATTCTAAAAATCATAAAAATACTTTATAAATATAATAAAATATATTTATAAAATACAGAAAAATACGAAGTATTACACTCAAGGGACACTACAAAACACATATTAGTACTAAAAACGGCTCTGAAGAGCTCATTTAAGATAGAAAAGTACTAAGAGACGGGGGTAAAAACATTACATAATATGCAAATATCAGGTATAACCTCATATCTCATGGGAGTATTGGAAAGACGTGGAAAGTAGTAAAAACTTCAACATAACGTTTACCCATTGACTGTGATTTTTTAGTCCAGTTATCATGGATGAAAGTAAAATGATGTTGTAATGTCATATGTTCGTCAAAATTAGCGCGATCATACCGTCGCACACTATAGTATGTACGACAAATTAACGTCTTTGGTCAAAATTCCAATACAATGGAGTGTATCACAAAAAGAACGAATATGACATATCTACATGCGCAACCAAAAAAAAGGTCAACTACGAGTCTACAATCTGTATAATATACTAAAAGAGAGGAAACCAACGCGGTGATGACAAATGTCACTCATTGATTCTCCTATCTTTTAATATAAAATTAATTAATTGATAATGTTTTTGTCATATTTAACTTAATGAATTTTATGGTAACAATTACTAATATGGAAAAATCTATAAAGAATTAAAGATTCATCAATAATTTTACTAACTTATATATAAAAAATTCTATATTTGTATATCTATATCTATATCTATTCTATCTATCTATATAGTTTTTGTCATAACATTAACATCAAAAATGATATGTATCCCTACTTTCTATTATTATTTTTAATTTTTCTAGCTTACACCTAAATATTTAATCTCATCACATTAAGTTTCATATGCGAAGATTGGTAATTTTTTGTTTTGCACCTAAGTATAGTACGAACTTCTATGTAGTATTATTCAAAATTCCTATTCAAAAATTTAATAATGAAAATAGTAACATACAAGTATAATTCATTATCCAACTAAGAGAGAATAATTTATTCAAGTATTAATTAGCCGTATTGATGTTGGACATCTGCCCCCAACTTGTATCTCTATTATACTGTATAAGCCAAGAGCTAGGGTCATTTTTGGTAATCACGCTTTTGGTGTCCCCACGTAAAATACCAAAATACCCTTCAGCTTAGATATTCTTCTCCAATTCAATTGTGATTAATTTTCAGTAACAATAAACATTATTTCTTATTAAAAAGAAAGCATAAGAAATAATCTTTTCAAAATAAGTCATCAACCTCTCATCTTCTATGCACTCCTTATAAATAAATCTACTAACAACCATTTTCGTTATGTCTTACACAATCAACCCTGTAAAAATAATACTTTAGTTCTTACTGAAAGTTTATGCTTTAATATGTGATTAGCCAAGTACATTGCGAGAAAAAAAATGTGATTGTGTAAGAAAACGTAAATCAATTAAGCATAAAATAAGTGATTAGCCAAGTACATTGCGAGAAGGAAAAAAAAGAAGTGAAACACACTATTTATATATTAATTTTCTTTACTGTAATACTACAATTTAGATTTTTCGTCATATAATAGGTGTATTACATTGTTTCACTATGTAAATGCTTTTAGCTAGAGATTATATCTAATTTTTCTTCATATCAACTTTTTGAACAATTTTTCTAGCATACTCCTATTATTTATTACGATTAGTTGTCATATTTTAATTTTTATAATATTGCACGCATAGTGTGCATACAAGACTAGTTATATATATATATATATATATATATATATATATATATATATATATATATATATATATATATATATATATATATATATATATATATATATATATATATATATATATATATATATATATATATATATATTACTAGTCTTATATGCACGCGATGCATGCGAAGATAAGAAACATATTTATGTTATTATATTTAAACCTTAATGTAAAAAATATGATATAAAGCGATGCATGCGAATATAAGAAACATATAAGTTAAACACAAATAAACAGATTGATTAAAATTGTAAGAATTTATTTAAGGTGCTAGATTGATAAAAATGTTTCTATGTGCTTTTCCTATTGGATAGGTTGTCATTATATTCTCTATTCTATAAGTGTGAAGTGTATTTTAGTAATCCAAGGGGGACACCAAAAGTGTATTTACTAAAATAACCTCTGTAACACCCCGACAATTCTCCCTTTTCTAGAATAACCTTTTAATAAATATAACTATAGAGAATTATCAAAGTATTATCGCCCGTGTGAAAACGTAACGGCTTATTCAGAATTTTGCAGCGGAAAACATAAAACTAACTTTAAATTTATAAATAGTCAACTACGGAATTAATTCCAAAACCAATCAACGAAAACAAAGTCGATGTAACTAATTCAACAAGTTTAAAGTCCAATTAAACAAACCAAATTTACTTTAGCAAATCAAATTAAACTACAAGCTCTCCAATCCCGAACCCAATGATGCATCATCTTCAAACCTGTAGATGCAGTGGCGGACCATCCAGGGGGCCCCCCAAAAAAAAATATCAGTCTTAGAACAAGTGCAGAAATAGAAGTTGTAGAGCAAGTTCAAAAACAGCCCATCGAAAAAGCAAAAAAAGCCCAACTTAACTCCACACTACCGTGAATCAAGGCTGATTCATATCTCGTGGCCCACTTCCTACAAGACCTAGACTCCTAATCTTCCTTTTCCTGTTTTTTTGTATTATTTTTATTTTATTTGTTATTACTTTGTATATGAAGTAGTTAGAAATGAGAATGAATCCATTTTTCGTCAGTTATGGATTTGCTCCATTGTTGGAGTCCTAGTAATCACTATCAATAATCAGGTAAGATTCAATGCTTTATACATAATTATTTTCAATAAAAAAAAATTATGTTACCCCGTAATATGTTATGAATTCTATTTGTAATGCTTTATTACAAATTTAGTTTTGTACCAATTGAGGTTGGCATGAGTGGTTCAGGGCCTCTTGCTCCTTAACCAAGGTCTCGGGTTCGAGCCTTGGGAATGGAAAAAATCTCAACTGGAAGGGATGCTGCCCATCGAGGTACCCATGCAAACTCCCGTGGGAGATTAATCCACTCGCCAAAAGGGGTGGGAACTCCTCGTAGTAGAACAAAAAAAAACAAATTTAGTTTTGTATTTAAAGGAAAATAACAAAGACTTATAGTAGTACTAGGTCTATATTTAATAATTTTAAATTGTTGAAAGAGTGACTAGCAGTACAGAGTACTATAATTTATTAATTTAGGATATAATTGTGATGCTTGTTATTTTGAGGGCTTATATAACTTGTTTTAGCTACTTTTTCATTAAAAATATTTGTTACTCCATATAATAGTATTCTAGTGTATACTTTTTTCTTGGCATGTTCCGTTTACATTGGCCCCGGAAAGAAAATCTTTCAAGATCCGCCACTGTGTAGATGGACAATGCTTATTGATCCTTAGAGAGTGCTCACCAAAATGGGTCATCACAGGATCAATAAGGCATAGCCATGATCAACACAAACAAACAAAGCACGTAATCATCAAAGCTGAGTACTACATACTAAATCAATGAATAAATATTCCTAACATGATACTAATCAAACATAAATAAGGACAACCAAAATATATTAACTTGAAGACCACATTTTGACTGGACTAGACTAGACTTTTATAACATTAATATTATTTTAATTGAAATAGTCAATGGACTGATTTGTCTAACCAGAAGCCTTCACTAAGGAAGACGAGGTACGGGCGCGACTCCGTAACCTCAGTGACCTGCGATATCGAGGAACCTTTTAAATAAAATAGAACGCAGTCATCAATCCGGTCGCAGAAAAAGCCATGGGCTACCACCATGAACCCCAACTCCTGATTGTCCGTCACTTCAGACGTGCACAATCTAAAGCTATTGCTATTCAGTTTCACTTTACAAGATTTACCAATTAATACTTCGTTATGACTCGTCAATCACATAAATCATATAATCAACAAGTATTCACAACTGTTTTTATCTTGGGATTAAGTAAGCGATCACAAAGTTATCAATCAAGAACTCATTCCAATTAATTCAACCTTTCCTTTAACAATGGTTAACAACCCTTATATAGGTGTAAAGTATCATGATCAACTTACTAAACAAGGTCCTCGACCCTCATAAAGTAGTGAAATGCTAAAAGGGAACAACGATCAATTGATCTAAACCAATATATATAAAATAATATAAAGTTCCCAATTAACTGACATGCTTGCACCAATCATCCATGCTAACATGTTATAATTCTTATAATAAAGTTCTATGCTCAACGCATTTATTCAACGACATTGAACATGGAATTTCAACATAAACCAGTTCATACATACATTCAACATTGTTTCAACAATAGCACACATCCACAAACAGACAGGCATGTACGTACCTTGTGTAAACAAATTGATAGGCCACTTTAACACTTTTAAAAGTCGCCTACAGAGAATTCTCCGCCTAAATTAAACAACCAATAAAGATTCCCAATCAACTTCCAATAATTCACAGCAATAGTAAAGTATTCTAAATACATCCTAAACATATTTAGAACCTTCCCCAATATCAAAACTTGGATATTTAATCTCCTAGCATAATAATTATTATACTAATGATTAGAAATTCATTAAAACTCTATAAAACACCGTTCTTTAAATTTCCAGCAATATGAAATCGTTTAAAGCTTTCCCTAAAACCAAATTATCATGCTTAGAACATAAAAATAATAGTTTTAATAATTCATAATCATTCTACCATGATTTAAAACCATTAAAAACTTAAAATTCATGCTTTAAATAATTCAAATTCTCCTTTCAATCAAATTATGTAATCTGAAATTTAATAATTCAATTATGTAAAACATATAAATCTGAAATTCATAATTGAATTATAAAACTATACATTTAATTCAATAAAACATAAATTACATTAATAAAACACAATTAAAACATTTAATTAGCTTAGGGTTTAAGAAATTAACCAAGAGGGAGAAGAGAAGAGGGCTGGACGGCGGTGCAGGAGTGCGGCAGCGGCGGAATGACGGCCGGACGAAGGTGGTTGCTGTCGTGGGCGGTAGCGGTGGTTGCTGGTCGAACATAGGAACAACGATTACGGGGAAGAAAAGGACGAAAGCAAGAAAGAAAGAAAGAGAACGAAAAAGAAAAGGAGGGATGAGAAGACTACCTCGCAGTGGTGGACGGCGAGGGCTGCAGCGACGGCGGCTGAGGCAAAGCCACGAGCGATGGTGGCAACGTGGTGGTGGTGCTGTGCGAAAACAAGAATACACAAGTGAGGAGGAGTGCAAGAAAACGAAGGAGAAGAGGAAGAAGGATCGGAGGAGGCTACCGTGCAGACCGGCGACGGCGAGGAACGACGATGGTCGCAGGTTGGTGGTGGCGGCGGCACGAGCAGTAGGAAGCAAGGGGAGGCTTGAGAGTTTTTTCACGTGAAGTTGAAGCAGAAGAGAGGGTTTTGTTTCTTTTTCTTTTACGTGAAGTTGAAGGAGAGGAGAGGAGAGTTATGGGTTTATCTATTTTGGGCTTCACCAATTTGGGCTAAGTGAAGGAAATAATGCCCTTGGTCCAAGTATGTATTCAAAACTAAGTCTAATAAATGAGGTTCTGTATTAATTAATTATACAAGTTAATAATCCAGTGAGATCAAGTGAGCTGTATGCCTAGCTAGAGGCCGCTTCAGTTCAAGTGGAATTAATAATATTAATCCACAACTTACTCTTGACTGAACCCGTAGAGTCACACAAATAGTACGTGAACGGATCAAGTATTTAAGTGAATTAAATACTCCACTTATGGATATTTGGATTCGACGGATCTCGGTTCCAGTGGGAGCTGAAATCGTCAAAAGACAAATTATGAATACTCCGGAAACGATGATATTGCCGGATACGGAAATATGGATCATATCGGAAATATAACTATTATCCAAGTCGTAGATGTTGCCGGAAACAAAAACATGGTATGTGTCGGAAAATATTGCCGGAAACGGAAATATTGCCGGTATCGGAAATATTGCCGGTATCGGAAATATTGCCGGAATCGGAAATATTATCGGAATCGGAAATATTATCGGAATCGGAAATAAATTCCGGAATCGGAAATATTAAATGTTTGTTCGAAACGGAAATAAATTCCGGAATCGGAATTAAATATTGTTCGAATCGAAAATGAATTCCGAAATCGGAAGCGCAACGTACGAAATAAACATCGGACGAGTTTGCTAGACGCAAGGCCCAACACGAAGCTAGGCCCGCGCCTAGCGAAGCCCGCGCAAGCGCAGCAAGCGAGCAACAGCAGCTCGCCAAGAAAGGCAGGCCCAACCAAGCACGGAGCAAGGCCAGGCCCAGCCGAGCAAGCCAAGGCCAGCAGCAGCAGCGCCCTTGCAATGGGCCGCGTGACTGCCTGCTGGACCGAGCCGCGCGTGAAGGAAATAATGCCCTTGGTCCAAGTATGCATTCAATGCTAAGTCTAATAAATGCGGTTCAGTATTAATTAATTATACAAGTTAATAATTCAGTGAGATCAAGTGAACTGTAATGCCTAGCTAGAGGCCGCTTCAGTTCAAGTGGAATTAATAATATTAATCCACAACAGCACAACTTACTCTTGACTGAACCCGTAGGGTCACACAAATAGTACGTGAACGGATCAAGTATTTAAGTGAATTAAATACTCCATTTATGGATATTCGGAATCGATGGATCTCGGTTCCAGTGGGAGCTGAAATTGTCAAAAGGCAAATTATGAATACTCCGGAAACGATGATATTACCGGAAACGGAAACATGGTACGAAGCGGAAAATATTATCGGAAATGGAAATATTGCCGGAATCGGAAAAATTGCCGGAAACGGAAATATTGTCGGAATCGGAAATATTACCGGAATCGGAAATAAATTCCGGAATCGGAAATATTAAATATTTGTTCGAAACGGAAATTAATTCCGGAAACGGAAATATTAAATATTGTTCGAATCGGAAATGAATTCCGGAATCGGAAAATAAATCGGAAGCGCGATGTACGAAATAAACATCGAACGAGCTTGCTAGACGCAAGGCCCAACACGAAGCTAGGCCCGCGCCTAGCAAAGCCCGCGCAAGCACAGCAGGCGAGCAGCAGCCCGCCAAGCAAGGAAGGCCCAGCCGAGCAATGAAGCAAGGCCAGGCCCAGCAAGCAAGGCAAGGCCAACAGGCTGGTGCGCCCTTCGTGGGCTGCGTACCAGCGCTGCTGGGCCGAGCCAACCCACCGCACACGGGCAGTACCCCTTGCGGGCTGTTCGTGCGTGTTGTTGTGTTCGTGCATGTTTCGAATCCTTAGGAATTTAGGATTTATCCGATTAGACTATTTTCCCGAAACTACTAGAATTAGTTGTTAAGCTAAACACTAAAATTAATAGATTTAATTTAAGTCTAATTCGAATTGAATTAGATAAATCGAATCCTAGTAGGTTTCTAGTTCCGAATAATTCTACCCTATAAATAGGTGATGGAAATCACAATTTATATACATCAATTCAAGTATTCATATAGTTTGAAGTTAAAAACTAAGGTTAATAATTTGCCACAAAATTATAAACGAATAACATAATACCTTAGGCTAAATTCTAGTTAATTGAATCTAAGGCGGATCCGAACGTGCTGTGGACTATCTACGGAGGGACTACACTTGGAGTCCTAAACTTGTTCTTGTTCGGTTCGGGAGCAGCTAGGGAAGGCATGCTACAAATGTATGCATCCTAAATTATACTAATTGTTATGTGGCAATTAATTTGGATTCCTTGCTTTATGGTTTTTCTGCATGAAATATATGTTTTATTTTTGTCATAACCTAACAGTGGTATCAGAGCTTCTAATTAATTCCATAATCAATTATAGTTAACATGGTTAAATTTTATAAATTTGCAATGAATTAAATGGGTGATTAATTTCGATTTTTGTAATTAATTGCAAATTCGTGCGATTATTTAATTATATGTTCGCAGGATTTTCAGCAGTTTAGTCTATAATAGTCGGAATCGTATAATTTTATAGTGAATTTCGCATGTAAACGGCGTTTTAAAATTTTGACCAAAATCAAAGATTTGATGCCGAATCCAGAATTCCCAAATTCGAAGCCTAACTATGACCTTTCAGAGGTTTTAGTTTTTCGAAAGCAAAATTTTTAATTTTTTGGATGTTAAATTAAATATTTGCGATTCTTGTTTGTAAATCTTGAATCTATGTTTGACCTACTGTATATGTTAAACAATTTGAATGCCTAAGCTTGTTAATTATACAACCTAATTTGTAATTGTAATTAATTTGTTGAAATTCGAATAATTTAGAATTTGATTTGATTTTCATAATTAATTAGCAATTTAATTAGGATCCTATTATTAAAAACCACCATAAAATTTGTTCAAATTAAAATGTTTTAAAATTTTATGACCAAGATCTAGATTTGAATCCATATAATCGGAAATTAATTTGAATAATAAATTTTCGATTTTTCTCCCTAAATTTATGAAATTAATATGATTCATTAATTCGTCGATAAATTTAAATAATAAAGTTTTGATTTTTAAAAAATCCGTTCACGAATCTTGCACGCACGAAGCAATGGACGCTAAGTGTTACCCTTAAGGGGTGTTGTATAGTGCGGGCATGCGACGACAAGCAAGGGAGCTAGTCGCCCATGCGGTACGAATGCAGCGAGCAAGGGTGTGGCATGCGCGCAAGGCAACTGCCCTGCCTAGCGCAGTGTGCTGCGAGCAGTGGGCGGGGTGGGCGAGAAGGCAAGGCAACAAGCACAACGCATCGTGCGTGCGGGCAGCGATGGCTGGCTCGTCCAGCTGCGTTGCCCAGCAGCGTGCCTCGGCAGTAGGCGAGTGGGCTGCGCGCAAGCGTGGCTTGCTGGGCTTGCTGCGTTTGCGCGTTGTCGCTCAGCCTTTGCGGTACGATTAGTCGAGTGGCAGCCCATTGGGCGTGGCCACTAGTTGGACTCGGCAAGGCATGGGCGCGAGCCCATGGCCTTGTCTTGGCTTGATTGGTTCGTTTTAATTTTAATTTTGATTTTCAGTTGGAAAAACGATTTTAATTAAATTTAAAATTCGTAATTTAATTTTTTTTTGGAATTTAATTTTGAATAATCTAATTATTATAAATTTTATTTATACCAATTATTTTACTAAAATTAAAACCTTGATTAAATATAAATTAATTAATTTAATAAACTGAAAATAAATTAAAGGATTTAAATAATAATTTATATGAGCTTTAAATTTTAATTAATTTTGTAAGTTTCCTGTTAGACTAGGAAATACAAATTTATGTTTAAAATTAGTAAAGCATGTAAATTTTTGGTTTTGGGAGCGTTTTAGTCACAAACTCTTGATTAGGTCTACATTCCTTTAAGGTTAAAATAACTCGATTAGAATTAATAAGGATTGAATAATTTGTAGATTATTGGAAGCCTTGATTAATTGCTGCAAATATTTATATGATGCATAATATGTTCTACTAACCAGCTGTAACACCCTAATAATTCGTTGCTTTTTATAAAATATTTTCCAACTTAAAACATAGGAATTACCAAGATATTACCGCCACCGTGATAACGACTAAGACTATTTACCAGAATTACGCAGCGGAATTTACTAACTTTCAAACATATTAAATAAATAGTTAATGGTCATTAAAACAAGTTGGAACCGTTGAGGCCCAAACTAAAACAACCCATTTGAAATCCATTAACTGAAATAGTAATAGTAGTAGTCATGACTAAAAATAGAAATAGAGTTTATAAAATACGGAAGAATAAACTCTCAACTCGAATCCCATGATAACTTCTCCCGCAAGTTATCTCTACAAACCTGCTTTATTGAAAATCTACTCCCCAACAACGCAAATGCAATTGATGGATCATCATAGGGTCATTAAGGCAAAGACCATGACCAAAAGACATGAAGCACGAAGTCAACAAAAGCTGAGTACGAACAAGCTAGAATAACATTCTATCCTAACATGCTTCACTCGACAATTGAATAATCCACATGCAAAAGCCATATAATAAACAAGTAAACATGGAGACAAGACTCGACACGAGACACGACTCTTGACTCACAGTTTAATAAAAAGTAGCTTCGAACGGGTAAAGTAAGGTACCCTCAAAAGGAAAGAAAAGGGTGATGGGAGCCAACCATACACCAAAATAAGTCGGGCTACTACCGACAGTCGGGCCATACCGCCAGGAATTCCAATGCACAACGGCATAAAAGAGAATGAAACAACGTCTTGTATCATTCTAGGAGTACAAGTTTTCCGGCAAGACTCCCCCCATTGTTCATACTCAAGGTATATACGTTCCAAGAGTTTTGAAGTTCTTTGGGTTACACTTTACGTTAATTAGTATATTATGTTCAAGGCGACTCAAGACACAACATACAAACAATTGAACAATTAAACAATTCAACAATGACTCTTTAATATTTTACTTCTTTAGGACTTGTGATCAAACAAGACTCAAGTGCAATTACTCCTATTGTTCCTTCTCAAAAACACTGTTTGAGATAACCCAACATTGCCTATTAACAAGCGGGGTGTGCCCTTAGCACGAATTTTCCTTAATTCAATTCACATAGACTCTCTTAACATATTCTACCCCTTTGGTAGAATATATATTGCTCACTGGAAATATTCGACTGGCTCAAAATATATGCTAGACATCCTGTACTATAGCATAATAATAATAACAACTTGCATGCGCACTACCCATACATGCAAACCAACTTGAACAACATGCTTGACATAATTCAACGATTATAAAAGTCCATAACATGATAGTTCAATAGAATCTATAAAGCATAATTCCATTCATAACATGCTCGTTCACATAGATTCAATAATAATAATAACATGCTCGTTCTCAACATTAAACATGAATTCATAATAACATATTCATTCCCAATCATCAAACATGAATTTCCAACATATAAGTTCACATGATTCGCATTCAATACACTTCATAAAGTCCTCAAGGGATGGGTGGTCACCCTAGTCTTGTACGTACCTGGAATACATAAGTACGGGGGCCACTGTGCGAATCACGACTCACTAGAAATCAACTCCTATATATAAACACAAAAGGAGAACTAAATTATTATCCATGTTTACTAAATTTCCAGCAACTATTTAAGATTCTAAAACTCTTAGTTTAATTAGAAATCATTCATTAATTGGTAATTTAATAGTCTCAAATAGTCAACTCAAGTCCTAGCATAAAAACATTGATTTTTTCGCTTTAAAACCCTTAAAATCCAACCTTTTGAAGCTTATAAACATTCTGAAAATTTAGATTGGTTCCCATAATTTAAATTGTCATTAAATTATGTAAATCAATCGCTCAATCAATTTGAAACCAAAACCCTAAAAATGGTTTAATCCGAAAACGTGTTTTGACTTCAAAAATCAATACTTTATGAACATATAAAATCTGAAAATTACAAAACCAATCATCAAAATCAATTTCTTTAATTAAAACATACTACTAACCCAATACGATGTTCATAACCATTTTAATTAATCTAAACAATCCAATAATTAAACTTAATCACAATAATTAAATCAATTTGTAACTGAAAATTAATATTTTTGAAAACATAATTTTTATTATCCAATTCAATAACACACACACACACACAACAATTAATTGTGTTGTGTGTGTGCGCGTCGAGCAATCAACGCAACAACAACGACACACAACAACACCGCACGCACCGCAACACAGCGCGCGCAAGGCGACGAGAGGGCGAGGCTGCGGGGCGGGTGAGGCACAGAATGCGCGACACACACAACAGCGTGGGATGCGCCGAGGGACGAGGCAAGGAGCGGGCGAGGGCGCGAGCACGCAGGCACTTGGTGTGCTACGCTGCGGCTGCGAGGCTGGGCGCGCACGGCACGACGCGAGGGATGGGCACCACACACACGGCACACTCGTGCCTTGGGCTGCAAGGAAAGGGTCGGACGAGAGGGGTGTGTGGGTGTGCCGCAAGGAGGGAGGAAGTGAGGAGAGAGAAGGAGTGCTGAAAATTCTTGTGAGGGTTTAATGAGGGGGTCTATTTATAGTTTTTCTCTCCCATGTGGGATAGGTTATGGTAGTTTGAGTTGGGCTTATTACCGGGCTCAATTCATTAAATCCCTTGCAAGCTTTGTTGGGTTTAATTAAAATAAAACGACCGGGCTTTTAAGTTTATTAAATTCGTTTTTGAAATACGACCCAACAATTTCCGATTAAATAAATTCCTTGAATTTATTTAATAAAATCCGGTTTTCGAAACAATTAATATTTAAATTAATTAAAATTAGAAGCACATTCAATTCTCATTAAATGAAATTAATTTATAAAAATACACGAAATGTTTTATAAATATAAAAAATATATTTATAATTATTAGAAAAATACAAGGTATTACAGTCTACCCTCCTTAAAAGAAGTTTCGTCCCGAAACTTGGGCACGGAAATCACAATTTTAAAACTAAACTTGAGACTATTTTGAGACTTTAGTGCGTTTTCTTTGCAAAAAGTTTTAGTTGCTGTACTCTTAAAGTAATTCAACATGACAATAAACAGTGAAACTTCACTGGAAACAACGATTCGAGCATATCCTAAAGGATAAATTGGGTAAATAAGGTAAAAAGCGCGAAATTCTACCGCACTCTACCCCCCTTAAAGAAAACGAGTTACGGCCCCGTAACTCAACTAACCTCGGGAAATTTCTTTCTCATTTCCTCCCCCGCTTCCCAGGTAGCTTCTTCAGACTCTTGGTTAGACCACAACACTTTTACGATCTTAACATCCTTAGTTCGAGTGCTACGCACTTTGCTATCAAGTATCTTGACAGGTCTTTCCTCAAAGGTCAAACTTTGGTCTAACTCTATGGTCTCCGGTTGTAGTACATGAGACTTATCCGGGACATACTTCCTCAACTGGGATACATGAAACACATTATGCACTCTATGCAAGTCCATGGGCAAGGCAAGTCTATACGTTACCTTCCCTATCCGTTCTAAGATCTCATATGGGCCTATATACTTTGGGCTAAGCTTTCCCTTCTTCCCAAATCTCATTACACCTTTCATTGGTGAAACCTTTAGCAACACTTTGTCACCTATTTGGAACTCTTCATCCCTACGCTTTAAATCTGCGTAGCTCTTTTGGCGATCTTGCGCGGCTTGGATTTTGGATTGAATAGTCATAACCTGATTCATAGTGTCCTCTATCAATTGGGGGCCTAGTACAACGGTTTCACTAATGTCACTCCAACATAGCGGACTTCTGCATTTTCGTCCATACAGGGCTTCAAATGGTGGCATTCCAATACTGGCATGATAGCTATTGTTGTATGAAAACTCAATTAGATCTAGGCTATCTTCCCATCCACCTTGGAAATCAATCACACAAGCTCTTAGCATATCTTCTAAGGTTTGAATAGTTCTTTCGGTTTGTCTATCTGTGGCTGGGTGGAACGCTGTACTCATTTTCAATGTGGTACCAAAGTTCTTCTGCACACTTTTCCAGAAATTCGAAAGGAACCTAGAATCTCTATCTGATACGATATCCTTAGGAACTACATGTAATCTCACTACATGTTTGATGTAAGCTTTGGCAAGTTGTTCCATTTTCCAGGTTTCTTTCATTGGTATGAACACTGCTGACTTAGTCAACCTATCGACCACTACCCAAATGGTGTCATTTCCACTTTTCGACTTGGGTAAGCAAGTGACAAAGTCCATTGAGATACAGTCCCACTTCCAACTCGGAGTTTCTAAGGGTTGGACCTTTCTCTGAGGTCTTCTATGCTCAATCTTAACCTTCTGACAAGTCAAACACCTTGCCACGAATTCAGCCACTTCGTTTTTCATCCTTGGCCACCAATAGACCTTCTTCAGATCCTTATACATCTTGTCACCTCCCAGGTGAACAGAATATGGTGTATTGTGACCTTCTCTCATCAACTTCTCTTTTATATAGTTCACCACACTTTTGAGGTACGCACCATCGTCCTTTATACCTCAAACTTCCATCCTCGTGGATCTTAAAATCAATCTCCTTTCCTTGCGAAATCTTTTCCTTTATCCGCTCTAACTTAACATCACCAGCCTGATTCTCCCTGATTTCATCAAATACTGACGACTGGATGGTTAAGGCATTTATCATATTCTCAAGGCATTCTCCACTCACTCTTTCTAGATTCAGTCGCTGCATGTCCTTACACAGCTCGTTAACAACTACTAACGCATTCACACCATGACTTGATTTCCTACTCAAGGCATCTGCGACTACATTGTCTTTTCCCTCATGGTACTGAATATCTAGATCATAGTCCTTGATTAAATCCAACCACCTTCGTTGGCGCATGTTTAGGTCCTTCTGTGTGAAAATGTACTTCAAACTCTTATGATCCGTAAATATCCTACATTTCACACCATACAGATAGTGTCTCCATATCTTCAACGCAAACACTATGTCGGCTAACTCCAAATCACGGGTAGGGTAATTGGATTCATATGGCTTCAACCGCCTCGACGCATACGCGATCACCTTCCCGTTCTGCATCAACACACACCCTAAACCATTCTTAGAGGCATCACTATATACATCATAAGTACCGCTCTCATCTGGCAAAGTTAACACTGGCGTGGTTGTCAATCACGTCTTTAAGGCTTGGAACGCTTCCTCACACTGGTCATTCCATTCGAACTTTGCTTCTTTCTTCATCAAGGTTGTCATTGGTTTGGCGATTCTAGAAAAATCTTGCACAAAGCGTCTATAATAAACCGCTAAACCAAGAAAACTTCGAATATCGGTGACACTCTTAGGTGTAGGTGTAATACCTCGTATTTTTATAATATTTATAAGTATATTTTATTATATTTATAAAGCATTTTACGATTTATTAACATTTAAATAATATTTGAATGCATTTTATTTAATGTATTTTAATTAATTAGAATATTTATTATTTTAATTAATTACGAAAAGAATTTAATTCTTGAGTCGGGAAATTAAATGAGTTGCAAATGATTTTTAAAGCTCCGGGTTTTAAATAAAAAGTCCAATTCGTTTTATTAAACGAGCCCAATCAAAAGAGTTTAATTTAAATCCTAAGCTAGCCCAAATCATTTATTTCCTAAGCCCAACTCAAATCTCCTAAGCTAGCCCAAATCATTTATTTCCTAAGCCCAACTAAAATCTCCTAAGCCTAGCCCATCAAGGGATTAGGGAGCCTATAAATAGACTCCCCCATCATTAAATGAGCCCCTAAAATTCATAAACCCTATTTTTGCTTTGCTTGCCCAACACTCCTCTTTTCTCTCTTTCTCTTTCTTTCGGCCCTCTTGTGCAGTCCCCCATCAGTAATTAAAATGCTGGGAACCGGTTATGAATACCGTGGTTAGAGGATTTGCGTGTTGTGATTCATTAGGCTTGTTTTTATTATTAAAGGATAAATTTTCAGATTTGTTTATTGAATAAAGCATTGATTTTTATGATAATAAACTAGTGCTATTGGGATTTTCAAGTTAGGGTTTTAACCTAGACCTAATGAGTCAATTGATTAGCATAATTAGGTGATGATTTTAATTATGATAATCAATTATATTTTCAGATTTGAATAAAGGTTTAAAGTGTCGATTTTTATTGATTTTAAAGGCGGAAAAAGTATGTTTTCGTACTAGGGATTGATTTTGCAAATTGAGACGTTTTTATTATTGAAAAACGATTGAATTCTAAAGTCTAAAGGAGGTTTTAAATTTTATAAAGTTGCTGGAAATTTAATGAACATGGAAATAATTTAAGTTCATTATTTTGATGATAGGAGGTGATTTCTAGTTGAGTGCTCGTTATTGCAAAGTGGCCCCTACGCTTAGGTATTCAAGGTACGTACAAGTCTAGGGCGACCACACCTTTTGCCAATGACATTACATGATTGTTGATTATGTGAATTACATTATGTGGAATCATGTTTAATTTGGTGAACGAGCATGTGATTTGTGATGTTGGATTTATTGGATCAATTGTTGAACAAGCATGTTGGAATTATTATGAGTATGGATTTCATTGTCAATCATGTTGTTCAATATTTATGCATGTATGGTTTATTTCACATGCAAGGGATGAATTATTTATTTGTATGCTATTGTACGGGATGTCTAGCATACTTTGAGCCAATTATTCGTACTTCGTTGTACTATTTATTTTACCACATGTGAAGGGTTAGCTCACGTAAGCCACCGCACATGTAGGGTTCAGTTGGGAATATTATGTATAAAATGAATTAGGATTTGTCGTGCAAGGGCACAACCCTCATGTTAATGTGCATGATGTGGAGTCTCACCATGTGAGGAGGAACATGGTAGTAATATCACAAGTGTCTTGCCTTGTTGATCACACGTCCTAAAGAATTTAAAATAAGATTGTTTTGGTTGTTGTTTATTAATTGTATGTGTGCATGTTGGTGAGTCTTGAGTTCACCTTTAATAAAATATTAATAAACGTAAAGTGCAACCAGAACAAGCTTCAAAACTCTTGGAACGTATATACCTTGAGTATGAACAATGGGGGGAGTCTTGCCGGAAAGCTCGTACTCCTACTAATGATACAAGATGTTGTTTCATTTATAATATGCGCTGGAATTCCGTCGGTATGGCCCGACACTCGGTATGGCCCGATTTTATTATTATATATTCGGTGTATGGTTGGCTCCCATCACCTTTTCCCTTTGTGGATTATTCTTTTGGCCCGTTCGAAGCTTATTCTAGTTAAATTGTGAGTCAAGAGTCGAGTCAAGTGTCGAGTCTTGTATTCATGATTGGTTGTTAATTATTATATGGATTTTGCATGTTGATTAGTACTTAGTGAGTGATGCATGTTTTAGTTTCATTTCACTCTATTCTTGTAAGTACTCAGCTTTTGCTGACTACGTTGTTTGTGTGTTTTGGTCATGACCTTTGCCTTAATGACCCTATGATGATCTATCATTTGCACTTGCATTGATGGGGAGTAGAATAAAATAGCAGGTTGGTAGATCGGAATCATGTGGCTTGGGATGATCGAGAGAGTTGCATGTTTTCGTATTTTGACCTATTTAACTTTACTTTAATTATGTTTGAAATGTTTGAATTATTTATACTTTGGGTTTTGGGACATTATGGTTTCAAATTGTAGGAGGCCTCAATATTTCATTAATTATGTTTTTCAAAAGTTAGTTGACATTTAATTCCGCTGCGTAATTCTGGTAATAGCCTTAACCGTTATCACGGTCGCGATAATACTTTAGTAATTCCTTTATTTTAAGTTGGAAAATGATTTTATAAAAGAAAGGAATTATTAGGGTGTTACAAAGTGGTATTTGCAGAGCTCTAGTTTGAGAGCTGCTTTGCATTAACTAATAGTGCAAAGTGGTAAATCCTTAAACTACGATTGCGGAACTTTAGGATTTTCGAAAATTAATTTCCTAAAGTCAAAACGTATTATTTTGAGTACTCAATATTTTAACGGTCAAATATCAATTATTTTGGGTCGTTTGAAATTAGTTGAAAAGTGGGATTATTATTTAATATTAATTAAATTTTTTTTCCGAAATTTTATTCGAAATTTTCGAAGTAAATTCGAATTTATTTTATTAATTTCGGAAATTCTTTTATTGAATTATCCGAATTATTTTAATTATTTATTTATTATTATTCGAATATTTTTTTTCTTTTGAATTTATATTTTAAAATTTTCGGATTTCTTTTTTATTTTATTTTAAATTATCCGAAATTTATTTATTTATTTATTTAATTAATCAATAATTCTTATTAATTTTCGATTTTAATTTAAATAATTTCAACTAAGTTAGGAGTTATTTCTTAATTAATTTCGAAAATTAATATTATTTTCAAGTGAGAATTGGGTAGACTAAGAAGGGCATATTAGTCTAAGAATGCATATTATGTGACAATATGATTTAAGTGCCATGAATATGTTCTAACCATGTTTTATCTTGCTTTATGTGATTAATTGCATCATATTTCATGTTGAGCATATATTTGTGCATTGAAATTGTATGGCTCCACGAACTATTTATTGTATCCTTTTGGGGTTGGAATTTCTATGGAAACGCGTTAGTAAGACTTTTGAGTTGTGAATTTTCAGGAATTAAGGATGCTACCTTCTAA
Organism: Spinacia oleracea; assembly: GCF_020520425.1. NCBI lineage: Eukaryota > Viridiplantae > Streptophyta > Magnoliopsida > Caryophyllales > Amaranthaceae > Spinacia > Spinacia oleracea. The sequence goes on along the minus strand of NC_079489.1, from coordinate 145,250,151 downwards.
GTTCACCAGTCTAGGATACTTAGAGAAGATGGATAATGAGACTCCTCGCACGTATGTTCAGAAGATCGTGTTTGCTTGTGACTATTTGGCTTCGACCAAGAATATGCCCCACCTTAGGCACAAAGATATGATGGCTAGTATGGTTATACATTGTTTACCCCATAAGAACCCTTACATAGACCTCAAGAACAAGTTTAGTGACATGCATTTTGGAGATGGTACCCCTAATTGGTACAAATATGGGACTAGTGATGGTAGGTGGAAGTATGACTCTGAGGTTCTTGCTACTATCTTAGAGGTTGCGGAAAATAGCTATGAGGATGGGAAGTACTCCGCGGGTCTAGGAATGGGCTATGGAGGAATAGAAAGTGATGGTGAGGGTGGCATGATCCATGATGAGCAAGCTAGTAAGGTTGAGGAGGATAGTGATGATGATGTGGTAGAGATTGAAAATCCTAACCCTATAGTTCCTGAACCCACCATTGAGATATCCAGTGGATCTGAAGATGAGTTTGAAGAGAATAATGTGGTTGATAGTGAGCCACAGCAAAATGATGAGGCTATGGATGAAGACTCGGATCCGGAAGAAGACTTGGATGATCCTAATGATCAAGACTTTACTCCAGAGCAATACAAGGAAAGGAATGATCGTCGTGATGACGTTAGTCTCTAGAGAAATGTAATCCTTAGTTTTATTTTTCGTTGATTAATAAAGTGGCAAAGCTACTATTTATGGTTTTAGTTTTATCATGGTTGGAGAATAAATGCTATGGCATTAGTGGATGTAAGACTTATTCATTGGAGTTTTAATAAAAGAATAGAATTTCCTTTTTCGTTATCCTTTAAGTTCAATTCTCAATTCTAAGTCTTGTGGGTATCGCAAAGGGATTACTTGTTATTTCTTCAATTAAAATTTTATGTGCAAGGTAGTTTAGTAGCAACCATCTAAATTTACTTGCATCGAATAGTGGGGTGAGAAGGCCCAAGAATGGCGCCAACTCTTCCCCTAGGTTGCGCCTAAATGTGTTCTTGTTGTGAGTAGGTTCGTTGTTGAACTAGTGCCTTAGTAATGTCATGTCCAACCAATATTAAAGTTAGCCTTTTTATTTATTCGGGAGAAGGGATATGGCTAACCAAGAGATTTCTGAAGTGGTTAGACAACTAGCTGAGGTAGTTCGAGACCTAGCTCAAACCAGAGCCAACCCAATGCATGATCCGGCTGGGGAAATGTTTAAGAAAATAGCTCAAAGCAAGCCTCCACTCTATAGCGGAGAGATTGAACCCAGTGTGCTTGAGAACTGGTTGAGAGAGTTTGATAAGCTCATTGTAGCTGTGAATTGCCCCGAAAACCTTAGGGTGAATAGTGCTGTGTACTACCTAAGAGGTGAAGCTGATTTATGGTGGCAACGATGTGAAAATACCCTTAGAGCCACACCTATCTTTGGATGGGAAGCATTCAAAACTGCACTAAGGAACAAGTTTTACCCACCTTATCTAAAAAAGCAAAAGGCGCAAGAGTTCATTGAACTCAAAATGGGAGGTCTGTCTGTGACGGAATACTATTCTAAGTTTATAGAGCTGTCTAGGTTTGCACCTGAAGTGGTGGCAACGGAAGAGCTCAGGGCTCAAAGATTTGAGAATGGTTTGACCATGGACTTACAGCTGTTGTTGTCTGGAGAGAACTTTACCTCATTAGACACCCTGTACGGAAAAGCTGCTCACCTGTATGGGTTACAGCAAAGGAAGAATGGTAGTGCTGAAAAGAGAAAGGATGGTGGAAGCTTGAATCAAGGGAATAACCATCAGAATCAGGGGAATTTTAAGAAGCACAAAGGAAATGGGAATTTCCAGTTTAGGGCTAACAATGGTAGTAATCGCAACAACCAAGGTGGTGGAAATCAGTCTGGAAGGAATGGAGTATGGACCTACGAATGTAGGCGCTGTAACATGAATCACCCTGGAAAGGATTGTGATGGAAATTTGGTGACTTGTAGATTCTGTCAAAAGTTAGGCCATAGGGAGTATGAATGCTATTCTAAGAATGGAAAGCTTAACCAAGGTAACCACCAAGGCAATAACCGGAACAATCAGAACCGGAATGGGGGAAATGGAGGTGGAAACCAAAGGAACCACCAAGGTGGTAACAATGGCAATAGCAATGGAAATCACCAGAACCATGGAAAGCCTGGAGGGAACCAACAGCAGAATGGGAACCGAAACAACAATGGGAACACCAATGGAGGTGGCTATAACAAAGGAGTTGCCCAAGGAAAGTTGAATGTGATATCTAGGCAAGAAGCGGAGACTTCCTCTGACGTCATAGCGGGTACTTTTTCTATTAATTCCGTTTTAGTTAAAGTTCTATTTGATTCTGGTGCAACTTATTCTTTTATATCAGTAGATGCTTTGGGGAAACTAGGGTTGAAAGAGCCTGAACCAATTGAGGTACCTATAGTCATACCTACTGGTAGTATAGTGAAGTGTACCAAAATTCATAGAGATGTGCCTTTGACCATAGCCAAGACCGTGTTCTTATCTAACCTAATCGAATTTGAGTTAGGAGAGCTAGATGTAATTCTAGGGATGGATTGGTTGGCCAAATTCAAAGCCAAAATAGATTGTGAGAAGCAGAAGGTTCACTTGAGGTCTAGCCTAGGCAAAGTAGTGTCATATCATCGTTTTGGTAAGCCTAAGAACATAGGAATCATCACGGCAATGGAACTCATGAAGTTAGTCAATAAAGGGAACCTAGCCTTCTTATGTAATGTGAGGAACCTAGAGCATGTGATCAAGGATCAGCCTGAGGATATTGCAGTAGTCAATGAATTCCTTGATGTATTTCCAGAAGAGATCCCGGGGATGCCTCCCAATCGACCTATTGACTTTACCATAGATTTAGTGCCTGGAACCGCCCCTATTTCAAAAGCACCTTATCGAATGGCTCCAGCAGAAATGAATGAGTTAAAAGGCCAACTACAGGATCTATTGGAGAAAGGTTATATTAGGCCAAGTGCATCGCCTTGGGGAGCACCAGTGTTGTTTGTGAAGAAAAAGGATAGAAGTATGAGGCTCTGTATAGACTACAGGGAGCTCAATAAGGTCACAATCAAGAACAAGTATCCATTACCTAGGATAGAAGACCTGTTTGACCAACTAAAAGGAGCAGGAATCTTTTCAAAGATCGATTTGCGTTCGGGTTATCATCAATTGAGAATCGCTGACCATGACATACCAAAGACCGCATTCAGGACTAGATATGGACATTATGAGTTCACTGTTATGCCTTTTGGGTTAACCAATGCCCCTGCAATATTTATGGACTTAATGAACTGTGTATTCCATGCCTATTTGGACAAGTTTATAGTGGTTTTCATAGATGACATCCTAGTGTACTCGAAGAGTGAAGAGGATCACGCGGAACACTTGAGGTCGGTGTTGAGTACCTTGAGAGATAACCAGTTGTATGCCAAGTTCTCAAAGTGTGAGTTTTGGTTGGAAAGAGTTGCATTTTTGGCACATTTTGTGTCAAAGGAAGGAGTGGCAGTTGACCCTGCTAAGATCAAAGCTGTTAGTGAATGGCCTACACCCAAGAGTGTGACTGACATTCGTAGTTTTCTGGGATTAGCTGGCTACTATAGGCGCTTTGTGCAAGACTTCTCTAGGATAGCCAATCCTATGACTACCTTGATGAAGAAGGAAACCAAGTTTGAATGGAGTGACCAGTGTGAGGAAGCATTCCAAGCCTTAAAGACGCGATTGACAACCGCGCTAGTATTAACCTTACCAGATGAGAGTGGTGCATACGATGTGTATAATGATGCCTCTAAGAATGGTTTAGGGTGTGTATTAATGCAGAACGGAAAGGTTATTGCGTATGCGTCAAGGCAATTGAAGCCATATGAATCCAATTACCCTACCCATGATTTAGAGCTGGCTGCTATAGTCTTTGCATTGAAGATATGGAGACACTATCTGTACGGTGTGAAGTGTAGCATATTTACACAAAAGAGTTTAAAGTACATCTTCACACAGAAGGACCTGAATATGCGCCAACGAAGGTGGTTGGAGTTAATTAAGGACTATGATTTGGATATCCAGTACCATGAGGGAAAAGCCAATGTAGTTGCGGATGCCTTGAGTAGGAAATCAAGTCATAGTGTTAATGCGTTAGTCGTTGCTAACGAGCTGTGTAAGGACATGCAACGTTTGAACCTTCAAATAGTAAGTGGTGAAAGCCTTGTGGGAATAATGAATGCCTTAACCATCCAGCCGTCGATATTTGATGAGATTAGGGAGAATCAGGCAGGTGATGTAAAGTTGGAGAGAATCAAGGAAAAGATTTCGCAGGGTAAGGAGTTAGATTTCCGAATCCATGATGATGGAAGTTTGAGGTACAAAGGCAGGTGGTGCGTGCCTCAAAAGTGTGGAGAATTGAAGGAGAAATTGATGAAAGAAGGGCATAACACGCCATATTCTGTGCACCCAGGGGGTGACAAGTTGTGTAAGGACTTGAAAAAGGTCTATTGGTGGCCAAGGATGAAGAACGAAGTGGCTGAATTTGTGGCTAGATGTCTGACTTGTCAGAAAGTTAAGATTGAGCATAGGAGACCTCAAGGGAAGGTCCAACCTTTAGAGATTCCAAGCTGGAAATGGGACTATATTTCTATGGACTTCGTCACTTGTTTACCTAAGTCAAAGACTGGGAATGATACAATTTGGGTTGTGGTAGATAGGTTGACTGAGTCAGCAGTGTTTATATCAATGAAGGAAACCTGGAAAATGGAACAACTTGCTAAAGCCTACATTAAGAATGTTGTGAGGTTACATGGAGTTCCTAAGGATATCGTATCAGATAGGGATTCAAGGTTTCTTTCGAATTTCTGGAAAAGTGTGCAGAAGAGCTTTGGTACGACATTGAAAATGAGTACAGCCTTCCACCCAGCCACAGATGGACAAACTGAAAGGACTATCCAAACCCTAGAGGATGCTTCGGGCATGCGTTATTGATTTCCAAGGAAGTTGGGAAGATAGCCTGGATTTGATTGAGTTTTCATATAACAATAGCTATCATGCTAGCATTGGAATGGCACCATTTGAGGCTTTGTATGGACGAAAGTGTAGAAGTCCACTTAGCTGGAACGATATTAGTGAAACCGTAGTGTTGGGACCTCAAATGATAGAGGACACCATGAACCAAAACCGAACCATCCAATCAAAGATTCAAGCGGCGCAGGATCGCCAAAAGAGTTATGCAGACTTGAAACGTTGGGATGAAGAGTTCAACATAGGTGATAAAGTGTTATTCAAAGTGTCACCAATGAAAGGTGTCATGAGATTTGGAAAGAAGGGGAAGTTAAGCCCTAAGTGTTAGGTTATGATACATATGACAATACATAAATCATGCGGAAACAACCATTAAGCCAGGAATACATATTATTTACACATAATCATATAGCATAATTTAGATGCATACTCTTTGTTGCGTGCCTTCCCTAGCTGCGCCCGAACCGAACAAGAACAAGTGTTTAGGACTCCAAGTGTCGTCCCTCCGTAGATAGTCCACAGCACGTCCGGATCCGCCTTAAGATTGACCAACTAGAATCGCCCTTAAGGTACTAGAATTTTCGGCACTATTGAGCAAGGAATGTGGCTGAATTTTTCTCTTAAAACTCACTTTGAATACTTGAATTAATCTCTGAAAATATGTGACCCTAGGCACGTATTTATAGAGTTATGGAAAGGGAATTGGAATCCTAGTAGGATACGAATTAATTAAACTTAGAACCCTATAAGAACTCTAATTAATTAATTTATCCTTTTAGGAATAGGAATTTAATCATATACTAATTCTAATAGTTTTAGGAATCGTGCATGAACACAAACTCACACACACACACGGCAGCCACGAGGGCCGCCCATGCGTGCGAGCAGCAGCCCACGCAGCGAGGCCCATGGCCTTAGGCGCGCGCTGGGCCTGCCTTGCGGTGGGCCTAGGCGCTGCCTTGGCTGGGCGCGCGTTTGGCTTGCTGGGCGATGGCCCGACTTCGTGCTGGGCCTTCGTCCGGCAGGCCTCGTCCGATGCTAATTCGTACGATACGCTTCCGATTAAATTCCCGGTTCTGGAATTCATTTCCGATACGAACAATATTTAATATTTCCGATTCCGGAATCAATTTCCGTTTCGAACAAATATTTAATATTTCCGTTTCCGGAATTATTTTCCGATTCCGATAATATTTCCGATTCTGACAATATTTCCGTTTCCGGCAATATTTCCGATTCTGGTAATATTTCCATTTCCGATAATATTTTCCGATACGTACCATGTTTCCGTTTCCGGCAACATCTACGACTTGGATAATATTTATATTTCCGATACGATCCATATTTCCGTTTCCAGCAATATCATCGTTTCCGGAGTATTCATTTCTTGCCTGTGACGATCTCAGCTCCCACTGAAACCAAGATCCGTCGATTCCGAATATCCATAGATGGAGTATTTAATGCCATTAAATACTTGATCCGTTTACGTACTATTTGTGTGACCCTACGGGTTCAGTCAAGAGTAAGCTGTGGATTAATATCATTAATTCCACTTGAACTGAAGCGGCCTCTAGCTAGGCATTCAGCTCACTTGATCTCACTGAATTATTAACTTGTTAATTAATACTGAACCGCATTTATTAGACTTAACATAGAATGCATACTTGGACCAAGGGCATTATTTCCTTCAGTCTCCCACTTGTCCTTAGGGACAAGTGTGCATTTCCTAATTCCTTTGTCTCTCGATGCTTGCTCTTGAACATAAGGTAAGAGTTGTCATCCTTATTATGTCCAGAGGTGTTCCTCGGTTTCAGAGTTCAACTGATCAAATAAACAGATAATCATAGCCTATGATTCATCCGAGCACGGCCATGCATTTCACAGTTTCTAGCTCTCCGAGTGGCCTTATACAACTTTTAAGCATCTCATCCCGATTTATGGGAGGACAATCCCAATCTTGTGATCTTGAGATTAGACTTCGTTTGATAGGTGATTACCTGAGCGTTGCCTTTATAGCCTCCTTTTACGGTGCGACGGTTGGTCAACGTCAAAGCAACCAGTTCTCAAACAAGTAATCTCAAATCACTCAGGTATTGAGGATTTAGTGTCTAATAATTTTAATGAAATTTACTTATGACAGATTTTCATCTCTTACAGTAAAGTTTCATAGGTCTTGTCCGATACTAGTCTTCCCAAAGTAAGTATCTATGCAAATGATTATGACATTGCCATGTCCACATAGTTCAAGAAACAGAACTACTAGTCATCTTGCATTCTAGTCGTCTAACATTTTCTATGCGTCCAATTTTATAGAAAACTCCGACTAGGGACCATTTTCAACCTTTGACATTCAAGTTCACTTGATAGACATTTCTTAGTCACAGGACTGGTCCTGACAGTCTATCTTGAATATATCGTCAAATTTGAAGGGACTCATCATTTAATACTAAACCAAGATTAAATGGAATATGAAAATACATTTCATATATGATAAATGTTCAACCCCAATGTTTTATAACCATGGGCCTCAAACCCATCTTCTAAAACAATTCATGGAATTCAAAGCTATGCTTGATTTCCAGTGCTACAACGTGAGTGTTGCTTCTCACTTGTTGCATAGGTTTAGTTATCATGCTTTGCCAATCTTAATATCCTTTTCATCGAATGTTCTTTGAGATATGATGATAAGATCTTTTCGAGTTTGTTTATTATGTGATCTAGTCTTTCTTACTTCGATGGTGGTTTTACTCATTTTGCAATGAAGAACCATCAAGTTAGCAGACGTTTTTCTTGCTTCAAGAGTGGTTCTACGCATTTTTCAATGAAGAACCATCAAGCCAGCAGATAGGTGATCTACCCAAGTTCAGTGAAGAACTTTAAACAACCCTGTTTTATTGCTTCTTAGGCAATAATTACTTTTACTTCAACTGTTTAGGTTGCTAGTGATGCTTTGTTTGGATTTGCTTATCCAAGCAGTTCATAGATATGTGGAAGACTTTCCAGCTGTATCTTAGAACATAGATATTAATATTTTAATTTCCCACGCAACAACTCATGGTCTCCAACCCATGTTGCCATTTTCAAAACACGATGCTCTATAGCTCGTCCTTATCAATGGTTAACTCCAAAGGGTCTTGCTTGATCCTTTGCCAGTGTTTATGCGTGTAGCATCAATATTTAGCATATCTTTATTTCCTTGAATCAAGAACTATTCCTATGTACCTTTTCAAGTACCATAAGTATTCTTGATCTCAATCTAGTTGATCTTTACTTAGATCAATAGAGATTGGTATATGTTCGTCATGGCTAAAGTCATACGATACGTTTTTGGCGATCCTCATATTATATCATACATGATAAATTCTTATGCGGAATAATTCCCAATTAATTCTATTCATGTAACTTTAGCTTATCTAGTTTCAGTAGATACTAAATTCAGCTAAATTCTTTGACATATAATATAGGTTAAGAATCTTATTTAGATCCTTTGATGTTTAACTTAGTAAATGCTTATACATAGTTCAAACATCCTTTACTTAGATTTATTCACATGGGTCGAATATCTCCAATGGAGACTTTCGTGTTTGATTTAGTAAATGCCATTACTTAATCCAAAACAATATCATAAGATCTTTGTAAATAGATCTTAATACCCAGTATGTACTAAGTTTCGCCATGGTCCATCATTGATGAATAATTTCAAATCTAAGTCATTAGCATTTGAATGTTGTTTCACAATAGAGAGATATGTGTGTAATACACATAGGACCAATTAAGTTTTAAGTACTCCCACTAAACTTCTTATATATCTATAAGAATCATGTATATTTTATGAAACTAAAATGCTTATTAGCTTCACTTAAAATACAGTTCCAATTCCCAATTGCTTGCTTAAATCTGTACTTAGATTTTATAAGCTAGCTTTCCTTTTCAAGCATTTATTTGGATCCACAAATTCTATGACATACCATGTACATATTATATTCCAACATTTGATTGAGGAATACGTTTTGTCATCCAATTGCCATATGTACCAATATGCAATCATTGCTTGAATTATAGACTTAAGCATTACGATTTTGCATGAGGTTTCAACACAATCCATGCCATGAATTTGCTTTTAACCTTTAGCAACTAATCTAGCTTTGTGTGTGAACACAATTCCATGTTTGATGGTTTTTATCCTTAAAACAAACTTGCAACCAATAGGTGTGAAACTATTCTTGCAAATCAACAAAATTTCAATTTTGTCATCAAAACATTGAGTATGTTTTATGGCCTTTAACCAGTTAAACATATAGTCTATATATGGCCTCTAACCATTTTAGGGAATCTGGGTTTCGTCATAGCTTTCTTACAAGTCACTTCTTTTAGTTTGACTGCAAGTTGTAGGTTTCTTTACTATCTAATAGAAGAATTGCATAGTTTCAGTGACTTGAATTCTATGCCTACTTGGGTATAGAACATCAAACAATAGAATATCAATAGCCACTTGAAAGTCCTTTGAATATTCTGTTCTCCTTGAAGCACTTGTAAAGTCTTCTAAGAGATATCTATTCTTTAAAAGCCACTTCTAAAGTCCTTAAAGAATACGTGTTCGGATTTTCTAAAGAACTTCGAAAAGCCTCCGGAATGTCCGTCTATGTTTGTTGTTCGCCTCGAAGACTTTCGAGGTCTATTTTCTCCCACTTGTCATTTTGGAAACGAATCTCCAAAAGGACATCATTTCGAGCAAACAAACATTATGTTCTCAAAAATTCGTGGTAGAAACAATACCCTTGTGTCTCATTTGAATAAATCACAATGAAACATATATCTATACTTGGGCCTTAGTTTGTCGAATGACAAACACTAAGCTCCCACTGAGTTTTGCAACTCTCTAGATATATTTTATGAAAAGTTATTCTGAAATTACTTTTCAATAGCTTTGACGAATTTGGTTTAGTTTGGTGGTAGTTGAGCATTTTGTTTTAGAAATTATAGGAAAAGTCTTTATGATCCATCATTGATCGAATCAAGTACTAATTGACTTCGATTATTCCAACTAAGATATGCCATATCTTATGGACCTAGATTGTGAAATTACAACACGCAATCATTGATGATCATATTTGGTCTCAAGTAATCATCAACATGATCTAACCTAGATCTTTATGATTTCTTGCCAAGTGAATTTTATACTTCTGAATCTTTGAACTAGCCAAACAGATTCAACTTATATCACATTTGAGTAAATAAACCTATATTCACTCAAATCCATGTGAAATAATAAAGTCATAAAATCTTTCTTTAGCTTTGAACTCTATTGTCTAGGCGTTCTAACAATAGTTCATATCTTTTGTTACTTTCAACAAGTAAGACTAGTTGTCTTAAAATGATCTAGAAATCAATCAACTTTCAAAAGTCCATCAAAATAGAGCTTTTGAATGTTAACTTGTTGATATGGTCTAAGCAACAATGCCAAAGATTAGTGGAACTCAAATCAAGGGGTTGATTTGAACCTAGTAAAGTTCTTTAAAGAGTTGTTTGTTTTAATCAAGCATATTGACTCAACCTGTAATTGACCATTTCATTCAAATAAACAAACAAACATTGTTTTTGTTTTTCTTGAATGTGAGTCTTTCTGTGTTTGAAGCAGAAATTTAGGTATGCTGATTATGGAACAAAATAGCCATTAAGTTCCAGCCTTTGAAAGGACTTAAAACAAACTTAGATGACCCTACAACTAATGTAGCATTGCCATGCTTCATTTCCCACTTGTAGGTCATTAGTGTATCCTAGCTTCCATTGTTTGAGTTATTACCGAAGTAAGAACCTCAAGCGGTATATGATACCAAGGAAGTTTGATTGCTAGGTCACTTCTCTTTAAACATAAATTTATAGGTAGAAACGGAATCGTAAATTCCTTTCATTTGTTCCTCGTTTTCCTATTTCTTGTACCCTTTCTTATAGTCTTAAGAATTGAATTCTTTAGTGTTGACTTTTATACTTTGTTAGACATGTCCAATGTCACCCCAACAAGGTTCTTTACCATTTAATTTATGTTGAACATTCTGTTTCAACTAGATGATCTTACCAGAAGCTTCTAAAGTTCTCTAAGCATCGATCTATTCGAATGTCTAGGGACTAGACTCATTCGAGAATTAAATGGACAAAGATATTAGGTTGTTAACCATTGGTAAAGCTGAGCGTTTTAAGCTCAATGCTTTATGATCTCAAAACTACATTGTATTTTGAATTCACAAGCACCAATTGGTTTGCCATTCGACTTTGATGTTCGAAAACAACCATAAAAGTCGCTTATAAGAAACGTACATTTTAAATTGCTCACTTTCTCTCATTTCCGTGAATCGTTCTTGGATTCACTACCAATCGAGGAAATTTACTGTTACCTTTCTAAAAGGATTTACTGCAGTGCAAGATATATAATTATAAACAATAATTAAAACATACATTGAAGCATGCAAAGTCTAAACATTTATCATGAATAATAACTTGAAAATGAAAGCAATCATGCAATTTAAACAAGTCATTAGCATTTTATTCGAATTATGTGTTCCGGCAGGTGTGAATAAAATGATTCCAAGATCCTAAAATCATTGAAGAACTAAGCACAGTTTGTCGACTTAATCCTAAAACATCTTAGGTAAGCAAAAGCCTTTTGCTAATAGTCTAGAAACTATTCTTGGTTGATAGGTACGTCTAAGAACTTATTAGGTAAACCTATCGATTTTGCCACGACATAAAAGGACTCCTTACTTATATCGTTGAGTTTCACCAAAACTAACATGTACTCACAATTATTTGTGTACCTTGCCCCTTTAGGACCAATAAGTAACACCTCGCTGAGCGAAAACTATTACTAGATTGATGTAAAGGATATCCAAGCAAGTGTATATTTTGGCATGGCACCTTATAACTCAATTTTTAAGTTTGGAACTTAAGGCTCTTACTATGTTGGTTAGATTTTAAGTGAACTAAAATCCTTAATCATGCAACATAATCAAGCTTTTGATCTCATGCATTTTAAGACATATTTAAAAGCAATAAATAACTTAAAACATGCATAAGATAAATGTGATCTAGTATGGCCCGACTTCATCTTGAAGCTTTGACTTCAAAGTCCGTCTTGAAAATCTCCGTGGGAGGCACCATTTTCTTCAAATAGGATAAGCTATAACTAATTACAACTATTTGATGGTACGCAGACCATATTTGAATTGAAAAATAACTTTGGTACTTTAGACCAATTACATTCAAATTAATGGTACGCAGACCATATTTTCTATCCTATTTGGGCCATACTAGTCACTTCATAACCTGCAAAACAGTACATATACAATATATACCATTCACCCATTCATTATCATGAATGGCCCACATAGCTGGTTAGTAAAACACATTATGCATCACGTAAACATTTGCAGCGATTAATCAAGGGCACCAATAATCTACCAATTATTCAGTCCTTATTAATTCTAATCAAGTTGTTTTAACCTTAAGGATTTGTAGACCTAATCAAGAGTTTTATGACTAAAAGGGCTCCCACTCAAACCAATAAATTCATATGCTTTACTAATTTTAAACATAAAAATGTATTTCAAGTCTAACCGGAAACATACAAATTTAATTAAAATTTAAAGCTCATATAAATTTATAATTGAATCCAAAAGTTTAATTTAATTTCAGTCGTATTTAAATTAATTCATGATTTTAATTTTAGTAAAATAATTAGAATAAATAAAATTTATTATAATTACAATATTCAAAATTAAAATCCTAGAAAATAATTTAAATTATTAATTTTAAAATTAATTAAAATTACGTAAACTGAAAAATTTCAAATTAAACATTCAAAACGATCTAATCGTAACGCAAACACCCTACGCATCGCACGCCCATGGGCCGCACGCACACAGCCATCGCTGGCCATGTGCGCGCAGCCCATGCGCTCGTCGCATAGCTGCTGCCATCTACCATCGCAAGCCATCGCACGCTTTGGTGCTCGCTGCGCGCGCTCCATCGCTCGCTGTGCGCGCGAGCCATTGCTCGCTGTGCGCGCGAGCCATTGCTTGCTGTGCGCGCGACATCGCTCGCTGTGCGCGCGAGCCATCGCGCGCGATCAACGCTGGGCGCAGCGCTCGTGGCACGCGAGCTTGCGCTCGCTGCGCGTGAGGCTGCGCGCTCTTGCGCGAGGCAGTGCGCGTCGTGGCGCAGCTCGCTTGCTGCCCACACGCGACTGCCATGGCTCGCCTTTCGCCCATGCCCATTCGTCCATAGCTCGTGGCCCATGACACAAGGCAGGGCTGCTGCCTTGTGCTCGTGCCCCATGCCTTGCTCATTGCATTCGTGCCGCACGGGCGACGAGCTCCCTTGCTCGTCGTCGCATGCCCGCACTATACAACACCCCTTAAGGGTAACACGAAGCGTCCATTGCTTTGTGCGTGCAAGTTATATGAACGAATCGCATAAAAATTTAAAATTTATATTTAAAATTAATGACAAATTAATAAATAATATTAATTTCATAATTTTAGGGCGAAAAATCGAAAATTTATTATTCAATTGATTTCCGATTGTCTTGGATTCAAGTCTAGGTCATAAAAATTTAAAATTTATCATAAATTTACAATTTTTATGGTGGTTTTTAATCATAGGTTTCTAATTAAATTATAATTAATTATGAAAATCAAATTAATTCTAAATTATTCTAATTTTCAACAAATTAATCATAATTACAAATTAGATTGCATAATTAACAAGGCTAGGCATTCAACCTTGTTAAACATATACAGTAGGTCAATCAAAAATTCAAGATTTATCAACAAGAATCGCAAATATTTAATTTAACATCTTAAATTTACGAAATTTTGCATTCGAAAAACTAAAACCTTCGAAAAGTCATAGTTAGGCTTCGAATTTGAGAATTCTGGGTTCGGCAGAAAAATAATATTTTTGTCAAAATTTTAGAATGCCTTTTACATGCGGAATTGACACAAAAATCACTCGATTTGGATGAGTAACGAAGAAACTGCCGAAAAACTGCGTACGTATAATTAAATAAACGCAATTTGCAATTAATTAACAATTACGAAAATTAATCACCCCTTTTAATTCATGCAAATTTGTAATATTTAACCATGTTCATGCAATTTAGATTATGAAAATAATAAGGGGCTCTGATACCACTGTTAGGTTATGATACATATGACAATACATAAATCATGCGGAAACAACCATTAAGCCAGGAATACATATTATTTACACATAATCATATAGCATAATTTAGATGCATACTCTTTGTTGCGTGCCTTCCCTAGCTGCGCCCGAACCGAACAAGAACAAGTGTTTAGGACTCCAAGTGTCGTCCCTCCGTAGATAGTCCACAGCACGTCCGGATCCGCCTTAAGATTGACCAACTAGAATCTCCCTTAAGGTACTAGAATTTTCGGCACTATTGAGCAAGGAATGTGGCTGAATTTTTCTCTTAAAACTCACTTTGAATACTTGAATTAATCTCTGAAAATATGTGACCCTAGGCACGTATTTATAGAGTTATGGAAAGGGAATTGGAATCCTAGTAGGATACGAATTAATTAAACTTAGAACCCTATAAGAACTCTAATTAATTAATTTATCCTTTTAGGAATAGGAATTTAATCATATACTAATTCTAATAGTTTTAGGAATCGTGCATGAACACAAACTCACACACACACACGGCAACCACGAGGGCCGCCCATGCGTGCGAGCAGCAGCCCACGCAGCGAGGCCCATGGCCTTAGGCGCGCGCTGGGCCTGCCTTGCGGTGGGCCTAGGCGCTGCCTTGGCTGGGCGCGCGTTTGGCTTGCTGGGCGATGGCCCGACTTCGTGCTGGGCCTTCGTCCGGCAGGCCTCGTCCGATGCTAATTCGTACGATACGCTTCCGATTAAATTCCCGGTTCCGGAATTCATTTCCGATACGAACAATATTTAATATTTCCGATTCCGGAATCAATTTCCGTTTCGAACAAATATTTAATATTTCCGTTTCCGGAATTATTTTCCGATTCCGATAATATTTCCGATTCTGACAATATTTCCGTTTCCGGCAATATTTCCGATTCTGGTAATATTTCCATTTCCGATAATATTTTCCGATACGTACCATGTTTCCGTTTCCGGCAACATCTACGACTTGGATAATATTTATATTTCCGATACGATCCATATTTCCGTTTCCAGCAATATCATCGTTTCCGGAGTATTCATTTCTTGCCTGTGACGATCTCAGCTCCCACTGAAACCAAGATCCGTCGATTCCGAATATCCATAGATGGAGTATTTAATGCCATTAAATACTTGATCCGTTTACGTACTATTTGTGTGACCCTACGGGTTCAGTCAAGAGTAAGCTGTGGATTAATATCATTAATTCCACTTGAACTGAAGCGGCCTCTAGCTAGGCATTCAGCTCACTTGATCTCACTGAATTATTAACTTGTTAATTAATACTGAACCGCATTTATTAGACTTAACATAGAATGCATACTTGGACCAAGGGCATTATTTCCTTCACTAAGTACATAGGCCCATATGAGATCTTAGAAAGAATCGCAAAAGGTAGCCTATAGACTAACCTTGCCTATGGACTTGCATAGAGTGCATAATGTGTTCCACATATCTCAGTTAAGGAAATACATCCCGGATAAATCGCATGTGTTGCAACCGGAGACCATAGAATTAGACCAAAGTCTAACCTTTGAGGAAAGACCTGTCAAAATCCTTGATAGCAAAGTACGTAGTACGCGTACTAAAGATGTGAAAATTGTCAAAGTGTTGTGGTCTAATCAAGAATCTGAGGAAGCCACTTGGGAAGCGGAGGACGAAATGAGAAAGAAATATCCCGAGCTTTTTCCCGAGGTTAGTTGAGTTACGGGGTCGTAACTCGTTTCTTTTAAGGGGGGTAGAGTGCGGTAGAATTTCGCGCTTTTTACCTTGTTTTCCCCTATTTTATGCACAATTTAGTGCTTTCTATTGAATTTGCACTTATTATTGTCTTGTTTAATCATGTAAAGAGTACAACAACTTAAATTTTTTGTAAATGAACGTATTGAAAGTCTCAGAAAGTCTCAAGTTTTGAGTTGAATTTTGATTTCCGAACCCAAGTTTCGGGACGAAACTTCTTTTAAGGAGGGTAGACTGTAATACCTCGTATTTTTATAATATTTATAAGTATATTTTATTATATTTATAAAGCATATATTTTACGATTTATTAACATTTAAATAATATTTGAATGCATTTTATTTAATGTATTTTAATTAATTAGAATATTTATTATTTTAATTAATTAGGAAACGAATTTAATTCTTGAGTCGGGAAATTAAATGAGTTGCAAATGATTTCTAAAGCTTCGGGTTTTAAATAAAAAGTCCAATTCGTTTTATTAAATGAGCCCAATCAAAAGAGTTTAATTTAAATCCTAAGCTAGCCCAAATCATTTATTTCCTAAGCCCAACTCAAATCTCCTAAGCTAGCCCAAATCATTTATTTCCTAAGCCCAACTCAAATCTCCTAAGCCTAGCCCATCAAGGGATTAGGGAGCCTATAAATAGACTCCCCCATCATTAAATGAGCCCCTAAAATTCATAAACCCTATTTTTGCTTTGCTTGCCCAACACTCCTCTTTTCTCTCTCTCTTTCTTTCGGCCGTCTTGTGCCGTCCCCCTTGCCCCGCACTCAACTGAGCACCATTGCTCGTTGGTGCCTCGTGCCTCTCGCACAACCCTCGTCCCTCGCCCCTCTCTTCGTGCTCACTTGTGCTCTCGTGCACGCAGCACCGCCCACACCCCTTGCCTCTCGTCTCCCTTTCTCTCGCAGGCCGCCTAGCCAGCGCGCATAGCTGCTGGTGCTGTGCTGCTGTGTTGTTGTTGCTTCGTGTGCACCGCACACCCCTGCCCTCGTCTCGCTCGCGCGCTGCGCCTAGCCGTGCGCGCTGCCCCTCCTGCTCGTACCTCTCTCGCTCGCACGCTGCGCCCAGCCCGCGCGCGTTGCCCTCTTGCTCGTCGCCCCTTGCTGCGCGCGCACACACACGGACGTGTGTGTGTGTGTGTCTTGTTCGTGTTCGTTTTCCAATCTCTTTTCGCCCAATCACATTAATTCGTGATTGTTCCGTGCTATAGGCCGGATTGGTATAATTCTCTTCTTCCTTACCTATTCTATTTAAATTCCGTATTTTAAATTATTACATTAATATTGTTTTGAGTAATTAAAATGCTGGGAACCGGTTACGAATACCGTGGTTTAAGGATTTGCGTGTAATGATTCATTAGGCTTGTTTTGATTATTAAAGGATAAATTTTCAGATTTGTTTATTGAATAAAGCATTGATTTTTATGATAATAAACTAGTGTTATTGGGATTTTCAAGTTAGGGTTTTAACCTAGACCTAATGAGTCAATTGATTAGCATAATTAGGTGATGATTTTAATTATGATAATCAATTATATTTTCAGATTTGAATAAAGGTTTAAAGTGTCGATTTTTATTGATTTTAAAGGCGGAAAAAGTATGTTTTCGTGCTAGGGATTGATTTTGCAAATTGAGAAGTTTTTATTATTGAAAAACGATTGAATTCTAAAGTCTAAAGGAGGTTTTAAATTTTATAAAGTTGCTGGAAATTTAATGAACATGGAAATAATTTAAGTTTCATTATTTTGATGATAGTAGGTGATTTCTAGTTGAGTGCTCGTTATTGCAAAGTGGCCCCTACGCTTAGGTATTCAAGGTACGTACAAGTCTAGGGCGACCACACCTTTTGTCAATGACATTACATGATTGTTGATGATGTGAATTACATTATGTGGAATCATGTTTATTTTGGTGAACGAGCATGTGATTTGTGATGTTGGATTTATTGGATCAATTGTTGAACAAGCATGTTGGAATTATTATGAGTATGGATTTCATTGTCAATCATGTTGTTCAATATTTATGCATGTATGGTTTATTTCACATGCAAGGGATGGATTATTTATTTGTATGCTATTGTACGGGATGTCTAGCATACTTTGAGCCAATTATTCGTACTTCGTTGTACTATTTATTTTACCACATGTGAAGGGTTAGCTCACTTAAGCCACCGCACATGTAGGGTTCAATTGGGAATATTATGTATGAAATAAATTAGGATTTGTCGTGCAAGGGCACAACCCTCATGTTAATGTGCATGATGTGGAGTCTCACCTTGGTGAGGAGGAACATGGTAGTAATATCACAAGTGTCTTGCCTTGTTGATCACACGTCCTAAAGCATTTAAAATAAGATTGTTTTGGTTGTTGTTTATTAATTGTATGTGTGCATGTTGGTGAGTCTTGAGTTCGCCTTTAATAAAATATTAATAAACGTAAAGTGCAACCAAAACAAGCTTCAAAACTCTTGGAACGTAAATACCTTGAGTATGAACAATGGGGGGAGTCTTGCCGGAAAGCTCGTACTCCTACTAATGATACAAGACGTTGTTTCATTTATAATATGCGCAGGAATTCCGTCGGTATGGCCCGACACTCGGTATGGCCCGATTTTATTATTATATATTCGGTGTATGGTTGGCTCCCATCACCTTTTCCCTTTGTGGATTATTCTTTTGGCCCGTTTGAAGCTTATTCTAATTAAATTGTGAGTCAAGAGTCGAGTCAAGTGTCGAGTCTTGTATTCATGATTGGTTGTTAATTATTATATGGCTTTTGCATGTTGATTAGTACTTAGTGAGTGATGCATGATTTAGTTTCATTTCACTCTATTCTTGTAAGTACTCAGCTTTTGCTGACTACGTGCTTTGTGTGTTTTGGTCATGGCCTTTGCCTTAATGACCCTATGATGATCTATCATTTTCACTTGCATTGATGGGGAGTAGAATAAAATAGCAGGTTGGTAGATCGGAATCATGTGGCTTGGGATGATCGAGAGAGTTGCATGTTTTCGTATTTTGAACTATTTAACTTTACTTTAATTATGTTTGAAATGTTTGAATTATTTATACTTTGGGTTTTGGGCCATTATGGTTCCAAATTGTAGGAGGCCTCAATATTTCATTAATTATGTTTTTCAAAAGTTAGTTGACATTTAATTCCGCTGCGTAATTCTGGTAATAGCCTTAACTGTTATCACGGTGGCGGTAATACTTTAGTAATTCCTTTATTTTAAGTTGGAAAATGATTTATAAAAACAAGGAATTATTAGGGTGTTACAGTAGGCCACTCACTTATAGCTTTTATCTTTGCAGGATCCACTGCAACTCCTTCTTTGGATACAAAATGTCCTAAGAACGCAACTCTTTCCAGCCAGAATTCTCACTTCGAGAATTTGGCATACAACTGATTGTCTCTTAGGGTACTCAACACTGACCTTAAGTGTTCCGCATGATCCTCCTCATTCTTGGAGTATACCAGAATATCATCTACGAAAACCACTACAAACTTGTCCAAGAATGCATGGAATACTCGGTTCATTAAGTCCATAAAGATTGCAGGTGCATTGGTTAACCCAAATGGCATAACTGTGAACTCATAATGAACGTATCTAGTCCTAAATGCATTCTTCGGTATATCGTGCTCTGCGATCCTCAACTGATGATAACCTGACCTCAAGTCAATCTTCGAAAACATTCCTGCTCATTTCAACTGGTCAAATAGATCATCTATCCTAGGGAAAGGATACTTATTCTTGATGGTGACCTTATTGAGCTCCATGTAGTCTATATAGAGTCGCATACTACCGTTTTTCTTCTTCACAAACAAGACTGGCGCTCCCCAAGGCGATGCACTTGGTCTAATATAACTTTTTTTTAGCAATTCCTCAAGCTGAGCTTTTAACTCACTCATTTCTGCTGGAGCCATCCGATATGGGGCTTTCGAGATGGGTGCAGTTCCGGGTGCTAAATCTATGGTAAAATCGATTGGTCGATTGGGCGGAATTCCCAGGATCTCTTCTAGAAACACGTCCAAGAATTCACTCACCACTGCAATATCCCCTGGTTTCTCTTTCATTACATGGTCTAGGTCTCTTACATTCCATAAGAAGACAGGGTTCCCTTTGTGTATTAGCTTCACGAGTTCCATTGCCGTGACGATTCCTACACTCTTAGGCTTCCCAAAACGGCGATACGATACAACCTTTCCTAGACTAGACTTCAAGTGAATCTTCTGCTTCTCACAGTGAATCTTAGCTTTGAACATAGCCAACCAATCCATTCCCAAAATCACATCTAAATCTCCTAACTCAAACTCAATTAGGCTAGACAAGAATATGGTCTTGGCTATGGTTAAAGGTACGTTTCTATGGATCTTGGTGCATTTCACGATCTCACCTGTTGGTATCACTATGGGTACTTCTATCTCTTCAGGTTCTTTCAATCCTAACTTCTCTAAGATACCCTTTGATATAAATGAATAAGTCGCACCAGAATCAAATAGTACTTTAACTAAAACGGAGTTAATAGAAAAAGTACCAGCTATGACGTTAGACAAGTTTTCGGCTTCCTGCGTAGTGATCACATTCAGTTTCCCTTAGGCAACTCCCTTGTTATAGCCACCTCCATTGGCATTTCCATTGGCATTTCGGTTCCCATTCTGCTGATAGTTCCCTCCGGGCTTTCCATTACCCTGGCCACTATTGCCATTGTTTCCACTCTGATTACCTCTTTGGTTTCCACCATTATTCCCTCCATTCCGGTTTTGGTTATTCCGGTTGTTGTTCTGGCGGTTGCCTTGGTTGACTTGGTTGGGTTTCCCATTCTTGGCCCAACACTCAAATTCCCTATGGCCTAGCTTCTCACAAAACCTACAGACAACTTGGTTTCCATTACAGTCTCGACCTGGGTGATTAGTATGGCAACGTCTACACTCATAGACTCTCGTTCCATTGCCTGTAGACTGATTCTTATCTCCATTGTTACTGTGGAAATTGTTTCTGTTTCCACCCTGGTTTCCCTTGAGCTGAAAATTGTTGTTTCCTTTGTTTTTCTTAAAATTCCCTTGATTCTGCTGGCCACCACCTTGGTTATGGTTACCAAAGTCCTTTCTCTTTTCACCAATCCCATTCTTTCTTTGCTGCAGACCATACAAATGGGAAGCTTTTCCATTTAGGGTGTCAAGAGATGTAAAGGTCTCTCCAGCAAGCATTAGCTGTAAGTCCATAGTCAATCCACTCTCAAATCTTTGGGCTCTAAGCTCCTCCGTTGCCACCACTTCCGGTGCAAACCTAGACAACTTGATGAACTTCGAATAAAACTCTGACACAGACATACCATCCATTTTCAACTCGATGAACTCTTGAGCTTTCTGCTTCTTCAAGTACGGTGGGTAAAACTTGTTCCTTAAGGCTACCTTGAATGATTCCCATCCAAATCCAGGTGTAGCTCTCAAAGAATTCTTACATCTTTGCCACCATAAATCGGCTTCTCCCCTAAGGTAATAAACAACACTATTAACCCTAAGGTTCTCTGGGCAATTGACAGCTATAATAAGCTTATCGAACTCCCTTAGCCAGTTCTCAAGTACAGTTGGGTCTATCTCCCCTTGGTACAAAGGAGGCTTACTTTGGGCCACCTTCTTAAACATCTCACCAGCTGGATCAACTCCCTGGTTATTCCTATTCTATGCTATGTTCTGCACTACTTCAGCTAGTTGCCTGACCACGTCGACAATTCCTTGGGTAGTCATTTCCCTTCTCCTGAACAAAACAAAAGACTAACTTTAACAACTGAGGTTGGACACTGCCTTACTATCACATTGCACTAGCCAGTCATTCAATTGGTGCATAAACACACAAAAATTCGGACCCTAAGCAGGATAGGCGCCTGTTTATGGACCGCTTTCCCCCTTAGTCCGCATCACAAAGTTCAAGTGGTGAAAGATTGGACCACCTTGCAAGTACAATTTCATTGAAGAAATGCATAAAATTCCTTTCGCGATAATCGCTCAAAGATAGCATAAACTTAGAATTAAGGATATAAGAAGGAATTCTAGCTTTTATTACTTCAATGGAAAAAAAATAATACATCCTTTGGATCGTACTTTATTCGGAAAACCACAAAACTGAACTACTAAAACCATAAATAGTAGTGTACTACTTTATTGCTTCACTAATTCTTAGTACTAGCTATTACAAAAGCTTAAAATGCTACTCTACTATCCAACCACCTCTACAAACTGGTGAAGAGTGCTCATGGTCTTCAAAGTTATCAAAGTCTTCCTCCGGATCAGACTCATACTCCATATCCTCATTGTTTTGCTGTAGCACACTGTTCACTTCTTCATTGTTGATTTCAGGCTCAATTTCTGTGTCACTGGAGATCTCAATAGTGGGTTCAGGAATGATAGGATTAGGGTTCTCAATCTCAACAACATCATCATCACTATCCTCATCCATCTGAGTCTCTGTATCATGATCTAATCTTGTAAGGTTGATGTTCTCTACAGTCTTACCATCATCAAAGCATTCCTCCGCAAGTTCTATAATTGTAGTCATAATCTCCAAATCGTACCTCCATCTACCATCTGGAGTACCATACTTGTAGTAGTTAGGAATACCATTTTCCATATCATATCCCGAAATCGGTTCTTAAGCTCTATGTATGGGTTCCTAGAAGGTAAGCAATGAATAACCATCTCTGCCGTAACATCTTTCTTTCTTAGTTCAGGTAGGTTCTTCACTGTAGCAAAGTAATTGCAGGCAAACTCAATCTTCTTGACATAAATGTGTGGGGTCTCACAGTCTAGCTTCTCTAGGTTTCCTAGATTTGCGTACTTTGAAATCAACATCTTAACCCTGAAAGTTAACAACTACAAAGCCTTACTAAAGTGTTCCAAAAACAAAGTAAGTTCGCTGAGCCATACAATTTCAATGCACAAGTACATGCTTAATCATGAATCGTGATGCAATTAATCACATAAAGCAAAACAAAACATGATCAACTTTAATTAAAAGATTACAAGAATCAAGGCATAATCACATAAACACTTGATTAGAAAGGCACACTTAAACAATATATACCTAGACTAATTATACCCTTCTTATTCTACCCATTCCTCACTTAGAAAAGAATAGAAAAAATTTCGAAATTAATTTAAATAAATAACTTCAAATATACACGAAATTATTATAATTAAAATCGAAAATTAAAATAATTAATCGAATAATTTAATTAATTAAATCGATCATTTTCCGAAAGAAAATAAATAAATAAATAATAATTAATTAATTCGGAAATACTAAAAAAATTAAATTTATTTATTTATATATATTTTTTTTGAAAATACAGAAAAATTCGAAAATAAAATTAATTAATTATTATTTTTTTTTTTTTGAAAAAAAGTCCGAAAATATTTCGGAATTTCAAAAAATTCGAAATTTAAAATAATTCTCAAATGCTTGAAATAATTGGTATTTTGCTTTTCAAAATTTTGAGTACTCAAAAACAACATTTTGACTTTAGGAAAATAGTTTTTGAAAATCCTAAAGTTCCGCAATCGTAGTTTAAGGATTTACCACTTTGCACTATTAATTAATGCAAAGCAGCTCTCAAAGTAGAGCTCTGCAAATACCACTTTGTAACACCCTAATAATTCCTTGCTTTTTATAAAACATTTTCCAACTTAAAACACAGGAATTACCAAGATATTACCGCCACCGTGATAACGGCTAAGGCTATTTACTAGAATTACGCAGCAGAATTTACTAACTTTCAAACATATTAAATAAATAGTTAATGGTCATTAAAACAAGTTGGAACCGTTGAGGCCCAAACTAAAACAACCCATTTGAAATCCATTAACTGAAATAGTAATAGTAGTAGTCATGACTAAAAATAGAAATGGAGTTTATAAAATACGGAAGAATAAACTCTCAACTCAAATCCCATGATAACTTCTCCCGCAAGTTATCTCTACAAACCTGCTTTATTGAAAATCTACTCCCCAACAACGCAAATGCAATTGATGGATCATCATAGGGTCATTAAGGCAAAGGCCATGACCAAAAGACATGAAGCACGAAGTCAGCAAAAGCTGAGTACGAACAAGCTAGAATAACATTCTATCCTAACATGCTTCACTCGACAATTAAATAATCCACATGCAAAAGCCATATAATAAACAGGTAAACATGGAGACAAGACTCGACACGAGACACGACTCTTGACTCACAGTTTAAAAAAAAGTAGCTTCGAACGGGTAATTAAAGTAAGGTATCCTCAAAAAGAAAGAAAGGGTGATGGGAGCCAACCATACACCAAAATAAGTCGGGCTACTACCGACAGTCGGGCCATACCGACAGGAATTCCAATGCACAACGGCATAAAAGAGAATGAAACAACGTCTTGTATCATTCTAGGAGTACAAGTTTTCCAGCAAGACTCCCCCCATTGTTCATACTCAAGGTATATACGTTCCAAGAGTTTTGAAGCTCTTTGGATTACACTTTACGTTAATTAGTATATTATGTTCAAGGCGACTCAAGACACAACATACAAACAATTTAACAATTAAACAATTCAACAATGACTCTTTAATATTTTACTTCTTTAGGACTTGTGATCAAACAAGACTCAAGTGAAATTACTCCCATTGTTCCTTCTCAAAAACACTGTTTGAGATAACCCAACATTGCCCATTAACAAGCGGGGTGTGCCCTTAGCATGAATTGTCCTTAATTCAATTCACATAGACTCTCTTAACATATTCTACCCCTTTGCTAGAATATATATTGCTCACTGGCAATATTCGACTGGCTCAAAATATATGCTAGACATCCTGTACTATAGCATAATAATAATAACAACTTGCATGCGCACTACCCATACATGCAAACCAACTTGAACAACATGCTTGACATAATTCAAGGATTATAAAAGTCCATAACATGATAGTTCAATAGAATCTATAAAGCATAATTCCATTCATAACATGCTCGTTCACATAGATTCAATAATAATAATAACATGCTCGTTCTCAACATTAAACATGAATTCATAATAACATATTCATTCCCAATCTTCAAACATGAATTTCCCACATATAAGTTCACATGATTCGCATCCAATACACTTCATTAAGTCCGCAAGGGATGGGTGGTCACCCTTGTCTTGTACGTACCTGGAATACCTAAGTACGGGGGCCACTGTGCGAATCACAACTCACTAGAAATCAACTCCTATAAACACAAAAGGAGAACTAAATTATTATCCATGTTTACTAAATTTCCAGGAACTATTTAAGATTCTAAAACTCTTAGTTTAATTAGAAATCATTCATTAATTGGTAATTTAATAGTCTCAAATAGTCAACTCAAGTCCTAGCATAAAAACATTGACTTTTTCGCTTTAAAACCCTTAAAAACCAACCTTTTAAAGCTTATAAACGTTCTGAAAATTTAGATGGGTTCCCATAATTTAAATTGTCATTAAATTATGTAAATCAATCGCTCAATCAATTTGAAACCAAAACCCTAATAATGGTTTAATCCGAAAACGTGTTTTGACTTCAAAAATCAATACTTTATGAACATATAAAATCTGAAAATTACAAAACCAATCATCAAAACCAATTTCTTTAATTAAAACATACTACTAACCCAATACGGTGTTCATAACCGTTTTAATTAATCTAAACAATCCAATAATTAAACTTAATCACAATAATAAATCAATTTAAAACTGAAAATTAATATTTTTGAAAACATAATTTTTATTATCCAATTCAACAACACTCACACACACGCAACAATTAATTGTGTTGTGTGTGTGTGTGCGTCGAGCAATCAACGCAACAACGACACACAACAGCACCGCACGCACCGCAACACAACGCGCGCAAGGCGACGAGAGGGCGAGGCCGCGGGGCGGGCGAGGCACACAACGCGCGACACACACAACAGCGTGGGCTGCGCTGAGGGACGAGGCAAGGAGAGTGCGAGGGCGCGAGCACGCAGGCACTTGGTGTGCTACGCTGCGGCTGCGAGGCTGGGCGCGCACGGCACGACGCGAGGGCTGGGCACCACACACACGACACACTCGTGCCTTGGGCTGCAAGGAAAGGGTTGGACGAGAGGGGTGTGTGGGTGTGCGGCAAGGAGGGAGGAAGTGAGGAGAGAGAGGGAGTGCTGAAAATTCTTGTGAGGGTTTAATGAGGGGGTCTATTTATAGTTTTTCTCTCCCATGTGGGCTAGGTTATGGTAGTTTGAGTTGGGCTTATTACCGGGCTCAATTCATTAAATCCCTTGCAAGCTTTGTTGGGTTTAATTAAAACAAAACGACCGGGCTTTTAAGTTTATTAAATTCGTTTTTGAAATACGACCCAACAATTTACGATTAAATAAATTCCTTGAATTTATTTAATAAAATCCGGTTTTCGAAATAATTAATATTTAAATTAATTAAAATTAGAAGCACATTTAATTCTCATTAAATGAAATTAATTTATAAAAATACACGAAATGTTTTATAAATATAATAAAATAAATTTATAATATTAGAAAAATACGAGGTATTACACCAGCTATGTGGGCCATTCATTGATAAATGAATGGGTGAATGGTATATTGTAAATGTAGTGTTTTGCAGGTTATGGAAAGTGACTAGTATGGCCCAAATAGGACATAAAATATGGTCTGCGTACCATTAATTTGAATGTAAAATTGGTATAATGCACCAAAGTTTTTAATTTAAATATGGTATGCGTACCATTAAATAGTTGTAATTAGTTTAAATTTTAGCTTATCCTATTTGAAGAAAATGGCGCCTCCCATGGTGAAATTCAAGACGGAGTTTCCAATCCATTTTCAAGACGGAGTTTGAAGTTGAAGCTTCAAGATGAAGTCGGGCCATACTAGATCACATTTATATCTTATGCATGCTTTAAGTTATTTATTGCTTTAAATATGTCTTAATTATGCATGAGATTATGGCTTGATTATGTTGCATGATTAAGGATTTTAGTTTACTTAAAATCTAACCAACATAGTAAGAGCCTTAAGTTCCAAACTTTAAAAATACAGTTAAAAGGTGCAATGCCAAAATAACACTTACTTGGATAACCTTTACATCAATCTTAGTAATAGTTTTCCGCCATAGCGAGGTGTTAATTATTGATCCTAAAGGGGTAAGGTACACAAATAATTGGGAGTACATGTTAGTTTTGGTAAAACTCAACGATATAAGTAAGGAGTCCTTTTATGTCGTGGCAAATGAGATAGGTTTACCTAATAAGTTCTTAGACGTACCTATCAACCAAGAGTAGTTTCTAGACTATTGGCAAAGGATTTGCTTACCTAAAATACTTTAGAATTGAGTCTAAATACATAATGTGCTTAATTCTTCGATGATTTTAGGATCTTGGAATCATTTTATTCACACCTGCCGGAACAATAAATTCGAATGAAATGCTAATGACTTGTTTAAATTGCATGATTGCTTTAATTTCCAACTTATTACTCATGATAAATGTTTAGACTTTTCATGCTTCAATGTATGTTTTAATTATTGTTTATAATTAAATATCTTGCACTGCAATAAGTCCTTTTAGAAAGGTAACAGTAAATTTCTTCAATTGGTAGTGAATCCAAGAACGATTCACGGAAATGAGAGAAAATGAGCAATTTTAAAATGTACGTTTCTTTTAGCGACTTTTATGGTTGTTTTCCAGTATCAAAGTCGAATGGCAAACCGATTGGTGCTTGTGAATTCAAAATACAATGTAGTTTTGAGATCATAAAGCATTGAGTTTAAATGCTTAGCTTTACAAATGGTTAACAACTTAATATCTTTGTCCATTTAATTCTCGAATGAGTCTAGTCCCTAGACATTCGAATAGATCGATGCTTAGAGAACTTTAGAAGCTTCTGGTAAGATCATCTAGTTGAAACAAAATATTCAACATAAATAAAATGGTAAGAACCTTGTTGGAGTGACATTGGACATGTCTAACAAAGTATAAAAGTCAACACTAGAAGTCAATTCTTAAGACTATAAGAAAGGGTACAAGAAATAGGAAAATAAGGAACAAATGAAAGGAATTTACAATTCTGTTTCTACCTAAAAGTTTATGTTTAAAGAATAGTGACCTAGCAATAAAACTTCCTTGGTATCATATACCGCTTGAGGTTTTTACTTCGGTAATAACTCAAACAATGGAAGCTAGGATGCACTAATGACCTACAAGCTAAGTGAAAATGAAGCATGGCATTGCTACATTAGTTGTAGGGTCATCTAGTTTGTTTTAAGTCCTTTCAAGGCTGGAACTTAATGGCTATTTTGTTCCATAATCAACATACCTAAATTTCTGTTTTCAAACATAGAAAGACTCACATTCAAGAAAGAAAAAAACAATGTTTGTTTTTTTATTTGAATGAAATGGTCATTTACGGGTTGAGTCATGTATGCTTGATTAAAACAAACAACTCTTTATCAATGAACTTTACTAGGTTCAAATCAATCTATTGATTTGAGTTCCACAAACCTTTAGTATTGTTGCTTAGACCATGTCAACAAGTTAACGTTCAAAAGCTTTATTTTGATGGACTTTTGAAAGTAGATTGATTTCTAGATCAATTCAAGACAAGCTTGAAAGTAACAAAAGATATGAACTATTGTTAGAACGCCTAGACAGTAGAGTTCAAAGCTGAAGAAATATTTTATGACTTTATTATTTAACATGGTTTTGAGTGAATATGGATTTATTTACTGAAAGTGATATAAGTTTGAATCTGTTTGGCTAGTTCAAAGATTCAGAAGTATAAAAATCCACATGGCAAGAAATCATAAAGATCTAGGTCAGATCATGACGATGATTACTTTAAGACCAAAAATGATCATCAATGATTGTGTGTTCACGATCTAGCTCCATAAGATATGGCATAGCTAATTTGGAAAGATCGAAGTCAATTAGAACTTGATTCGATCAATGACGAATCATAAAGACTTTTCCTATAATTTCTAAAACAAAATGCTCAACTACCACCAAACTAAACCAAATTCGTCAAAGCTATTGAAAAGTAATTTCAAAATATCTTTTCAATAATATAAATATATATATATATATATATATATATATATATATATATATATATCTAAAGAGTTGCTAAACTCAGTGGGAGCTTAGTGTTTGTTACCCAAGTATAGATATATGTTTCATTGTGATTTATTCAAATGAGACACAAGGGTATTATTTCTACCACGAACTTTTGAGAACATAATGTTTGTTTGCTCGAAATAATGTCATTTTGGAGATTCGTTTCCAAAATGACAAGTGGGAGAAAATAGACCTCGAAAGTATTCGAGGCGAACAACAAACATAAACGGACATTCCGGAGGCTTTTCGAAGTTCTTTAGAAAATCCGAACACGTATTCTTTAAGGACTTTAGAAGTGGCTTCTAAGAATAGACATCTCTTAGAAGACTTTACAAGTGCTTCAAGGAGAATAGAATATTCAAAGGACTCTCAAAGTGCCTGTTGATATTCTGTAGTTTGATGTTCTATACCCAAGTAGAAGTAGACATAGAGTTCAAGTTACTGAAACTATGAGATTCTTCTATTAGATAGTGAAGAAACATAGAGTTCAGGTCACTGAAACTATGAGATTCTTCTATTAGATAGTGAAGAAACCTACAACTTGCAGTCAAACTATTATCAAGTTAATAATGAGTATGTGACTTGTAAGAAAGCTATGACGAAATATAGATTCCCCAAAATGGTTAAAGGCCATATATAGACTTAATGTTTAATTGGTTAAAGGCCATAAAAACATACTCAATGTTCTGATGACAAAATTGAAATCTTGTTGATTTGCAAGAATGATTTACATCTATTGGTTGCAAATTGGTTTTAAGGATAAAAACCATCAAACATGGAATTGTGTTCACACACAAAGCTAGATTAGTTGCTAAAGGTTACAAGAAAATTCATGGCATGGATTGTGTAGAAGCTTCATGCATAATCTTAATGCCAAAGTCTATAATTCAAGCAATGATTGCATATTGGTACATATGGCAATTGGATGACAAAACATCTTCCTCAATCAAATTTTGGAAGAAACTATGTACATGGTATGTCATAGGATTTGTGGATCCAAATAAATACTTGAAAAGGAAAGCTAGCTTATGAAATCTAAGTACAGATTTAAGCAAGCAATTGGGAATTGGAAATGTATTTTAGTGAAACTAATAAGTATTTTAGTTTCATAAAATGTACATGATTCTTATAGATGTATAAGAAGTTTAGTGGGAGTACGTAAAACTTAATTTGGTCGTATCTGTATCATACACATATCTCTCTGTTGTGAAATAACATTCAAATGCTAATGACTTAGATTTGAAATCTTTCAATGAAGGACCAAGGCAAAACTTAGTACATACTGGGTATTAAGATCTATTTACAAAGATCTTATAATATTGTTTTAGATTAAGTAACGGCATTTACTAAGTCAAACACGAAAGACTCACGAGATATTCGACCCATATGAATAAATCTAAGTAATAGATGTTTGAACTATGTATAAGCATTTACTAAGTTAAACATCAAAGAGTCTAAATGAGGTTCTTAACCTATATTATATTTCAAAGAATTTAGCTGGATTTAGTATCTACTGAAACTAGATGAGCTAAAGTTACATGAATAGAATTCAATTGGGAATTATTCTGCAAAAGAATTTATCATGTATGATATAATATAAGGATCCCCAAAAACGTATCGTATGACTTTAGGCATGATGAACATATACCAATCTCTAATTGATCTAAGTGAAGATCAACTAGATTGAGATCAAGAAAAACTTTTGGTACTTGAAAAGGTACATAGGAATAGTTCTTGATTCAAGGAAGTAAAGATATGCTAAATATTGATGCTACACGCATGAACACTGGCAAAGGATCAAGCAAGATCCCTTTGGAGTTAACCATTAGCAAAGACGAGCTAAAGAGCATCGTGTTTTGAAATGGCAACGTGGATTGAACACCATGAGTTGTTGCTTTCATATATCCATGAACTGCTTGGATAAGCAAATCCAAACAAAAGAATCACTAGAAACCTATACAGTTGAAGTAAAAATACTTATTGCCTAAGAAGCAATGAAACAGAGTTCTTTACGTAAAGAGTTCTTCACTGAACTTGGGTAGATCACATGTCTGTTGACTTAATGGTTCTTCATTGCAAAATGCGTAGAAGCACTATTTAAGTACGAAAGACTAGATCACATAATAAACAAACTCAAAAGATCTTATCATCCTATCTCGAAAGACATTCGATGAAAGGGATATTAAGATTGGAAAAGCATGACAACTAAACCTATGCAACAAGTGAAAAGCAACACTCACATTGTAGCACTGGAAATCAAGCATAGCTTTGAAATCCATGAACTGTTTTAAAGATGGGTTAGAGGGCCATGGTTGTAAAACATTGGGGTTGAACATTTATCATATATGAAATGTATTTTCATATTCCATTTAATCTTGGTTTAGTATTAAATGATGAGTCCCTTCAATTTGACGACATATTCAAGATAGACTGTCAGGACCAGTCCTGTGACTAAGAAATGTCTATCAACTGAACTTGAATGTCAAAAGTTGAAAAAGGTCCCTGGTAGGAGTTTTCTATAAAGGTGTACGCATAGAAAACACTAGACAACTAGGATACAAGAAGACTAGTAGTTCTGTTTCTTGAACTATGTGGACATGGCAATGTCGCAATCATTTGCATAGATACTTACTTTGAGAAGACTAGTATCGGACAGACCTATGAAACTTTACTGTAAGAGATGAAAATCTGTCATAAGTAAATTTCATTAAAATTATTAGACACTAATCCTCAATACCTGAGTGATTTGAGATTACTTGTTTGAGAACTTGTTACTTTTACGTTGTCAACCGTCGTACCGTAAAAGGAGGCTATAACGGCAACGCTCGGGTAATCACCTATCAAACGAAGTCTAATCTCAAGATCGCAAGATTGGGATTGTCCTCCCATAAATCGGGATGAGATGCTGAAAGTTGTACAAGGCCACTCGGAGAGCTAGAAACTGTAAAATGCATGGCCGTGCTCAGATGAATCATAGGCTATGATTATCTGTTTATTTGATCAGTTGAACTCTGAAAACGAGAAATACCTCTGGACATAATAAGGATGACAACTCTTACCTTATGTTCATGAGCAAGCATCAAGCGACAAAGGAATTAGGCAATGCACACTTGTCCCTAAGGACAAGTGGGAGACTGAAGGAAATAATGCCCTTGGTCCAAGTATGCATTCAATGCTAAGTCTAATAAATGCGGTTCAGTATTAATTAATTATACAAGTTAATAATTCAGTGAGATCAAGTGAACTGTATGCCTAGCTAGAGCCGCTTCAGTTCAAGTGGAATTAATAATATTAATCCAGATCTTACTCTTGCCTGGCCCCGTAGGGTCACACAAATAGTACTTGAACGGATCAAGTATTTAAGTAAATTAAATACTCCATTTATGGATATTCGGAATCAACGGATCTCAGTTCCAATGGGAGCTGAAATCGTCAAAAGGCAAATTATGAATACTCCGGAAACAATGATATTGCCGGAAAGGGAAATAAGGATCGTATCGGAAATATAAATATTATCCAAGTCGTAGATGTTGCCGGAAACGGAAACATGGTACGTATCGGAAAATATTATCGGAAATGTAAATATTGCCGGAATCGGAAAAATTGCCGGAAACGGAAATATTGTCGGAATAGGAAATATTATCGGAATCGGATATAAATTCCGGAATCGGAAATATTAAATTTTGTTCGAAATGGAAATTAATTCCGGAATCGAAAATATTAAATATTGTTCAAATCGGAAATGAATTCCGGAATCGGAAAATAAATCGGAAGCGCGACGTACGAAATAAACATCGAACGAGCTTGATAGAGCAAGGCCCAACACGAAGCTAGGGCCGCGCCTAGCGAAGCCCGCGCAAGCACAGCAGGCGAGCAGCAGCCCGCCAAGCAAGCAAGGCCCAGCCGAGCAATGAAGCAAGGCCAGGCCCAGCAAGCAAGGCAAGGCCAGCAGGCTGGCGCGCCCTTCTTGGGCTGCGTACCAGCGCTGCTGCGCCGAGCCAACCCACCGCGCGCGGGCAGCACCCCTTGCGGGCTGTTTGTCCGTGTTGTTGTGTTCTTGCATGGTTCGAATCCTTAGGCATTTAGGATTTATCCGATTAGACTATTTTTCTGAAACTACTAGAATTAGTTGTTAAGCTAAACACTAAAATTTATAGATTTAATTTAAGTCTAATTCTACTTGAATTAGATAAGTTGAATCCTAGTAGGTTTCTAGTTCCGATAATCCTACCTTACAAATAGGTGATGGAAATCACAATTTATATACATCAATTCAAGTATTCATATAGTTTTAAGTTAAAAACTAAGGTTAATAATTTGCCACAAAATTATAAACGAATAACATAATACCTTAGGCTAAATTCTAGTTAATTGAATCCAAGGCGGATCCGAACGTGTTGTGGACTGTCTACGGAGGGACTACACTTGGAGTCCTAAACTTGTTCTTGTTCGGTTCGGGAGCAGCTAGGGAAGGCACGCTACAAATGTATGCATCCTAAATTATGCTAATTGTTATGTGACAATTAATTTGGATTCCTGGCTTTATGGTTTTTCCGCACGAAATATATGTTTTATTTTTGTCATAACCTAACAGCGTGCACAGTACGCCCCTTCGTGGGCTGTGCGTGTGTGTGTGTGTTAGGGCAACGCTAACGAATCCTTAAACGCTTAGGATTATCCGATTAACTGTTTTCCTAAATCCACGAGAGTTAGTTGTTTGATTAAACACTTAATTCAAAGGATTAATTTTAATAGAATTCTAATCGAAGTAGTAAATTGAATCCTAGTGGAAATATAAGTTCGATATTTCCTCCCTATAAATAGGTGATACATAATCACAATTTATAACACATCAATCACAAGTATTCATATAGTTTAAGATTAAACTAACTTAATAATCTGCCAATATAATTAAGTTTCGAATAACATAAAACCTTAGACTATATTCTAGTTAATTGAATCTAAGGCGGATCCGAACGTGTTGTGGGCTATCTACGGAGGGACGACACTTGGAGTCCTAAACTTTTTCTTGTTCGGTTCGGGAGCAGCTAGGGAAGGCACGCGTCACATGTATGTGTCCTAGATTATGCTAATTGACTATGTGGCAATTAATTTGGATTCCTGGCTTTATGGTTTTTCCGCATGAAATATATGTTTTATATTTGTCATAACCTAACACTAAGATTAGCATTGAGTTTTAGTGTTTGAATCCAAAACCGATTAGGATTGTTTTCCAAATTCAAACGTGATTTCGTGATTCAAATTCTTTTCGAAATAAAATTCTAAAATTATTCTTGATTGCATAAATCGTTAAAATATTTAGAATGTAATTTAATAAAATAAATATACGTTAATAATATATTTATTACTAAAATTCATAAATTCTATTTAAATATAATTAACTATACGTTGAAATATATTAATAACATTTATAAATTTACGGGGGATTATAAGCTCACCTTTTCACTTATATAATAGAGATGCGTTATTCAAAATTATGATCTTCAACATCACTAATGATTCATCAACCTCAATTTCTTATGTTTTGACTTCGGATATACTAATAACATAGTCTATGAATTCTTAGTCATAATATACTAATAATAAGTGGTATGGGAATGGAGTATAAGATTGTTTTGAAAAAATGCTAACAGTTGATCGATAATGCCTAATTGATGTCAAATGCATTATTTACGAGTTCTAATATTAAAAAATGCTAACAGTTGATCAATAGTGGATAATTGTTGAAGTATACAGTATATACATCAAGATCATTGATTAAAAAAAATATACTAAGAATCTACTTCAATATCACAATATGACAATAATCTGTTTAAAATAAAAATAAAAATATTTTAACAAGGTTGTCAAAAACATATTTTTATTTAAAATATTTTAACATCTCTTAACATTTATTAAAATATTTAAATTAAATTTACTAATGACTAATTGTATGTATTGTAAATTTTAATTTAAATAGTGTCCTATATTAACTACGAATATGTATAACGAATATTTACTGTTGCTTTATTATTCGAAGTAGTATTTATCAAGGTTGTGTAAAACATTCTTATTGGGAAAAAAAAATTGTTTAATAACTTTGTATCTTTTCTTTCTCGAATTTATAATTTCTACTTATCCAATTATTTAATAGTTCCTTAATGTTTTACATGAAACACAATTTTAAGAGTTTTATAGTTTCATTTTATATTATTAATTTCTTTGTCTTTGATCATTTAAAGGCTAATATATTTGTCTTTATTTTACATTGTAATATAATGAAAAATCTTTGCGCCCAATTTTGGATAACGAAAATCAATGTGGAGCTATGTCTGTCTCTGATTTGCCTCTCTTATACTTGATTCTATTAAAAAAAATCCATTATCTCCCGGCATACCTATTTTTCTATTAAATTATAATATATAAACTTACAATAACTTATCGCATAAAACTCCGTGAAAAGACTATCGCAACGATTAAATTTGGACGGAGAGAGTACATATTATAAAGTTTTGTTTATTTCTCAATTATTCTAATAAGATATCGAAATTGTATAAGACTCTATAGTGGAATTTTAAAATTCAAAACTCTCTTACCAAAAAAAAAAAAAAAATGTTAGGTCAAGGGGTGAGTTTGAGGCGAGTGTTGACACACGGGTCAGTGATATATCGGGGTTGAGTTTTATTTTGTACCCGTTAATAAGGAGATAGGGAGGGGTGAGTATCTTTCCTATCGTGAGTGAAGGAGATATGGATGAGAGTTTTAGAAGAGTACGAGTGTGGAGACCCCGACCAGTCTCAAAGTCATTACTAGTTGAATAAAGGAAATAGTGGAGTAGGTGTTAAGTGATTCGGTAAAGATGTAAATATAAAATGATTAAGTGGGTATGACTATCGAAATGAAGGGTGGATGAGAGTAACACTATGATTGACATATGTGATGAATAGATGAAAACAATTTTGTTTATGTACCCTTATTTGTTTTATGTTTTAATAAATAAGATATCAAATGGGGAAATAACAAATTTATAAATCATTTTCTTTTATGTAGGAGAATATCATTTTCTTTTATAAAAAATGTATCCATCATTAATTTTAATTAGGAGAATATCTATAAGCTATATTTGTCCAAAATATAATCTAATCAGACAACCAAATTTTCAAATAATCAAGAATAGAGTTTTAAAATTCAAAACTCTCTTACCATAATATAATGCCGGGCCCCAACCGTCTATAACTAGGTTTGACACATGCATGTGTGATATATGCGTATTATATAGTGGTTTTACCCTCGTCCCTTAGTACTTTTCTATCTTATATGAGCTCTTAGTTGTTTGAAGAGAAATTAGCCTTTTTAGGCTCCTTTAATATATTACGGGTCACTACACGATCCCGAACATATTCGGGATGGTCATTAATTTGACAACTCTAAGGAGCCTACGATGCCTATATTTGAGCCCTAATAGTTAGACTCGGTGATTGGAAGGAATAAAGGCATCTCAAGGCATATATTGAAGGTCGCCCGACGACCTACAGGTGATGGGGGGTCCATCGGGCGGAGAAAAGAAGCATTTTCCCTTTCTAAACGCTCTCGATCGGGCTCCATTCACCCGTTGACCATCGGGCGTTGGTCTCGCCAAGTTCTTCAAGGCCATGAGCTTCCCGTCGGGCGAAAATAAAGTTTTCGTCATGCGCCCGATCGGGCGCCCATCGCCCGGTGCCCATCGGGCACCTGCGCTATTGCCTGCTGCTGCTGATTCTTTGTCTAGTTGTTCGCCCGATCGGGCGGCCCTTTCCCCAATTGAGCAACAACAAGACGGACGCGTGTTTTTTCAATTTAATGATTCGTTTTTGTTTAGTTTTTAGGCAAGACTATAAATACTAGGGCCTAAATTATTTATAATCATCTTATTTTCTAGTACTCTTAGTTTATCACTTAGCTTATTTTTGCTCTCAAACCTTTGTTAAACACCTTGGATATTTTTAATTCAAGCTTCAACTTTTCATTCAATCCTTCGTTCATCAATTCGATATTGATTCATTCCTTTTTTTCTTATTCTAGTTTAATTATGTTTTCATTAAATATGATTGCTTTGTTAAATTTGAGTATGTGTGAGTAAAATTAATCTAAGGTTTGTGGATCCATGAAATTATATGAAGGGATGAATTATTAATGTTGATTGTTGGTGTTGTTAGTTAATTTCCTATTAATTGGTTATATTTCTATGCAATTAGATTTGCGCAGGTTTAATTGTTATATATAGTCGCGCAATATTGAGATAATAATCGAAAGATGCAACTTGATGTTTAGGCTAGTTTCAATAGGCATAGGATTGAGTTTAATAAATTGCGAGAGCCTGTTAATTCTGATTCTATGATTAGTATCGATTCGACAGAGCATGCTAATGTGATTAATTGCTCCATTGATGGTTAGTTATTGTTTCTCATCCCGAATTATTGTTCATTGGTGAACTTATACCCTATGCCTTTTATTATTGAATTTCTCATTATCGTAGTTTAGCTATCAAACCAAACCATTATTCCTGTTACTAATAGTCTAGATCTTTAATTTAGTAGTGGAAAGAACGTTATTTCCTTGTGGATTCGATCCTGACTTCCCTTGCTATTTAGCTCGTGATTTTAGATTTATCTTTGATTAGGTGATACGACTTTAGCCTATCAACGTGATGAATGGGGAGGAAAATAATTTTGTCTGTGTACCCTTATTTGTTTTCTTTTTTTAATAAGTAAGACATTGAATGAAGCAAAAAAATATTTGTCCATCATTAATTTTAATTAGGAAAATTTCTTTAAGCTATATGTGTCCGAAGTATAATGTAGTCCGACAACCAAATTGTCAAATACTCTTACCCTTTTAAAATTCATAACTCTCTTATCAAAAAATAATGTCTGATCTAGCCGTCTAAGGCTTAGTTTGAGGCGGGTGTGGATACACAGACGGGTGATGAAGCGGGGTTAATTTTATCTTCCGCCAGCGAGGTAGGGATTAGGACGGGGATGAGTATCATACGTGTCGCGGTGACGTGCACGGGGATGAGAA
This sequence comes from Spinacia oleracea, assembly GCF_020520425.1. Classification (NCBI taxonomy): domain Eukaryota; kingdom Viridiplantae; phylum Streptophyta; class Magnoliopsida; order Caryophyllales; family Amaranthaceae; genus Spinacia; species Spinacia oleracea. The sequence continues at coordinate 145,211,941 of NC_079489.1, read as the reverse complement.
TTTTAGGCAGGTACATGTGTTGAGGTACCAGACCCACTTTGCTTCGATGGGGGTAGGTGTTAAATGACCGGGTAATGATGTAGATGGTAGGGGAGTTTTAAGTGGGTATGGCTACCGAAGTAAAGAGCGGATGAGAATAAATTTATGTTTGACATGGGTTATGTAAGGAGAAGACCGTAAATTTATCTATGTACCCTTATTTTATTTTTTTGAATTTGTTAAATAAATAAGACACGGAATGGGGCAGTAATAGATATATCCATCATTAGTTTTAATAGGAACATTATACATAAGATCTATTTTGATGATAATTTTCTATAGCTATAATTTAGTACTCCAAAAGTTTATCTATGCAAATTAAATATTCATATCATAAATCATGCATCGCACGGGTACTGTACCAGTATATAACTGTAATACAAGTATGTTTAAAATTCAAAGTTTACTTACGCAATTCTCTCTACATCGTTCGGAAAGTTGTCAATAATATTAGGATTTTTTGGATAAAACCACCTTTTAAAGTTCAACCTTTTGAAAAAACCACCTTATATGTTTTTTTTAAAAAACCACCTTTTATGTTCAAAGTTTTAGAATTCAACACCAAATACAAACGTCTGTCAACAATTCCGTCTGTGGGGCCCACATCCAACGACCCAAAATTAATTTCCCTCCAATTTCACTCGTCACCCTCTCTCTCTTCTCATTTACTGTGCTCTTCATCTTCTCAACCTTCTTCTGGTTCCTCTTTCACTCTTCCCCTCATTTATTCTCTGTACTTTTGTCCTCAACCACCACTTTCGAATCTCTCTCTCTTCCATCATTGTCTGTTTCTGCAACAAAGTACAAGAAAAAGCCAAGATTGGGGACCAAAGGGATCTTCTTGGACGTCACAAGGGGGGGACCAAAAATCCCATGTGTGTGTTGTAATCTGTGGCGAAAGCACTATTAAGGTATTAAACAATAACCCTAATCTCGAATTTGGTAATTAGTTAGTGAAAAATTTCTGGTTTTGTTGATTATAAACCCTAAAAAATTGATTTGTTAAAGTTTATGCTATTTGGTTGATTAAAATATAATTTGGGTGTTTTTGTATGAATAAACAATGAAATTAGTTTGGAATTGGCTTGTTGCACATGAAATTAGTTAAATAATCATTGATTTATGTAATATGCTTGCCTTTAATTTGCCCCTTATTATCCAACATTGTAGGTGTTTGTGTTACGTGTTTGTTTCCGGGTCTGATAATGTGTTCGGGTTTCGTGTGTCGTGTTCAACCTCGTTTCGTGTTTCTGTTTTTATTTGGTGTATATTGTTAATTTAATTTTGGCTTTATTTTACGGATTTTCAGCAAAATGACACACTTGTATGAGGATGGGTTTGCTGATCTTAGGATTAAATTAGGTGGGGAATTTAGGGACTCAACAATTAAAGGCAGACACATTGTGGAGTATGTGGGGGGTTGTGTTTATTTAAAACCATATGTTTGTATTCAAAGCAAGGGAGTGAGTGGGCTTAGACAGATTGTAATCGAGGGGTTCAAATGCTCTAATCTTCCTATACCATCGGATGTGAGGATGTTTTACCGGATGAACGGGCGGGCATTAACCACTGGGAAGGTTAAAATTAGAAATGAAGAGGACATTTTAGGATTTTTACAGACTAAGGACATACATGGGTATGTTGAGATTTTAACCTTAGCAACATTTGAGAGACCCCAATTACCACCACTTCCTGTAACTCCGTTGTATAGAACCAAACTTCCCGGGTTTTCAGAAATTTTAAGAGAGGAAAGCAGGCCCAGAACCAATCTGATCAACCCATTCAGACCTCCTTCCCAAACTTCCCACCCAAGTGAACCCACCACACACAAATCAGCCCAACCCAATATCTCATCCTTACTGAAATCAGCCCACCCAATCATTCACAGTATAGAGCAAGGTTGAGTGAAGATGAGGGTCAAAGCATCCAAAACACAGGGTTTGATTTCAGTGGTATAGGGGGGAGAGTGAAATTGTCTGCTAGGAGGAGCATTAGAAACAGTGGAGTGGGTTCTTCTTCCTCCAATTGGGCAGAAGCTGCTGTTGTGTTGAGTGAAGATGAGTGGTTAGCTAGCCTATCCAACAGAGAACCATCACCACAACCATCTCCCCATCCATCTCCACCACCATCTCCAGCTGCAGATACACAGCCTTCCCCACAAATCAACACTGAAAACACTGACAACACACCCCATAGGACTCCAAAACTTAAGAGAGTTGCACAGAGGAAGAAAAAAGGGGAGAAAGGGCATACTGAAGTGGGTGGTAAGAAAAAGAAGAAGAGAACAAGTAAGAAGCAGTTGTTTGAAGGGTCATCTAGTTCAGATCTGTCTAATTTGGACATAGATTGGGTTGCAGGGGAGGAAGAGATAGGTTTAGATGATGATGAGTCCTTATTTTTGCAGACCAGAGTTAGTGATGATCTGTTTAGGCATCTAAGACACAGTATTGGGGGGAATGCTAATATTGGGGATGATAATGTTCAGAGGAACTTGAGAGATCTTGAAGAGCTTGAGGTGAATAACCAAGAGGAGCTTTATTGGGACAGTGATGAGCTAAGGAGTGTTGGTGGATCTGATGATGATTTTGAGGATGATTATTGTACCTTCAACCCTGTAGTGGACTTCAAAAGGAAGATCCAGTTGAAGATTGGGCAGAGATTTTCATCTGTTGTTGTGGTTAGGAAAGCACTAAGGGCACATGCTGCTGAGAACAAGTACGATTTCTACTTCCTTCACAATGAGCAACAGAGGATAACTGTGCAGTGTAGGAATAGGTGTGGGTGTCCTTCGGACAGTGGTAGGGGTAGGAAACCTAGTTGTGCATGTCCAAACAAATGCCCTTTCAAAATCCATGTGAGGATGTTGCCACAAACTGATTATCTGCAGATTAGGACAATGAATCTGAGGCATACATGTGTTAGGACTAATGTGAACAAATGTGTGAAGTCTGATTACTTATGTGAGAGATACTTGGAGACTTGGAGATCAGATCCTCACTGGAAACTGAAAAAGTTCATGGAAAGGGTGATGCTTGAATTAGGTGTTAAGATAACTTATTCCACTGCTTGGTTGGCAAGGGCTAGAGCAAAGTTGGCTCTATATGGGTCATCGGCAGAGCAGTATGGCAGGTGTGGGAATATGCCAAAGTATTCTTGACACATAACCCTGACAGTAGTTGTTTGGTGTTGGTTGACAGCAGTTTTGGGCCTGAGAAGCCCCTGTTCTTGAGGATGTACTACTGTCTAGAACCTTTGATGAATGGGTTTAGGAATGGTTGTAGGCCAATTGTTGGATTGGATGGCTGTCACTTGAAGGGTGCATATCCAGGTCAGATATTGGTAGCTGTTGGGAAGGATGGAAATAATAATATCTTCCCCATTGCATGGGCAACTGTGGAGATAGAAAACACAGAGACATGGTGTTGGTTTATTGATTTGTTTATGAAGGATTTTGATGGTGGAAGCAATGGTGTTGGCTTGACTTTTATGTTTGACAGAGAAAAGGTAATTTTCTTTGATTTTGTTGCTTATATTTCTGGTTTTAGTTGTGCATTAAGGTGCACACACTGACTTAAACAATGGTGTAGGGTTTGCTTGAAGCAATCAAGACAGTGACTCCACAAGCCAACAACAGATTCTGTGTTAGGTACATATGGGCAAACTTTAAGCTCAATTTCACTAGAACTTTGTTTAAGGACTAGTTTTGGGATGCAGCTAGAGCTACAACATTTGTAAGTGTCTAATTTCACTGGCATTTGCAGATGATATGTGCACATTTGTAATTTCTAATTACACAAAGTTCAGACTAGATGATATGTGCAGATCAGTTTGTGCAGATGAGCTGGTTTGTATAGATCCTTTGATATGTGAATATTAGCTGATCTGTACAGATCAAATGATTTGTGCAGATCAGTTGATCTGTGCATATCATATGATCTGTGCAGATCAGTTAATCTGTACACGACTGCTCGCCTGGCACCCGCATTGCCCATCGCCCCATCGCCCATCGAGCCACACACGCCCAGCTCCCTTGCTTTGCGCGCGCGCCTCTTGCTTGTTTCTCGTTGCATTCGTACCGCATGGGCGTCGAGCTCCTTTGCTCGTCGTCGCATGCCCGCACTATACAACACCCCTTAAGGGTAACACGTATCGTCCTTTGCTCTGTGCGTGCAACAATCATGAGCGAATTACATAAAAATTAAAACTTTTTAATTCAAATTTATTGACAAATTAATAAAACATATTAATTTCATAAATTTAGAGCGAAAAATCGAAAATTTATTAATTAATTAATTTCCAATTATCATGGATTCAAATCTAGGTCATAAAAAATTAAAATTTATCATAAATTAACAATTTTCATGGTGGTTTTTTTAATCATGGATACCTAATTAAATCGTCAATTAATTATGAAAATCAAATAAATTCTAAATTATTCGAATTTCAACAAATTAATTATGATTACAAATTAGGTTGTATAATTAACAAGCTTAGGCATTCAAATTTGTTAAACATATACAGTAGGTCAATAAAAAATTCAATATTTAACAACAAGAATCGCAAATATTAAATTTAACATCTTAAAATTACAAACTTTTGCATTCGAAAAACTAAAACCTCCGAAAAGTCATAGTTAAGCTTCGACTTTGGGAATTCTGGGTTCGGCCGAAAATTAGTATTTTTGTCAAAATTTTAGAATGCCTTTTACACGAGGAATTGACACAAAAATCACTCGATTTCGTTGAGTAATGAAAAATTAACAAAAACGCCCAGAAAACGATACTTCGAGGCCTGTTTTTGCAATTCTATTCTCATGAATTGATCTTAGAAAATCGTTTTCCATCAGATTAGGGTTTTAAAAATCGAAAAAGCGAGTATTTTTTATTTCGGAACTGCCAATTTCGCAATTAATCCCATAATTCAAAAAAAATTCCGAAAAATCAACAAAAATTCCAAAAATTTCGACAATGCAAAAACAATAATAATCATGCTAATTCATTCTTTGAATACATAAGGCTCATGATACCACTGTAGGGGAATACAGTTAAACATAATAACATGTGCGGAACAATCCCCAAAGCCAGGAAACATGTATAAAGCACAGATTAAGCAAACTTACATTCGAAGCGTGTTTTCCACAATAATCTGTCAACGAACACGAACAAAGAACTCCACTTGTCGTTCCTCTACTTGGTTCACCGACACGATCAGATCCGTCTTGATAATCGTAGCTTAGGCAATTGATCAAGAGATTTGCTTTTGGGATGAACACACTATGGAGGCACAAAGAGAATTAGGGTTCTCTGTTTTCTCCTAGGGTTGTGTGTAATCTGAATTGTGATTGTGCTTAGTTGGAAATTAGGTTTAAGGTTATTTACATAACCTTACTAACCGACCAAGCCAAGAGGCAAGGCCCGCTAGCAAGCCCGCAAGCCAAAACACACGGACACGCACAGCCAGTGTGCCGTGGGCCGTGGGCCGCGCTGCTGCTGTGTCGTGGTCTCGGCCCGCATGCAAACGCACAGCTCCGCGCCACAAGGGCCTCGCTGCTGCTGCTGCGTTGCTTTGCTTGCTCGCCTATGCGCGCGCCCATGGGCCTCGAGTGCTTCGTGCACTCGGCTCGTGGGCCGCTCCTTGTATTCGCGATTAAATATATTTCCGATATATTTATTTATCGTTTCGTATACGACGAATCACCGTCGTACGATACGATTTATTCATGTCGCCCAGCTTACGAATATTCGCGATACGATATACGATTTCGATGCAAGGTCGTATCGTATAGTACGTTTCCAACTTAAATCCCGAAAAGCTATTAAATGAATTTCCAATTCATTTAATCCGGTGATCTGTTACGTGTCATTGGTGTGACCTTGTAGGTTCAGTCAAGAGTAAGTTGTGAGTTCAATATTCATTAGAACTCACTGATCGGAAGGATTGCTCTAGCTAGCCGTTCCGATCACTTAATCTCACTGAATTAATTATTCGCAATTAATCTGAACCTTGGTATTAGACTTAATGCACCTTGGGTGAAGGACATATTTCCTTCAATCTCCCACTTGTCATTCAGACAAGTGTGCATCCACATTCCTTTGTCGCTCAGTGTTACTTACTGAACATAAGGTAAGATCCAAGCCATCCTTATTAGGTCCAGAAGTGTTTCTCGGATTACAGAGTTCAACTGTCAAACTTTTGCAGAAGGTTAAGCCTAACCATTCTGAGCACGGCAATGCATTTTATAGTATCTAACTCTCCGAGAGGCCTTGTTACACAACAAACACCATATCCTATCAAAGATAGGAGGACAATCCATTCTTGCAATCTATGAACACTCACTTTGATTCATAGTACGCCCAATAACTGCTTTTATAGCCTCCTTTTACGGTGCGACGTTTAGCTAGTATCAAAGCGAACTAATTCTCAAACGAGCAGACATAATCGCTCATGTTCTGAGGAACGGTTTCTAATCACCATTAATGAGAACTACCTGTGACATGACTTTAATCTCTTAAAGCGTTCTCATGGTCAATCCGATACAAGATCCAATAAGTATCTATGCAAAAGATTCTGACATCTAGTGACTCTAGTTCAAGAAACAGAACTAAGTAATCTACTTGCAATCTAATCTTCATTAGTCATTGGTCGTCCACCTTTCAATGACCTGGATTAGGGATCTTTTGTAACTTCAATATTGAAGTTCACTTATGGGTGTTTCTTTGTCAAAGAATCCATCTTGACATCCCATTTGAATGATTTGAATCACATTGACTTATCATTTAATTCTAAACCACAATTAAATGAATATGAAATAAATAAATTTCATAAATATGAAATGGTTAAACAAATTGTTTTAAACATAGATCTAACAGATGTTCTAAAACAATACTTAGAAAATCAAAGCCATTCTCCAACATGCTTGATTCCCATGGTCGCTACATGTGCGTTGTGTTTCACTTGTAGCAACGGTTTAGTCAATGGATCCGCGACGTTGTCGTCAGTTCCAACCTTGCAAATCTCAATTTCCTTTCTTTCAACGATCTCTCGAAGTAAATGAAATCGCCGCAGTACGTGCATGGACTTCTGGTGGTTCCTAGGCTCCTTTGCCTGGGCAATGGCTCCGCTATTGTCGCAATACAAAGCCACTGGTCCTTTAATGGAGGGGACAACACCAAGTTCTTCGATGAACTTCCGAATCCAAACAGCTTCCTTTGCTGCTTCTGAGGCAGCAATGTACTAGGCTTCATTTGTAGAATCAGCAATAGTGCTTTGCTTAGCACTTTTCCAGCTTACTGCTCCGCCGTTGAGGCAGAACACAAACCCAGACTGTGATCTGAAATCATCTCTGTCGGTTTGAAAGCTTGCGTTCGTATAGCCCTTAACAATCAACTCATCTGTACCACCATAAACCGGAAACTGATCCTTAGTCCTTTGCAGGTACTTTAGGATGTTCTTGGCAGCAGTCCAATGTGCCTCACCTGGTTCTAACTGGTACCTGCTTACAAATCATAGCATACATGATGGATCCAATAGCCGAAGCGTATGGAATTCCACTCATCTTTTTACGCTCATCAGATGTTTTGGGACACCGATTCTTGCTTAGATATACGCCATGTGACATGGGCAGATGTCCTCTCTTGGCTTCCATCATATTGAACCTAGCTAGCACTTTGTCAATGTAAGTTCTTTGGCTTAGTCCAATCATCCTCTTAGATCTATCCCTATAGATCTTGATGCCCAATATGTACTGTGCCTCTCCTAATTCCTTCGTTGAGAAACACTTCACGAGCCAAGTCTTTACAGACTCCAACATAAGAATGTCGTTTCCAATAAGCAGTATGTCGTTAACATACAAGACTAGGAATGCAATTTTACTCCCACTGACCTTCTTGTATACAAAAGATTCGTCCTGATTCTTGATGAAGCCAAACTTATTGACTGCTTCATCAAATCGTTTATTCCAACTCCTTGATGCCTGCTTTAGTCCGTATATGGACTTCTTAAGCTTGCATACCTTTCCTTGGTTCTTTTGATCAACAAAACCCTCCGGCTGTGTCATGAACACAGTCTCTTCAAGAACACCGTTCAAGAAGGCAGTTTTGACATCCATTTGCCATATTTCATAGTCATGAAAAGCGGCAATTGCAAGGATTATCCGAATAGACTTAAGCATCGCGACTGGAGAAAAGGTTTCATCGTAGTCAACGCCGTGAACTTGCCTGTAACCTTTTGCTACCAATCTAGCCTTGTATATATATACAATTCCATCTTTGTCTTTCTTCAATTTGAAGACCCATTTGCATCCGATAGGTGTGAACCCATCCGGCAAATCAACCAAATCCCAGACTTGATTTTCAGACATGGAGTCTATTTCAGATTGCATGGCCTCTAACCATTTAATGGAGCTTGGGCTCGTCATAGCTTGCTTGTTCATCACTATCCAATATGAGAACGTCTAAGTTTTCAGTCAAGAGGACGCCTGTCCATCTGTCCGGCTGAAAAATAGTTCAATTTGACCTACGAGGGGCAACAACGTTTTGAGGAACTACTCCCACTGGCTCTTCTAAAGACCTTGGAGGTTCATCAATTTGAACTGCTTCTAAAGAGTTCTGAGTTCGTTGTTCGTCTCGAATCTCTTCGAGGTCTATTATTCTCCCACTTGTCAATTTGGAAATATGATTTCTTTCCAAAAAGACACCGTCACGAGCAACGAATACCTTGTTGTCTGACTTGTTGTAGAAATAATACCCCATAGTTTCTTTTGGATACCCAACGAAGAAACATTTGTCAGATTTAGGTTGTAGCTCGTCCGAAATTAACCGCTTGACATATGCTTCGCAACCCCAAATCTTCAGAAAAGACAACTTTGGAAGTTTCCCATTCCATAATCCGTATGGAGTCTTTTCAACAGCTTTTGACGGAGTACGATTCAGTGTGAGTGCTGCAGTTTGCAACGCATGTCCCCAGAACTGTAAAGGAAGTTCGGCCTGACCCATCATTGACCTGGCTATATCGAGTAAGGTCCTATTTCTCCGTTCCGATACTCCATTCCATTGAGGTGTCCCCGGAGCAGTCAATTCAGAAAGAATACCGCATTCTTTTAGATGGTCATCAAACTCGTGGCTAAGATATTCACCTCCTCGATCCGATCTTAGAGCTTTGATTTTCTTGCCATGTTGATTCTCTACTTCATTTTGAAATTCTCGGAATTTCTCAAACGATACAGACTTGTGCTTCATTAAGTAAATATAGCCATATCTACCGAAGTCGTAAACGTTATGAAATAGCTGAACTCACCTCTAGCTTTCGTACTAATAGGCCCACATACGTCCGTATGTATTAGCCCTAGTAGTTTGCATGCTCTTTCTCCCTCCTTTGAGAAAGGTTGCTTTGTCATTTTGCCAAGTAAACAAGATTCGCATTGATCAATCTTCTCTAAGTCGAATGATTCTAGAATTCCTTTCCCTTGAAGTAATTCCATGCGCTTTATGTTTATATGGCCTAATCGACAATGCCACAGAAATGTGAGATCCGAATCACCAGTTTTAGCCTTTTTGGTATTTATGTTATAAATGTGTTTGCTCGTATCTAGCACATAAAGACCGTTTTCTTGTTGTGCTGAACCATAAAACATTCCATTCAAAGAAAAAGAACAACTATTGTCTTTAAATTGAAAACTAAAACCTTTAGAATCCAAACTTGAAACGGAAATGATGTTTCTGGTGATACTAGGAACATAGTAACAGTTTTCTAGTTCCAAAACAAACCCACTAGGCAAAGAAATAAAATAAGATCCTACGGCTAATGCAGCAATCCGTGCTCCATTTCCCACGCGTAGATCCATCTCGCCTTTATCAAGCTTTCTACTTCTCCTTAGTCCCTGTGAATTGGAACATAAGTGTGAGCCACAACCAGTATCTAATACCCAAGAAGTAGAATTAGCAAGATTACAATGTATAACATACATACCTGAAGTAGAAGCAACGTTCCCGTTCTTCTCATCTTCCTTTTTCTTCAAGCAATCTCTCTTCCAATGCCCCTTCTTCTTGCAGTAGAAGTATTCAGAGTCGGCAGGAGAACGAGTTGCCCTTTTCTGTTTACCAGAACCGGCGCCATTGGACTTGGATGAGGGCGAAGCCTTGCCCTTACCCTTCTTGCCCTTGTTCTTGCCTGATTTCTTGAAATTCTTGCCCTTACGCACCATAAGCATATCATGCTTATTCTCTTGTTTGAGCGTCTTTTCAGCGGTTTTCAGCATACCGTGAAGCTCAGTAAGAGATTTCTTCATGCTGTTCATGTTGTAATTAAACTTGAACTGATCATAGCCATTATGAAGCGAATGGAGAATGATGTCAATAGCCATTTCATTTGAGACGTCAGAATCTAGAGCTCTCATGTTCTCAAAGAGTCCAATCATTTTAAGAACATGTGGGCTCACTGGTTCTCCTTTCTTGAGCCTAGTCTCAAGGATCAACCTCTGAGTCTCGAATCTTTCGATTCTGGCTTGGTCTTGAAACATGTTCTTCAACTCCGAGATGATTTGGTAAGCATCCGAGTTAATGAACGTTTTCTGAAGTTCAGGACTCATGGATGCAAGCATCACACATTTGACATCCTTGTTGGCCTGAATCCAACGATTAAGGGCAGCTTGAGTTACCTCCGGCCCAGCCTCTTCCGGTAACTCTTCCTCAAGGACATATTCTTTTTTCCTCATGCATAAGAACTATTTGTAAGTTCCTTTGCCAGTCGAGGAAATTGTTGCCATTCAACTTCTCTTTGTCGAGAATTGAACGCAAGTTGAAAGTGTTATTGTTTGCGGCCATTTTTTATTACTACAATCGAAAAGAATTTGCAATAAATAACCATTCATACAATTCAATAACTTTGAAATAAAAGCAAAAAACATGCAATCATTAAAGCTATTAAAAAACATTTCATTCATGCAAAAAGCAAAAACATGGTCCAAAATGAATGAAACGATTCCAAGACCCCAAAAGTCCTAAATCCTTAAGCAGCTTTAGCATGTCTTAAGTAGTTTAAGATTTTAGGTAAGCAAAACCTATTGCTAGTAATCTCCAAATTACTCTTGGTTAATAAATTAATGCCATAATTTATCCCATTGCCACAACTTAATTCCATTGTTGTTTGAGTTGCAACCACAATCAACGTGCTCCTTTAGGACGCCTTACCACCTAAGTCAACTAAAATAGCACCTCGCTTTAGCGTAAACCTACTATCTTAGATCCCTAGATTTTTGTAAGTGTTGATTTGGAAGGCAATTTTTAAAACTCAATATTACTTGGACCTAGTTGTTTCTATGTTGGTTCGATTATTTAGTGAACTTAAAACTAATCGATTCATAGGAAACAACCTGTTCATGCAAAGCATACATACATTCATACATTCACGCATAATATATATATATATATATATATATATATATATATATATATATATATATATATATATATATATATATATATATATATATATATATATATATATATTAAATTGCATAAATAATTGGTGATCTAGTATGGCCCAAAACTTCTCGTCTTGAAGCATCCAATCTTCATCACCTCCTTGTTAGCTTGGCATCGTCTTGAATCTTCGTTCAAATGCTAACTTAAAGTTCTAAACTTAGAAATACTTGAAAATAATAAATTACATCCAAATTTCCATGGTACGCAGACCATATTTAAAACTTTACATTCCAAGATAGAACGGTGCGCAGACCGTATTTAACTATCCTAAATTGGCCATACTAGTCACTTGGAGTACCTGCATTGCATAAAATATATATTCTACGCATTCACCCATTCGTATGCTAAAACGAATGGCCCATGTTAATATGCAAGTATTTACGTGAATTAATTAAAATTCACGTTCACATAAACGCGTCCTAAAAGATTAATCAATTTCCAAATTATTGATCCTTAGACTTTATTCTAATTAAAAGGAGTTTTTGGTATTTACTACCTTAAAAATACACCACTTTTGTATTTACTACCTTATGAAAAAATTATTTTAAATTACTACCTTAAAGTTCCATTTTTTTTGTTTTCACTACCATTTTACAGTTTTCTCATTTTAAAATTGAGATATCTCTTTCGTTTCATAATCATTTTAAGTGATTCAAAGCTTATTCTTCTCATTTATGTGTAAGGATTCCATAGGGATGCTACTTTTTAACATTTCGTAAAAGTTTAAACAAATTAAATATTATTTGTAAAATTTTAAAATATTTATGAATTATCAAATGAATTTTTTTGAAATGGCGTTATCAATGAAATACCTATAGAAAAAGGAAAATAATGAACTTTGAATCACTTTAAACGATTAAGAAACGAAAGAGATATCTTAATTTTAAAATGAGAAAACTGTAAAGTGGTAGTAAATAAAAAAAAGTTGGAAGTTTAAGTTAGTAATTTAAAATAAAAATTTCATAAGGTAGTAAATACAAAAGTGGTGTATTTTAAAGGTAGTAAATACCAAAATTTCCTAATTAAAATGAATTTAATTAAAATAATGCGACCTACGAAATAATTAAAATAATTATTTCATTTTAATTTCATTTAGTGGCTCACACTCTGTGAGGGGGTCGAAAAAGCACGAGGCTAATGCGTGACCTCGTCCCTCGTGGGTGTGACGTTTCTTTTTGTCAAATCAAGTGTAATTGGATTTCCTGTTAGTTTACACCCAATTGACTAGTAATATAGGAGTCGTCATTCAGTTTTTAACGACAATGAGAAAAACTGATAAAACCCGGTTATCGTGACATAAAGGGAGTGCAATTATGTTTGACCACGACGGCCGTAGGTTCCCTTGTGATCCCTGGTGTGGGGATCTCTCAACATACACCCGCAAGGTAGAGATTGAGGGTTCGGGGGACTGTAACTACCGAGAGGAGTACTCGCTCGTCGATAACTCCAGAGGCAGGATATCCTTACTAGCTCAGCATAAATAATTAAAGGGACATGCGTTAACTATTAAACTAATCTGAGTTGATTTTAACAATATGCAACACATAATACTAGATCGATCGCGATTATCTGATTTAGATTGCTTAAAGGGACCTAGCATGATAGTACAATTTCCCAAAATATTATCTTTATTAGGCGTGATAGAACAATCAGATTTAATTAGTTTAACAGTTTATAAAAGGGCGAGGAAAGCAATTAAATCATGGAAAAGGGACACATTACGACGCACCCTTGAGAGGTGCGTCACGGTTCTCAGAAAACTAACCACTTTGACTTTGCTATATCTCCTTTTATTTAACGAATCTCAAGTTACGGGACACGATACGTTCTGTTCGATTTTTGGATCGATTGCGACAGAACGCGGGATCAATTTCGCAGCGTGAGGCTTAGGCTTAGGGGTTGGACTCAATACTCAGAATATGAATTGTGTGTGTATCCCTTCCACGTTGAACTTGGGGCTATATTTATAGAAAAGAGTTCGTGGAAAGATAGAATTGTAGAACTCTAACCCACGAGGAATTAGGAAAGAACACGTCCCAGGTAATTTCAGCGCCCAGGGCTGGGCGCCGAAGATTTCGGCGCCCAGAGCCAGGCGTTGAAAATAGGGTCTGGGCCGTTTCTTTGTCAGATTTAGACTCTTAGAATTCGGAGTGTATGAGACTTAATCGAGTCTTTTAGTGCGTATTAATTTTATGACGGAATGCGTCTGGGCCCGTTACGAACTCTAGGCTCGTTAGGATTTTAATTTAATACGTAACTCTTATTTTCGAATCGTATTAGGAATAGGATTCTCTCGCAACTTCTATCTCATTTAGGATTTATGTTGGAGTGCAACACCTAATTCTGACAGGTTTCTATCTTTTATGACTTGCCACTTTTAACAACTACCCATTACGGCAGGTTTCCATAAATAGCAGGTTTCCATAAATAGCAGGTTTCTATAAATAGCAGGTTTCGGGTGAAATGAAAAGGGTGATTTGAGATTCGTTATTTTATAGGAGATGCGTTGTCAAGTGGAGATTTATGTTCTCATCATCGAACCTTCCCTTTCGGGAATGGGGACAAAAGTAGGTGTCTACAGTTAGCCCCCACTTTTACTGAGTCTTGGAGTAAAACGATGGTCAAAGTATTAGACGGAGTGCGTCACACAAGTCATGGTGACCTATTTTTTGCGAGGGTCTCACGAGCCCCAGAGTGATAACATTTGACTTAAGGGTCATCACTTGAAGTGTCGACATATCCCTCACGTGTCATTGGGATTTGTCAACGGATAGTATAGAAACTCCCTCACTTTGTCATTGGAAGTATCTAAAGAGGCGTAGCAACTCCCTCACTTTGTCATTGGGAGTAGCTACAAATGTTTTCGAAATCAAAGCTATAAAGTGTAATTGGGCCTGGCCAAGCCCAACCACGAGGTAAAAATGTTTGTAAAGATTCTCATTTTCAGGGTTAGCTAAACGACTAAAGCCCCTTGTTTTTATAGGACGTAAAACGAAGGAAAATCCAGCACATCGTTCCTTTTTGGAAAAACGGAAAACCAATCCTTTTAATTTTTGGAAAAAAGGAAAACTACTCACATCGTTTTTTTTTTGGAAAAACGGAAAACCAGAAAAAGTTATCGCTGCAGCGACTAAGGACCTGCGCGGTTAGTGACGCAGACCCCGCCGGCTAAAGATGGCGAGCCTGTCCGCTAAGGGTGGACGCCCCGTCCGAAAGAAGTGGACGAATCTGTTTTGAAGTTTGTTTTTTTTTTTTTGAAAATAAGGACCTACGCGGTTTGTGACGTAGACCCCGCCGGCTAAAGATGTGAGTCTGTCCGCTAAGGGTGGACACCCCGTCCAATAGAAGTGGACGAATCTATTTTGAAATTTGTTTTGAAGATTTTTTGAAAATAAGGACCTACGAGGTTTGTGACGTAGACCCCGCCGGCTGAAGATGGCGAGCATGTTTTTTTTTTTTGAAGATTTTTGTTTTCTTTCGAGGGATGCTCGGATTTAGTTACAACCTGAATGTGGGTTGACAACGTGCTTAGACGGACCATTGTCTTGTGGTCATCATCTTTCATGGTTTTGGGTTAGTCTTTACGGCTCAATTTTGCCATTAACTAGGTCCTTGATTAGGGGACTATGTATAAGTATCAATGGCGACCTTTGTCTTGAGGTCGTAATCCGGTTTTATTTTTTGAGATTATCCAAAAATGGGACTTCGTACAACGTAGTCTGGGAATATTGTTTTAACTTTGCATATTTTCTTTTAAGATATATTTTTTTTCTTTCGAGCCACCAAGCACTCGTGCTTGACGGTCAGTTCTTGTCAAAGAGGGTCTTTGGGGATACGCATTTTGTAAAGTCCTTGATTGTGTTTGGGATCGTGCTCGTAAGTGCGAGCGATCTTTGAAGTGGTGTGCTACTCTTTACAAAGCCGTGAGGTGCGACTTTCAGTAAACAAATCGGCAATTTTCGAGTCGAATGGATACGGCAGGGCCCTATAGAAGTTAGGGCCTTTTTTGAGCCTGGGTTCATTTTCGGCGCCCAGACCTGGGCGTTGAAATAATTCATGCCCTAGGTTGGGCGTTGAAAATGTTGTTTGGGCTGGTCTTTTGATGACACAGTTGGCCTCTTTTTTACTTGGAAATTCTACGTATTCACTTCTCTTTTTGTTTTTTTCTTTATTATTTTTTGGAACGTAGACTATGGAGATCACAGTTAATGATTTTCAGCGCCCAGGGCAGGGCGTCGGAATTTCTGGCGCCTGGTCCTGGGCGTTGGAAGTGCCTCCCAGGCAGGACTTTCTCGTGATGATTTCTCGAGGAGCCGTAGCCGATTGGTGGACTCCCGTGTTTGTCGCTTTGGGGCGATTATTTAAAGGAATTGTCGCTCTTAAGGCGTACAGTTATTGCAATAGTCGGGCGAGTCTATATGGCCCGAGGAACATACCTTGAGGCGTAAGACTTTGATCGCTCTTGTTGTTATTTTGAACGTATATATATTTTTTCTTTTGAACGTGTTCGTGAATGTTCGATACTTAGAATGTATGTGCGAACGAGCGTTCATAGAATGGCCGTTGCGTGCGGTCCATTAATCAGTTCGCTTGAATCACTTTTTTTTTTTGTTGAGCAATGACTGATGTTGAATAGTTTGCTTAGAAGCTTGATAGGGTTCAGGCCCATTCATGAAGTGGGATCAAGCATCGTACCCTTTCGATCGTTCAAACATTTGCTTTGAGATTATATTTATTTTGCCACGGTCGTTTCGTAGCTTGGAGCCCCCAAGTATACATGTTGGGATGCTTCCTTTTGGCGTACGATTTTTGTAGGTTCCTTCGAGAAATATGCCTTGGGGTTCCGCTCGTGTAGGTGCGAGCTATCGGTAATGTTTTGCTACCTTTAATCCTTAATGTAGAAGTCGTGTGGCTTGCATTTTGAATTTGGGAGATAAGTAGTCTTTGCCTCTTTTACATATGCTCTTTAGTGCAATATGCCTTACTCCTTTTTTTTAGACTTGTACCGTGGGATGGTTGAATTTATGGTGCTACTTAGGCTTGTGTGGCCTAACAACATGTATTAGAACATTCCTCCAGGTGTTGGGATATCATTATTTTTTATTTGCATTGGAGCACTTCATCACGCCTCGTTCAGGTCTAAGTGTAGCACCTTCTGCGTGGGTGTGCACGGCTTATTACTTCATTCGATGCGAGGATTCATAGATGTTTCTTTCTTGTTTTCATATCTGGGAAAAATTTGGCAAGCAAAGAGATTCAGCGCCCAGGCTGGGGCGTTAAAGATATCGGCGCCCAGCTCTGGGCGTTGAAAATGATTTCTGGGCAGACAGTTTTTTGTCTTTGATTTTTCTTTCGCTTTTGCTTTGGAATGACGTAGACTGTGTAACGGACGCTTGTAGGGCGATCGTTATGTGCAGTAGCTGGATCGGAGTTTCGGTGACTCGCGATTTTCAGTTACCCTTGTTAGTGAGGTGAGTTTGTATATCCTAAGTAGTGCTTAGAATTTGGGAGGGGTTGTAGCCATTCTAAGGTTCGTTTTACACTATTGACCTTAGGATTGTGCCCCTAGGACGTGTGTATAGCATTAGCGTCGAGAATTTGCGATAAAATCGTCATTTCGAGCATTTTTAGAGTGTTTTTCTCAAGCCCCCAATTGTAGCTACGGGATTGGCTTGGTGCTATAATGCTTGGCATACGTTTTTATGCATTCATGGTGACATGGATCATGAATAGTTTGAACTTGACTCGTTTAGTGCGAGGTACATTCGAGTAGTGATTTGCTACTTCTCTTGTAAATGTCGTATTGTGCGACATTGCCATGGTCAAGGTAGTCACATGTTGAAGTGTGCCTTGACCAGAAGCTAGGTGCCTTTCCTTACCCATAATCATATTTAGAAATCTTTTTGACTCACTTGCAACGTCGAGATAAACGCATACTTAGATTAAACCAACGACTCTTTATTATGTTCAAAGAAGTCTTTCAAAATTATTTGAAATCCGAGTCCTACTGTGTACAATCCAAGGTGTCCTAAGTAAGTTGACTTATAGAAGGTTTCGTACAGGATTACATGAGTGAATCAAAATACTGTTACGATTTTTGGAATACTGTCTAAGGATTTGCTGGAAGCCAGGGTGCAGGCGTCAAGGTATTACTTGTGCCCATGTGGCACATGTTTTAGGCTTTTAGGGCCATCTTTTCCAGAATTACGGTAATATAAACCGTTTTCAAATTGACTTAGATTTACTTGGTGTATGTCTGCAAAAAAGGTCAAGGTATACTTAGTCCTTTCCCTAGCTCTTTCATTTCAACTTTTAGCCCCTAGTTGCTGTTATGTCTTCCCATTAATGATGCTTTCAGATTTCGATTTTAGATGCCCGTGTCATATGTCTGAGTAGGGTGAGCCTTGGTTAAGTGCCAAGTCTTATTGACAATGTCTGATTTTTTTTTCAAAGGGGATTAGCAAGCATTTGAATTACCATGAACGGGTGCCCTGGGTTCGAAGGAACGATGGGCGATGCCGTAGAACAATCCTCTTTATTGTAAGCTTACTGCCTTTACTACTTGTTGGCGATTATGAGTGTGTCTAGTGGTGAAAGAAGGTCTTTAAGTGAGTTGGTTCGCTTTAGGGAGGGTCAAGTTGAGTACTTTAGAGGTCATGGATGCTTGCGCTAGCCCCCATTCAATTGAGGCAAAGCGATCTTTTGAGTCCTGGCTAAGTGCCTAGGAGTGTGAGTGCTCCTTCTAGCAAGGGTACGTGCCCTTTATTATTTTTCGATGTGTGCTCATTAATTTTGGCATCTTGATGACTTGGATTCTTCCTTTGACTTAAATTTTTCTTTCGAGTTGGATTGCAAGTAATTAAATTTCAATAAAGGACTCTATTCTTTATTCTTGTTATTCTATAGGCTTTAATATTTTTGCAAATTGGTTGGACCGAATCATGGATTGCCTACGTATCCGCCTTAAATAGATTTAATTTGGAATCATGTCTTGCGTAGTTCTTAGCCTAGAAAATGGTTTTTTTAGAATGCCGATTTTAAACAAGTACGTTCTGAGGTGGAATTGCAATATTTGAAATAGGATGAGATAAGTGAAGTTCATTATTATTTTAATCTGCCGTAAGCCAAAATTTTGTTTTATTTTTTTAAGTACATGTATTTGCACAAAAATCTTTTCATGTGTTTTTTGGTACGTATATCTAAATAAGTGTTGTACCCCTCCAAGTGTTCGTTATTGTTCCGTGTATGTGCGGATAAAATGACGAGCACTTCTGTACAAATTTTAGCAAGCAGAGAGATTCAGCGCCCAAGCTGGGGCGCTAAAGATTTCGACGCCCAGCTCTGGGCGCTGAAAATGATTTCTAGGCGGATCTTTTTTGGTGCGCTAAATGCTTCTTTTTCTTTTTAGACTAACTTTAGAGGCACTTTGCAAAGTTCCTTTTTTATTATTCACATTTTATTTTTTATTTTTTTTGTTAGGTTGAGCGTAGAATGTACTTTTCATTTGTCTCTTTTTTTTTTATTTGCGACTCAAGACGGCTAGAAAGATGGGTTGAATGAGATAGGATAATTTGTATAGGTATTGGTCAAGCATGAGGATTACATCTGCTAGGACTCACAAGTTGCAGCCTCAAGCTAGTGTCATGAGTTTACATCAACCAAGGCCGATGAGTAGCATGGGGACGGCTCAAGGGTATATCAATAGGATGTATCCAAACAAGTTATATGGTCATTATGCCAATGGTGGTGTAAGAGCAGGTTTGGGCTTTGGAAATAATGGGTATGCCGCACGTGTCAATGGCCGTGCGTGGTTTGCGGTTAACAACAAGTTCAAGAACGGGAGTCGAGGTAATGGTTTCTTGGGTTATGGCAATGAGAACATGGATGGGTTAAATGAGCTGAACAGGGGCCCCAGAGCGAAGGCGCCTAAGAACATAAGGATTGGAAAGGGTAGACATCGTAGAATTTTATGATTTGAATTGGTTGACTCAATTCTTTTCCTTCGTTTACTTGGGTAAATATTGCACTTTGGGAGGTACGGGCTAACTCAATTCTTTCCCTTCGTTTTACTTGGGTAGATTTCGTACTTTGGGAGGTACGGGCTAAGTATTTCATGGCTCGCTCTTTTCGCTCTCCCTTTTCTCTTTCTTTTTAAGTATTTCATGGCTTGCTCTTTTCGCTCTCCCTTTTCTCTTTCTATTTTTTCTTTTTGCTTGGGATTTCTCCCCAACATAAATCCTTCAAATTTTTTTTTATTTGGGCTAAGAGGTAGATGGTTGTGGTTTTTGAGTCACGGGGCGATACTGAGTGAGCCTCGTTTGGTAGGCCTATAGTGGACCTTTAATTTTAGTAGGCCTAGGGTGGACCTTTAGCTTTAATAGGCCTAGGGTGGACCTTTTAATTGTCTTACTTTGCAAGCGTATTTAGTCTTTTCTTAAAATGTGCAAATAGCGTAGATTCAAAATGTTATTTTTACCTTATTGAAATTTAACGAAAGAATTACATCGAAAATAATTTTTTTGCTTCTTCTCAGATTCCAGTTTCTGGGATTTAATTGGAAGTTGTGATTTAGACTTGAACTTTCATTAATCTTTCTGATTATAACCCGTGTATGAATACAAGGAGGTGGCCTAGACTCAAAATAATGACGTGGCGTAAGCCTATAATACTTGACCAAGCAACTTTCAGACTTAGGCTAATTGGACTATCACTTTCGTTGGTTGACACTTTAGATTTTAACCCTTGGGTGTTCCTTTGTCCTGCGCCATTTTGCTTAATGTTGGCAAGGTAGTTAGTTGGGGAGATCGAATTTTTATTTTTGGAAGACTAGAATCATTAGTGCGGCTTCCCTCTTAGTGTGTATTGCTTTACCCCAATGGTAGCCTTAGGTATGCCGATTTGGGTATTTTCATGGTTGGTCACGTTGCGTTCATGGAAAATCTTTTAGTCCATACTTAGGAGTATTTCAAGGAGCGAGTGGCTCGAGAGGACTATGATAGTCGTGACCCAATGTGATCATAAGCCTTAAGGCCATTAATTTTTTTTTCTTTGCCAATGGTACTGACACCTTAGGCTCACTTTGGGGGCTGTGCGACTATGGAGAAATGATTTCCAGAATGTGACTGTTTCCATTTTGCAAATACATAATATATTCTTTTTATTGGTGAGAGAGAGTATTGAGGCCGTAGATTCTTAGAAAGGGATGATAATTACATATGGGTGCTTATTGATTTAAATGTTAGGAAGGGAGACTCAATATGTTTTAACCTTTTTATTTTCAGAACGACACCAAGCATTAGGACCGATTCTATGGATAAGACAACTAAGACTTAGGATTTAGATTGTACTTTGGCATAGCCTAGTCTAGACTCGGATTTATTTATTTTTTATTCGAACATTATTTTTCCTTGAAGACTCTATTTGAACATTATTTTTTTGAATACTTTGCCCATGTGACATTCAAGGTTATTTAATTAGCATGCTCGGTTTTGGTGCCGAACATTGTCGTCATAGGAGGCCTAATGACGACACAAAGAGTTATTTATTTATTTTCGCTTTTAGAATCGAGTGCCTTTTCATACGCCCTCGCAGCAATTTTCGCGAAAAGTTTTTTTTTGCTACGTATTTTTTTTATGCGCGGGCACCGAGGCTGCTGTGCCTGACCAAAAGGCCAGGCAGCAACTTCAGCGCCCAGCGAAGGGCGTGAGAATTACTGGCGCCCAGCCAGGGGCGCTGAAAATGCGTCCCTGACTGGTACTCGTTTTCTGCTGGCGTATATCTTTTTGTTTATGCGACTTAATTTTGCGTGCTTGCCTAATAACGTCCTTTACGCGTTGTGCAGCGTTTGTGGGATTCGTTACAGGCCATCCCGAGCGTCGCATATTTTTGTGGCGATCGTTCGGGTTTGCGGAACACATATTTTGGTATAACTCTTTGGCCAATTTGTTTATGAACGTTTGGGAAATTTTTAAGGTCGTTGGTTTTCTAGCATTATTTGTCACACACAATCACATATTTCGCTACACATAACTAACATTACATCAGGAGGCAAGATAATAATATGTCATGTAGTTTATGATAGGCTTCTATGGGTAGTATTTACGCTGGCTTGGTACCGCTTCTATCGCAGATCCAACACATGCCCCGGTCGAGGTAGTGCCTTCAACAAAAGAATTTCGCCCAAGAGGCCAATCACGATGTAAGCCAAGGGGGCATGCACCAATGAGAGGGACCTAGTGGGCGAGCGATTGGGTTTGGCACTTTCGCCGAGTGGACAACATTCGAAGCGTATGCACCCCCCGGTTGGCGATGGGTATCCTTAGTCCTAACTCCCGAGACGAAACATCCCAAGGGAGCCAAGATTTGTTATGCGGTTCTGTCCGTTCACATTAATATGCTGATTTTCAGGTCGTCCCAACTTGATGGGGAAATAAACGCGGGGTAGGATCGTTTCACCCTTCGGCTATTTTGATTACCTACGAGCACGAGTATTTCCTTCACTATCCCCAGTGGAGTCACCACTGTGAGGGGGTCGAAAAAGCACGAGGCTAATGCGTGACCTCGTCCCTCGTGGGTGTGACGTTTCTTTTTGTCAAATCAAGTGTAATTGGATTTCCTGTGAGTTTACACCCAATTGACTAGTAATATAGGAGTGCTGTGAGGGGGTCGAAAAAGCGCGAGGCTAATGCGTGACCTGTCCCTCGTGGGTGTGACGATTCTTTTTATTCAATCAAGTGTAATTGGATTTCCTGTGAGTATACACCCAATTGACTAGTAATATAGGAGTCGCCATTCAGTTTTTAACATCAATGAGAAAAACTGACAAAACCCGGTTATCGTGACATAAAGGGAGTGCAATTATGTTTGACCACGACGGCCGTAGGTTCCCTTGTGATCCCTGGTGTGGGGATCTCTCAGTATACACCCGCAAGGTAGAGATTGAGGGTTCGGGGGACTGTAACTACCGAGAGGAGGAATTCGCTCGTCGATAACTCCAAAGGCAGGATATCCTTACTAGCTCAGCATAAATAATTGAAGGGACATGCGTTAACTTATTAAACTAATCTGAATTGATTTTAGCAATATGCAGCATATAATACTAATTCGATCGTGATTATCTAATTTAAATAGCATTAAGGGACCTAGCATGATAATCCGATTTCCCAAAAATATTATATTTATTAGGCGTGATAGAACAATCATATTAGGTTAGTTTAACAGTTCATAAAAAGGGCGAGGAAAGCAGTTAAATCATCGAAAAGGGACACATTACGACGCACCCTTGAGAGGTGCGTCACGGTTCTCAGAAAACTAACCACTTTGACTTTGCTATTTCTCCTTTTTATTTAACGAATCTAGATTATGGTACAGGATACGTTCTGTTCGATTTATGGATCGATTGCGACAGAACGCGTGAACAGTTTCGCAGTGAGAGGCTTAGGCTAAGGGGTTTAGAGTCAATACTCAGAATATATTATGTGTTGTTGTGTGTTCTTTCACGTCGAAACTAGGGGCCTATTTATAGGGAAGAGTTCGTGGAAAGATAGAATTTCAGAGTTCTAATCCACAAAGAATTAGGAAAAGAAACGTACCCAGGTATTTTCAGCGCCCAGGCCTGGGCGCCGAAGATTTCGGCGCCCAGAGCCAGGCGTTGAAAATAGGGTCTGGGCAGTTTTGTTTAGTCAGATTCGGATTCCTAAAATCCGTAGAGTTTGAGATTAATTTGAGTCTTTTAGCGCGTATCAATTTTATGACGGAATGCGTCTGTGCCCGTTACGAACTCTAGGCTCGTTAGGTTTTTGATCAATACGTAACTCTTATTTCCTAATCCTATCAGGAATAGGATTCTCGCGGTTTCTATCTCATTTAGGATTTATGTTGGAGTGCAACACCTAATTCTGACAGGTTTCTATCTTTTATGATTTGCCACTTTTAGACGCTACCTTTTACGGCAGTTACTATTTTTAGCAGGTTTCCATAAATAGCAGGTTTCGGGTGAAATGAAATAGGGAATCGAGATTCGTTTATTTTATAGGAGATGCGTCGTCAAGTGGAGTTTTTATGCTTTCATCATCGAACCTTTCCCTTGCGGGAATGGGGACAAAAGTAGGTGTCTACAGTTAGCCCCCACTTTGACTAAGTCTTGGAGTAAGACGATGGTCAAAGTATTAGACGGAGTGCGTCACACAAGCCACGGTGTATTGTGACCTGTTTTGCGAGGGTCTCACAAGCCCCCGAGTGATAACATTTGACTTAAGGGTCATCACTTGAAGTGTCGACATATCCCTCACGTGTCATTGGGATTTGTCAACTGATAGTATAGAAACTTCCTCACTTTGTCATTGGAAGGATCTAAAGATGCGTAGAAACTCCCTCACTTTGTCATTGGGAGTAACTACAGATGTTTTCGAAATAAAAGCTGTAAAGTGTAATTGGGCCTGGCCAAGCCCAATCACGAGGTAAAACGTTTTTAAAGATTCTCATTATCAGGGCTAGCTAAACGAGAAAACCCCCTTGTTTTTATAGGATGTAAAACGAAGGAAAATCCAACAAACCAATCCTTTAATTTTTGGAAAAAGGGAAAACCAATAAAAGTTATCGCTGCAGCGACTAAGGACCTGCGCTGTTAGTGACGCAGACCCCGCCCGCTGAAGGTGGGCGAGCTTGTCCTCTGAGGGTGGACCCCCCGTCCGATAGAAGTGGACGAATATGTTTGATGTTTTTGAAAATAAGGACCTACGCGGTTTGTGACGTAGACCCCGCCGGCTGAAGATGACGAGCCTGTCCGCTGAGGGTGGACCCCGCGTCCGATAGAAGTGGAAGAATCTGTTTGATGTTTTTGAAAATAAGGACCTACGCGGTTTGTGACGTAGACCCCGCCCGCTGAAGGTGGCGAACCTTGTCCGCTGAGGGTGGACCCCCAGTCCGATAGAAGTGGACGAATCTGTTTTTTGAAAATAAGGACCTACGCGGTTTGTGACGTAAACCCCGCCGGCTGAAGATGGCGAGCCTGTCCGCTGAGGGTGGACCCCCCGTCCGATAGAAGTGGACGAATCTGTTTTTTGAAAATAAGGACCTACGCGGTTTGTGACGTAGACCCCGCCCGCTGAAGGTGGCGAACCTTGTCCGCTGAGGGTGGACACCCCGCCCGATAGAAGTGGACGAATCTGTTTGAAATTTTTTTTTGTTTTTTTTTTTTTGAAAATAAGGACCTACGTGGTTTGCGCCGTAGACCCCGCAGGCTGAAGATGGCGAGCCTATTTTAAATTTGAAGACTTTTATTCTTCGAAAAACTGAGGACCTGCGCGGCTTAGTGACGCAGACCCCGCCCGCTTAGGGTGGGCGGCCCCATTTTGAATTTCTTATTTTGCCTATGTAGAAGGGCTTTTGTGATTACAACCTGTTGGTGGGTCGTAATATTTCCTGATTAGATGTGTCCTATAAGTGGGTCCACACTGTGTATATTTTTGTTTAACAATATATATTTTTTGAGATATCCAAACATGATATGGTGTGTTGGTGCAGTCTGGGAATGTGATTTTGATTGCGCGCTCCTTGTTGGAGTCCCCTTTTTTGCGAGCCCCCAAGCGTTGGGGCTCGTCGGTTGTTTTGCATCTTGTAATCATGTTTGGGGTCATGCTCGTATGTACAAGCTACCTCCTATAGTAGTGTGCTATTTTTAACAAAGCCGTGAGGTGCGACTTTCAGTGAAGAAATCGGCAATTTTCAAGCCGAATGAATATGGCAGGGCCCAATAGAAGTTAGGGCCTTTTGAGCCTGGATTCATTTTCGGCGCCAAGGCCTGGGCGTTGAAATAATTCACGCCCAGGTGGGGCGTTGAAAGTGTTGTTTGGGCTGGTCTTTTGATGACACAGTTGGCCTCTTGTTCATTCGTTTATTTCACTTGGAAGTTCTATGTATTCTCTTTTCTTTTGTTTTTTCTTTGTTTTTAGAACGTGATGATTTTCTTTGAGAAGCCGTAGCCGATTGGTGGACTACGGTGCTTGTCGCTTCGGGGCGATTATTTTAAGGAACTGTTGCTCTTAAGGCGTACAGTTATTGCAATAATCGGGCGAGTCTGTATGGCCCGAGAAACATACCTTGAGGTGTAAGACTTTGATCGCTCTTATATTTTTTTGAATGATATGTATGTGCGAACGAGCGTTCATAGAATGGTCGTCGTGTGCGGTCCATTAATCAGTTTGCTTGAATCATTTTTTTTGAACAATGACTGATTTTGAATAGTTTGCTTAGAAGCTTGATAGGGGTCAGGCCCATTCATGAAGTGGGCTCAAACATCGTGCCCTTTCGATGGTTCAAACATTTGCTTCGAGATTTTTTATTTTGTTATGGTTGTTTCGTAGCTTGGAGCCCCCAAGTATGCATGTTGGGATGCCTTGGGGTTTCGCTCGTGTAGGTGCGAGCTATCCCTTCCGTGGTAGGTAATGTTTTGCTACCTTTAATCCTTAATGTAGAAGTCGTGTAGCTTGCATTTGGGCGATAATTAGTCTTTGCCTCTTACTCTTGGTCGTGCTTGCATTAGTGCAATGTGCCTTACCCTTTTTTAGACTTGTACTGTGGGATTATGGTGCAACGCAGGCTTGTGTGGCCTAACGGCGTGTCTTAGAACATTCCTCCAAGTGTTGGGATATCATTATTTGGAGTACTTCATCGTGTTGAATCGTTCAGGTGCTCGAACAAGTGTAGCACCTTCTGCGTGGGTTTGCACGGCTTATTATTTCGTTCGATGCGATGATTCATAGGTGTTTCTTTCTTATTTTTGTATCTGGGCAAAACTTGGCTAGCAGAAAGATTCAGCGCCCAGACTGGGGCGTTAAAGATATCGGCGCCCAGCTTTGGGCGTTGAAATTGATTTATGAGCAGAAGTTTGATAGTTTTCCCTTTCTTGATTTTTTTTTTCTTTCGCTTTTGCTTTGGAACGAGGTAGACTGTGTAACGGGCGCTTGTAGGGCGAGCGTTATGTGAAGTGGTTTGATCGGAGTTTTGGTGACTCGCGATTTTCAGTTACCCTTGTTAGTGGGGTGACTTTATATATTCTAAGTAGTGCTTTAGAATTTGGGAGGGGTTGTAGCCATTCTAACGTTCGTTTTGCACGATTAAAGCTTAGGATTGAGCCCCTATGACATATGTATAGCATTAGCGTCGAGAATTTGCGATAAAATCGTCATTTCGAGCATTTTTAGAGTGTTTTTCTCAAGCCCCCAATTGTAGCTACGGGATTGGCCTGGTGCTATAATGCTTGGCATACGTTTTTATGCATTCATGATGACATGGATCATGAATAGTTTGAACCAGAATCGTTTAGTGCGAGGTACGTTCGAGTAGTGATTTGCTACTTCTCTTGTAAACGTCGTATTGTGCGACATTGCCATGGTCAAGGTAGCCACATGTTGAAGTGTGCCTTGACCAAAATCTAGGTGCCTTTCTTTACCCATAATCATATTTAGAAATTTTTTGACTCTCTTGCAACATCGAGATAAACGCATGCTTAGCTTAAACCAACGACACTTTATTATGTTCGAAGAAGTCTTTGAAAATTATTTCAAATCCGAGTCCTACTATGTACAATCCGAGGTGTCCTAAGTAAGTTTGACTTATAGAAGGGTTCGTACAAGATTACATGAGTGAATCAAAATACTGTTACGATTTTTGGAATGTTGTCTAAGGATTTGCTGGAGGCCAGGGTGCAGGCGTCAAGATATACTTGTGCCCGTTTGGCATATGCTTTAGGCTTTTAGGGCCATCTTTTCCAAAATTGCGGGAATATAAACCGTTTTCAAATTGACTTAGATTTACTTGGTGTATGTCTGTATAAAAGGTCGAGGTATACTTAGTTCCTTCCCTAGCTCTTTCATTTCAATTTTTTAGCCCCCAGTTGCTATTTATGTCTTCCCATTAATGATGCTTTTAGACTTCGATTTTAGATGCCCGTGTCATATGTCTGAGTAGGGTGAGCCTTGGTTAAGTGCCAAGTCCTATTGACAATGTCTGATTTTTTTTTCAAAGGGGATTAGCAAGCATTTGAATTACTATGAACGGGTGCCCTGAGTTCGAAGGAACGATGGGGTGATGCCGTAGAACAATCCTCTTTATTGCAAGCTTTATGCCTTTACTTGTTGGCGATTATGACTGTGTCTTAGTGGTGAAAGACAGTTTTTAAGTGAGTTAGTTCGTTTTAGGGAGGGTCAAGTCGAGTACTTTAGAGGTCATGAACGCTTGCGCTAGCCCCCATTCAATTGAGGCAAAGTGGTCTTTTGAGTCTTGGCTAAGTGCCTAGGAGTGTGAGTGCTCCTTCTGGCAAGGGTACGTGCCCTTATTATTTTTCGATGTGTGCTCATTAATTTTGGCATCTTGATGACTTGGATTCTTCTTTTGACTTAAATCTTTCTTTCGACTTGGGTTGCAAGTAATTAAATTTCAATAAGGGACTCTATTTCTTATTCTTGTTATTTCTATAGGCTTTAATATTGGTTGCAAATTGGTTGGACCGAATCATGGATTGCCTACGTATCCGCCTTAAATAGATTTAATTTGGATTCAGGTCTTGTGTAGTTCTTAGCCTAGAATTTGGTTTCTTAGAATGCCGAATTCGATAAGTATGTTCTAAGATGGAAACATATTATTTGAAACGGTAGAATAAGTGAAGTCTATCATTTTTTTTAATCTGCTGCCTTGCGTAAGCCAAAAATTTGTTTTATATTTTTTTTTGTACATATATTTTTTGGTGGTACGTATATCTGAATACGTGCTGTACCCCTCCAAGTGTTCGTTATTTTTCCGTGCATGTGCGGATAAAATGACGAGCACTTCTGGACAAAATTTTAGCAAGCAGCGAGATTCGGCGCCCAGGCTTAGGCGCTAAAGATTTCGGCGCCCAGCTGTGGGTGCTGAAAATTATTTATGGGCGGATCTTTTTTGGTGCGCTAAATGCTTCTCTTTCTTTTTAGATGAACTTTTAAACGCGCTTTGCAAAGTTTGCTTTTTTATTATTCATTATTGTTTTGTACGTTGAGTGTAGAATGTACTCTTTATTTGTCTCTTTTTTTTATTTGTGACTCAAGACGGCTTGAAAGATGGGTTGAATGAGATAGGATAAGTTGTATAGGTATTAGTCGAGCATGAGGATTACATCAACCAAGGCCAATGAATAGCATGGGGACGGTTCAAAGGTATATTAACAGGAAGTATCCAAACAAGTTATATGGTCATTATGCTAATGGTGGTGTAAGAGCAGGTTTGGACTTTGGAAATGATGGGCATGACGCACGTGTCAATGGCCGTGCGTGGTTTGCGGTTGATAACAAGTTCAAAGACAAGAGTTGAGGTAATGGTTTCTTGGGTTATGAGAACATGGATGGGCTAAATGAGCTGAACAGGGACCCCAGAGCGAAGGCGTTTAAGAGCATAAGTATTGGAAAGGGTAGACATCGTAGAATTTCTTGATTTGGATTGGTTGACTCAATTCTCTTCCTTCGTTTACTTGGGTAAATTTTGTACTTTGGGAGGTACGGGCTAAGTATTTCATGGCTCGCTCTTTTCGCTCTCCCTTTTCTCTTTCTATCTTTTCTTTTTGCTTGGGATTTCTCCCCAACATAAATCCTTCAATCAATTTGGGCTAAAGGGTAGATGGTTGTGGTCTTTGAGTCACGAGGCGAGACTGAGTGAGCCTCGTTTGGTAAGCCTATAGTGGACCTTTAATTTTAGTGGGCCTAGGGTGGACCTTTTTAAGTTGTCTTACTTTGCAAGTGTATTTAGTCGTTTCTTAAAATATGCAAATAGCGTTGATTCAAAATGTTGTTTTTACCTTATTGAAATTTAACGAAAGAATTCCATCGAAAATAATTGTTTGCTTCTTTTCAGATTCCAGTTTCTGGGATTTAATTGGAAGTTGTGATTTAGACTCAAATTTTCATTAATCTTTCTGGTTATAACCCGTGTATGAACACAAGGAGGTGGCCTAGACTCAAAATAATGACGTGGCGTAAGCCTATAATACTTGACCAAGCAACTCTCAGACTTAGGCTAATTGGACCATAACTTTCGTTTGGTTGACACTTTAGATTTTAACCCTTGGGTGTTCATTTGTCATGCGCCATTTTGCTTAATGTTGGCAAGGTAGTTAATTGGGGAGATCGAATTTTTATTTTTGTAAGACTAGAATCATTAGTGCGGCTTCTCTCTTAGTGTGTATTGCTTTACCCCAATGGTAGCCTTATGGTATGCCGATTTGGGTATTTTAATGGTTGGTCATGTTGCATTTGTGGAAAATCTTTTAGTCCGTACTTAGTAGTATTTCAAGGAGTGAGTGACTCGAGAGGACTATGATAGTCGTGACCCAATGTGATTATATGCCTTGAGGCCATTAATTTTTCTTGCCAATGGTATTGATACCTTAGGTTCACTTTGGGAGTTGTGCGACTATGGGGGAATGATTTTCAGAATGTGACTGTTTCCATTTTGCAAATACTGTAATATATTCTTTTTATTGGTGAGAGAGTATTGAGGCCGTGGATTCCTAGCGAGGGATGACAATTACATATGGGTGCTCATTGATTTAAATGTTAGGAAGGGAGACTTTAATATGGTTTAACCTTTTAGCTTGCAGAACAACACCAAGTATTAGGACCGATTTTACGGATAAGACAACTAACACTTAGGATTTAGATTGTACTTTGGCATAGCCTAGTCTAGACTCGGATTTATTTATTTTCTATTTGAACATTTATTTTTTCTTGAAGACTTTATTCGAACATTATTTTTTTGAATACTTCGCCCATGTGACATTCATAATTATTAGCATGTTCGGTTTTTAGTGCCGAGCATTGTCGTCGTAGGAGGCCTAACAACGACGCAAAGAGTTATTAATTTTTTACGAGTCGCTTTTGAAATCGAGTGCTTTTCTTACGCCCTTGTAGCAATTTTTTCGAAAAGTTTTTTTTGCTACGTGTTTTTTTTATGCGCGGGCACCGAGGCTGCTGTGCCTGACCAAAAGGCCAGGCAGCAACTTCAGCGCCCAGCAGTGGGCGTGAGAAATATCGGCGCCCAGCCAGGGGCGTTGAAAATGCGTCCCTGGCTGGTTCTCGTTTCCAGTTTTCGTCTACTTTTGTTTTCGCGACTTTAAATTTGCGTGCTTGCCTTATAACGTCCTTTACGCGTTGTGCAGCGTTTGTGGGATTCGTTACGGCCATCCCGAGCGTCGCTTATTTTTGTGGCGATCGTTCGGGCTTGCGGAACACGTATTTTGGTATAACTCTTTGGCAAATTAGTCTATGAATGTTTGGGCAATTTTTAAGGTCGTTGGTTTTCTAGCATTATTTGTCTAGCATTATTCGTACACACAATCATAACATAGTCACATAGTTCGCTACACATAACTACATTACAAACATGGATTTGAAAATTAAATATGTCACGTAGTTTATGATAGGCTTCTATGGGTAGTATTTGCGCCTGGCTTGGTACCGCTTCTATCGTAGATCCGACACATGCCCCGGTCGAGGTAGTGTCTTCAACAGACGAATTTCGCTCAAGAGGCCAACCCGCAAGTGCAAGCCAAGGGGGCATGCAGGCGAGAGGGACCTAATGAGCGAGCGATTGGGTTCGGGATAGGTGTACTACCTGCACAAGTACCGAGTGGGAAACATGCGCGGCGTATGCACCCCCCTATTGGCCAAAAAAGGTATCCATAGTCCCAACTCCCGAGGGAGCCGAGATTCGTTATGATGTTCTGCCCGTTCACATTAATATGCTGATTTTCAGGTCGTCCCAACTTGATGGGGAAATAAACGTGGGGTAGGATCGTTTCACCCTTCGGCTATTTTGATTACCTACAAGCACGAGTATTTCCTTCACTATCCCCAGTGGAGTCGCCACTGTGAGGGGGTCGAAAAAGCGCGAGGCTAATGCGTGACCTGTCCCTCGTGGGTGTGACGATTCTTTTTATTCAATCAAGTGTAATTGGATTTCCTGTGAGTGTACACCCAATTGACTAGTAATATAGGAGTCGCCATTCAGTTTTTAACAACAATGAGAAAAACTGACAAAACCTGGTTATCGTGACATAAAGGGAGTGCAATTATGTTTGACCACGACGGCCGTAGGTTCCCTTGTGATCCCTGGTGTGGGGATCTCTCAATATACACCCGCAAGGTAGAGATTGAGGGTTCGGGGGACTGTAACTACCGAGAGGAGTAATTCGCTCGTCGATAACTCCAGAGGCAGGATATCCTTACTAGCTCAGCATAAATAATTGAAGGGACATGCGTTAACTTATTAAACTAATCTGAATTGATTTTAGCAATATGCTGCATATAATACTAATTCGATCGTGATTATCTGATTTAAATAGCATTAAGGGACCTAGCATGATAATCCGATTTCCCAAAAATATTATATTTATTAGGCGTGATAGAACAATCATATTAGGTTAGTTTAACAGTTCATAAAAAGGGCGAGGAAAGCAGTTAAATCATTGAAAAGGGACACATTACGACGCACCCTTGAGAGGTGCGTCACGGTTCTCAGAAAACTAACCACTTTGACTTTGCTATTTCTCCTTTTTATTTAACGAATCTAGATTATGGGACAGGATACGTTCTGTTCGATTTATGGATCGATTGCGACAGAACGCGTGAACAGTTTCGCAGCGAGAGGCTTAGGCTAAGGGGTTTAGAGTCAATACTCAGAATATATTATGTGTTGTTGTGTGTTCTTTCACGTCGAAACTAGGAGCCTATTTATAGGGAAGAGTTCGTGGAAAGATAGAATTGCAGAGTTCTAATCCACAAAGAATTAGGAAAAGAAACGTACCCAGGTATTTTCAGCGCCCAGGCCTGGGCGCCGAAGATTTCGGCGCCCAGAGGCAGGCGTTGAAAATAGGGTCTGGGCAGTTTTGTTTAGTCAGATTCGGATTCCTAAAATCCGTAGAGTTTGAGATTAATTTGAGTCTTTTAGCGCGTATCAATTTTATGACGGAATGCGTCTGGGCCCGTTACGAGCTCTAGGCTCGTTAGGTTTTTTATTAATACGTAACTCTTATTTCCGAATCCTATCAGGAATAGGATTCTCGCGGTTTTCTATCTCATTTAGGATTTATGTTGAAGTGCAACACTTAATTCTGACAGGTTTCAATCTTTTATGATTTTCCACTTTTAGACGCTACCTTTTACGGCAGTTACTATTTTTAGCAGGTTTCCATAAATAGCAGGTTTCGGGTGAAATGAAATAGGGAATCGAGATTCGTTTATTTTATAGGAGATGCGTTTTCAAGTGGAGTTTTTATGCTTTCATCATCGAACCTTTCCCTTGCGGGAATGGGGACAAAAGTAGGTGTCTACAGTCGCCATTCAGTTTTTAACGACAATGAGAAAAACTGATAAAACCCGGTTATCGTGACATAAAGGGAGTGCAATTATGTTTGACCACGACGGCCGTAGGTTCCCTTGTGATCCCTGGTGTGGAGATCTCTCAACATACACCCGCAAGGTAGAGATTGAGGGTTCGGGGGACTGTAACTACCGAGAGGAGTACTCGCTCGTCGATAACTCCAGAGGCAGGATATCCTTACTAGCTCAGCATAAATAATTGAAGGGACATGCGTTAACTATTAAACTAATCTGAGTTGATTTTAACAATATACAACACATAATACTAGATCGATCACGATTATCTGATTTAGATTTCTTAAAGGGACCTAGCATGATAGTTCAATTTCCCAAAATATTATCTTTATTAGGCGTGATAGAACAATCAGATTTAATTAGTTTAACAGTTTATAAAAGGGCGAGGAAAGCAATTAAATCATGGAAAAGGGACACATTACGACGCACCCTTGAGAGGTGCGTCATGGTTCACAGAAAACTAACCACTTTGACTTTGCTATTTCTCCTTTTATTTAACGAATCTCAAGTTACGGGACAGGATACGTTCTGTTCGATTTTTGGATCGATTGCGACAGAACGCGGGATCAATTTCGCAGCGTGAGGCTTAGGCTTAGGGGTTGGAGTCAATACTCAGAATATGAATTGTGTGTGTGTCCCTTCCACGTCGAACTTGGGGCTATATTTATAGAAAAAAGTTCATGGAAAGATAGAATTGTAGAACTCTAACCCACGAGGAATTAGGAAAGAACACG
This sequence comes from Spinacia oleracea, assembly GCF_020520425.1. NCBI lineage: Eukaryota > Viridiplantae > Streptophyta > Magnoliopsida > Caryophyllales > Amaranthaceae > Spinacia > Spinacia oleracea. The sequence continues at coordinate 145,178,269 of NC_079489.1, read as the reverse complement.
TCCCAGGTAATTTCAGCGCCCAGAGCCAGGCGTTGAAAATAGGGTTTGAGCCGTTTCTGTGTCAGATTCGGACTCTTAGAATCCGGAGTGTATGAGACTTAATCGAGTCTTTTAGTGCGTATTAATTTTATGACGGAATGCGTCTGGGCCCGTTACGAACTCTAGGCTCGTTAGGATTTTAATTTAATACGTAACTCTTATTTTCGAATCGTATTAGGAATAGGATTCTCTCGCAACTTCTATCTCATTTAGGATTTATGTTGGAGTGCAACACCTAATTCTGACAGGTTTCTATCTTTTATGACTTGCCACTTTTAACAACTACCCATTACGGCAGTTACTATTTTTAGCAGGTTTCCATAAATACCAGGTTTCTATAAATAGCAGGTTTCGGGTGAAATGAAAAGGGTGATTTGAGATTCGTTATTTTATAGGAGATGCGTTGTCAAGTGGAGATTTATGTTCTCATCATCGAACCTTCCCTTTCGGGAATGGGGACAAAAGTAGGTGTCTACACACTCAAACCAATAATTATTCCGCATAATTAATTATGAAATATTAAATTAAAACTCGTGGCCCGGCCCAAGCAAATAAAACATTAAATTAAATATCCCGTTAGCCCAAATTAATGCAAATATACGAAGCCCAACGAATTAAATGATTTTTAATAAATAAAAAAGTCCATTTGCTAAATCGGGCTAGGCTTGCGCCCAGCCCCGCCTTGCGTGAGGCCCAAGAGCACACGAGCAAAGCTCGCGCACCCCCAGCCCCATCGCACCGCGCACCTCGTCCCCGCAGCATCGCTGCCCCTGCGTGCGTGTTGTGCATCGAGTGTGCTGGACGTCGCAAGGCTTGCCCTTGCTTCGTCGCAGCCCCGCAAGCTCCCTCGCCTGCCCTTCCCTCGCGCAGCGCGCACGAGGCACGCAGCATCGCTGCTGCTGCCCGTGTCGCATGGCTCGGTCGAGCACAATGGCCTCAGATGGCTCGACGAGCCATACTTCCATCATGCCCATGTTCGTGTTTTTGGTTCGTAAAACGGACCAACGTAATTAAAATTAAATTTAATTCACGAACTTGCATTAATTTTATTATTCAAAAAATATTTTCGAAAAACAACGATCTTTAACGATTTAATGAATTTTAACGACAATCTAATTTCGTAAAATTAATAAATCAAGGGCTAACAATATTCAAACTTTGAAGAACGATCGAATCAACTTTAAATTTTGAACTTTTAATTAATAAAATCCGAAACTTTATATCGTTCATTAACAATTAAATTTTGGATTATTAATAATTTGGTTTAAGTGCGATTAAAATTAACGAAACCATTCAAAATTTTAATCCAATAATTTTTAAAACTAGCCACTAACCCATGAAATTATACCCCCTTCCCCAATTAACCGAATTATTAAACCAAAATTAATTAAAATTCAATTAGGGTTGCAAATTTAACGAATTGGGGAAAGGCAAAATTAGGGTTTATACTCATCGGAAAAATCTGAAATTTTTAGCATAGATCAAGCACGTACCCAGAAACATTGTGTCAAAATTTCAAGCAATTCCGACTAGTTTAGGTCGACCTTTCAATTGAATTACTGTCCGACACTTTTAATTTTTAATGAAAAATTAACAAAAACGCCCAGAAAACGATACTTCGAGGCCTGTTTTGGCAATTCTATTCCCATGAATTGATCTTAGAAAATCGTTTTCCATCAGATTAGGGTTTTAAAAATCGAAAAAGCGAGTATTTTTTATTTCGGAACTGCCAATTTCGCAATTAATCCCATTATTCGAAAAAATTCCGAAAAATCAACAAAAATTCCAAAAATTTCGACAATGCAAAAACAATAATAATCATGCTAATTCATGCTTTGAATACATAAGGCTCATGATACCACTGTAGGGGAATACAGTTAAACATAATAACATGTGCGGAACAATCCCCAAAGCCAGGAAACATGTATAAAGCACAGATTAAGCAAACTTACATTCGAAACGTGTTTTCCACAATAATCTGTCAACGAACACGAACAAAGAACTCCACTTGTCGTTCCTCTATTTGGTTCACCGACACGATCAGATCCGTCTTGATAATCGTAGCTTAGACAATTGATCAAGAGATTTGCTTTTGGGATGAACACACTATGGAGGCACAGAGAGAATTAGGGTTCTCTGTTTTCTCCTAGGGTTGTGTGTAATCTGAATTGTAATTGTGCTTAGTTGGAAATTAGGTTGTAAGGTTATTTACATAACCTTACTAACCGACCAAGCCAAGAGGCAAGGCCGGCTAGCAAGCCCGCAAGCCAAAACACACGGACACGCACAGCCAGTGGGCCGTGGGCCGCGCTGCTGCTGTGTCGTGGTCTCGGCCCGTATGCACGCGCACAGCTCCGCGCCACAAGGGCCTCGCTGCTGCTGCGTTGCTTTGCTTGCTCGCTTATGTGCGCGCCCATGGGCCTCGAGTGCTTCGTGCACTCGGCTCGTGGGCCGCTCCTTGTATTCGCGGTTAAATATATTTCCGATATATTTATTTATCGTTTCGTATACGACGAATCACCGTCGTACGATACGATTTATTCATGTCGCCTAGCTTACGAATATTCGCGATACAATATACGATTCCTCTGCAAGGTCGTATCGTATAATACGTTTCCAACTTAAATCCCGAAAAGCTATTAAATGAATTTCCGATTCATTTAATCCGGTGATCTGTTACGTGTCATTGGTGTGACCTTGTAGGTTGAGTCAAGAGTAAGTTGTGAGTTCAATATTCATTAGAACTCACTGATCGGAAGCATTGCTCCAGCTAGCCGTTCCGATCACTTGATCTCACTGAATTAATTGTTCGCAATTAATCTGAACCTTGGTATTAGACTTAATGCACCTTACTCTTTGTAGTGTGCCCTCCCTTGCTGCGCCCGAACCGAACAAGAACAAGTCTTTAGGACTCCAAGTGTCGTCCCTCTGTAGAAAGTCCACAGCACGTCCGGATCCGCCTTAGGTTTGACTAACTAGAATCGCCCCTAAGGTACTATGTATTTTCGGCTATTATGAGGCAAATAAGTGACTGAATTATATGCCTAAAATTCTCTTGAATACTTAGAAAACTCGTTATAAATTGTGAGCATTAATCACCTATTTATAGGGTATGGAAAAGGTATTGGAATCCTACTAGGAAACGAATTAATTAATTTGATTTTAATTAAAACTCTATTAATTAATTTATCTAGTAGATGTAGGAATTTAATCTTAAACGAATCCTATACGGTTTAGGTTTCGTACGTAAGCACAAACACACACGAGCATGACCCACATGCGCGCAGGCCATGCCCGCGCAAAAGCCCACGAAGCTCCCATTGAAACCAAGATCCGTCGATTCCGAATATCCATAGATGGAGTATTTAATGCTATTAAATACTTGATCCGTTTACGTACTATTTGTGTGACCCTACGGGTTCAGTCAAGAGTAAGCTGTGGATTAATATCATTAATCCACTTGAACTGAAGCGGCCTCTAGCTAGGCATACAGTTCACTTGATCCCACTGAATTATTAACCTGTATAATTAATACTGAACCGCATTTATTAGACTTACCATTAAATGCATACTTGGACCAAGGGCATTATTTCCTTCAAATTGAACATGGGTGATTTGAAAGTTACCAACATAACTCTGCAAATGGCCAACCGATCTGTCAAATACCCCCTAGGTGTTCTAGAAGATGTGTCTGTTAGAGTAGGTAAATTTTTTATTACCGTGGACTTTGTTGTATTAGACATGGAAAAGGAAAGACATATTCCCATTATATTAGGTAGACCTTTCCTACATACTGCAGGGGAAGTCATAGATGTTAAGAATGGGAAACCGATTTTAAATGTGGGGGATGATAAGGTTATATTCAACTTAACCCACGTTGTTGGGTCCCATGATAGAGGAGTCATGTTGTCGTATAGATGTGTCTGATGATTATATCAATGATAATTTGCCTCACACCACCTCTAGCCCCTGTACGGAGGGTGCACCTGTTTTGAATGATTTTTCAGGTGGAGGTGACCGGAGCATCAACTCCTTGGTGTTGAAGGAAATATGTCCTTCACCCAAGGTGCATTAAGTCTAATACCAAGGTTCAGATTAATTGCGAACAATTAATTCAGTGAGATCAAGTGATCGGAACAGCTAGCTGGAGCAATGCTTCCGATCAGGGAGTTCTAATGGTAATTGAACTCACAACTTACTCTTGACTGAACCTACAAGGTCACACCAATGACACGTAACAGATCACCAGATTAAATGAATCGGAAATTCATTTAATAGCTTTTCGGGAATTAGTTGGAAACGTATTATACGATACGACCTTTGTCGGAATCGTATATCGTATCGCGAATATTCGTAAGCTAGGCGACAGGAATAAATCGTATCGTACGACGGTGATTCGTCGTATACGAAACGATAAATAATATATCGAAAATATATTAAATCGCGAATACGAAGGGCATCGGAGTTGCCGGCCCGTCGAGCCAAGCACGTAAGCGTGCAAGGCCCAACGAGCCAGCAAGCTCGCGAGCAAAGGCGAGCAAGGCCAGCCCATTGGGCGAGCACGCAACAGCACGCACAGCAAGCAACGCAGCGCGAGCAAGCAGGCCCACGGCCCAGCTGCTCGGCGCGTGCGCTGTGGGCTTCGGCCTGTAGTGTGTCGCTGGGCGGGGCTGTGCGGTGCGGTCCGTGGCTTGCGTGATGTGGCCGGTCAAGGGCCCTTGGTTCTTGGCCGGTTACATCATTAATACAATAGGCATATTGTATTTTCCAACAACACACAATTCATATTACTCAAACCCTAGAGACACAGAGAACCCTAATTCTCTCTGTGCCTCCAAAGTGAGTTCTTCCCAAAAGCAAAGTATCTTGATCAATTGTCTAAGCTACGATAATCAAGACGGATCTGATCGTGTCGGTGAACCAAGTAAAGGAACGACAAGTGGAGTTCTTTGTTCGTGTTCGTTGACAGATTATTCTGGAAAACACGCTTCGAATATAAGTTTGCTTAATCTGTGCTTTATACATGTTTCCTGGCTTTGGGGATTGTTCCGCACATGTTATTATGTTTAACTGTATTCCCCTACAGTGGTATCATGAGCCTTATGTATTCAAAGCATGAATTAGCATGATTATTATTGTTTTTGCATCTGTCGAAAAATTTGGAATTTTTGTTGATTTTTCGGAATATTTTACGAATTATTGGATGAATTTCGTAATAATCAGGTCCGAAATAAAAAAAATGTTTGTTTTTTTCGAGTTTTAAAACCCTAATCTGATGGAAAACGATTTTCTAAGATCAACTCAAGGGAACGGAATTCCGAAAACAGGCCTCGAAGTATCGTTTTTTGGGCACTTTTGTTAATTTTTAATTAAAAGTGTCTGACAGTAATTCAATTAAAAAGTCGACCGAAACTACCCGGAATTACTTGAAATTTTGGCACAATGTTTCTGGGTACATTCTTGATCTATGGTAAAAATTTCGGATTTTTCCAATAAGTATAAACCCTAATTTTTCCTTTCCCCAATTCGTAAAATTTTAAACCCTAATTGAATTTTAATTAATTTTGGTTTAATAATTCGGTTAATTGAGAAAGGGGATATAATTTCATGGGTCAGTGGCTAATTTTAAAAATTATTGGATTTTTGAATGGTTTCGTTAATTTTAATCGCACTTAAACCAAATTATTAAAAATCTGAAATTTAATTGTTTATGAACGATTTAAAGCTTCGGATTTTATTAATTAAAAGTTCAAACTTTAATGTTGATTCGATCGTTCTTAAAAGTTTGAATATTGTTAGCCCTTGATTTATTAATTTTACGAAATTGGATTGTCGTTAAAGTTTATTAAATCGTTAAAAATCGTTGTTTTTCGAAAATAAAAATCGTAACTTTTAGAAAAATAAAATTAATGCAAGTTCGTGAAATTAAATTAAATTTTAATTAAGTTGGTCCGTATCACGAACCAAAGGCACGAACACATGTGTGTGGTGGGTGTGTGGCTCGACGAGCCATGCGAGCTACCGTGCGCAATCGAGTCGCAGCGACACGGGCAGCAGCAAGCATGCTGCGTTCCTCGTGCGCGCTGGGCGGGGAAAGGGGTCGGCGGGACGCTTGCGGGGGGGCTGCGACGAAGCAAGGCACGAGCCATGCGACGTCCAGCGCACGAAGCACAACACGCAGCGCAGGGGCAGCGATGGCTGCAAGCACGCGCGCGCGCGAAGGCTTGGGGGTGTGCGAGCTTGCTCGTGCGCCTCTTGGGCCACACGCAAGGCATACGGTTGGGCGCAAGCCTAGCCCAACTACGTAATCGTACTTTTTTCGTTGAAAATTGTTTATTTCGTTGGGTTTCGCATATTTGCATTAATTTGGGCTAACGGGATATTTAATTTAATATTTTATTTGCTTGGGCCGGGCCGCGAGTTTTAATTTAATATTTCATAATTAATTATCCGGAATAAGTATTGGTTTGAGTGGGAGCCACTAAATGAAATTCAAATGAAATAATTATTTTTAATTATTTTCGTAGGTCGCATTATTTTAATTAAATTCAATTTTAATTAGAATAAAGTCTAAGGATTAATAATTTGGAAATTGATTAATCTTTTAGGACGCGTTTATGTGAACGTGAATTTTAATTAATTCACGTAAATACTTGCATATTAATATGGGACATTCGTTTTAGCACACGAATGGGTGAATGCAAAGAATATATATTTTATGTAATGGAGGTACTCCAAGTGACTAGTATGGACAATTTAGGATAGTTAAATACGGTCTGCGTACCGTCCTATCTTTGAATGTAAAGTTTGAAATATGGTCTGCGTACCATGGAAATTTTGATGTAATTTATTATTTTCAAGTATTTCTAAGTTTAGAATTTTAAGTTAGCATTTGAACGAAGATTCAAGACGATGCCAAGCTAACAAGGAGGTGATGAAGATTGGATGCTTCAAGACAAGATGTTTTGGGCCATACTAGATCACCATTTATTTATGCACTTCTATATATATATTATGCGTGAATGTATGAATGTATGTATGCTTTGCATGAACAGGTTGTTTCCCATGAATCGATTAGCTTTAAGTTCACTAAATAATCGAACCAACATAGAAACAACTAGGTCCAAGTAATATTGAGTTTAAAAATTGCCTTCCAAATCAACACTTCCAAAAATCTAGGGATCTAAGATAGTAGGTTTACGCTAAAGCGAGGTGCTATTTTAGTTGACTTAGGTGGTAAGGCGTCCTAAAGGAGCACGTTGATTGTGGTTACAACTCAAACAACAATGGCATTAAGTTGTGGCAATGGGATAAATTATGGCATTAATTTATTAACCAAGAGTAATTTGGAGATTACTAGCAATAGGTTTTGCTTACCTAAAATCTTAAACTACTTAAGACATGCTAAAGCTGCTTGAGGATTTAGGACTTTTGGGGTCTTGTAATCGTTTCATTCATTTTGGACCATGTTTTGCTTTTTGCATGAATGAAATGTTTTAATAGCTTTAATGATTGCATGTTTTGCTTTTATTTCAAAGTTATTGAATTGTATGAATGGTTATTTATTGCAAATTCTTTTCGATTGTAGTAATCAAAATGGCCGCAATCAAAACAAAACTCAAAGTAACTGAAATTCTGGATGTAAAATTTAACCTATCAAACTTTCTTGATTGGGAGAGGAAGCTTAGGCAAGTCCTCGGGTGGAACAACATTGAATATGTAGTTGACCATCCCATCCCCAGCTATTACTCAAAGGATAAGACTTCAGAAAAGCACTGTGCGTGGGCGAACCACATGTCGCTAGTGATGGATCTTATTCTTGGCTCTATCCCCAATGATTGGAGTGCAAGATTCGTTGCATACGAGCCATGGGCACTCCTAAGGCATCTTAGGGATATATGTCGTGGTAGATTCCAACATGGTGGTCAACATGTCGACCAAAATGTTTTTGAATTGGTAAATTCATTTGAGGATCTAAAGCTTAACGCTCCACTGGGTTGTTGCTTTGACGCCAAAAGACAAAAAGCAAGGGAAAGGGTCATTGATCTTGAAATGACAGAACGGACGCCAATCAAAACTCATACAAAGAAAATGGTTGGGCTTCTCAACCGGCTTAAGTTACTTGGTGATCCATTCCCAGATTCTGCAGCTGCGGGAATACTTTTGAATTCTCTTCACCCTGGTTATAAGAAATTCAAACTACTCTATTTCTCCAAGAAAAGGGAGAATACTCTTAGTGAACTAATTTACTTGCTTCATCAGTACGAATTGGACTTTGTAAGTGATAAGCAAGCATCGCTAAAAGTAAAGAGTAAGAAAATCAAGAAAAAGGTTCCGGGGAAGATCCAAAGCAAGGGTGCATCTCCATCTACTTCAGGAAGACAAGTGGCGCCATCCAAGAAGAAGATGAAGAAGGATCGTTCTCCATCTACATCGCAATGCTTCAATTGTAATGAAATTGGTCATTACAAGCGAGATTGCCCCAAACTAAAGGAAGAGAAGAAGGACGGAAACGTTGCTTCTACTTCAGGTATATATGTTATACATTGTAATCTTGCTAATTCTACTTCTTGGGTATTAGATACTGGTTGTGGCTCACACTTATGTTCCAATTCACAGGGACTAAGGAGAAGTATAAGGCTTGATAAAGGCGAGATGGATCTACGCGTGGGATATGGAGCACGGATTGCTGCATTAGCCGTAGGATCTTATTTTATTTCTTTGCCTAGTGGGTTTGTTTTGGAACTAGAAAACTGTTACTATGTTCCTAGTATCACCAGAAACATCATTTCCGTTTCAAGTTTGGATTCTAAAGGTTTTAGTTTTCAATTTAAAGACAGTAGTTGTTCTTTTTCTTTGAATGGAATGTTTTATGGTTCAGCACAAAAAGAAAACGGTCTTTATGTGCTAGATACGAGCAAACACATTTATAACATAAATACCAAAAAGGCTAAAACTGGTGATTCGGATCTCACATTTCTGTGGCATTGTCGATTAGGCCATATAAACATAAAACGCATGGTATTACTTCAATGGAAAGGAATTCTAGAATCATTCGACTTAGAGAAGATTGATCAATGCGAATCTTGTTTACTTGGCAAAATGACAAAGCAACCTTTCTCAAAAGTGGGAGAAAGAGAAAGCGAACTACTAGGGCTAATACATACGGACGTATGTGGGCCTATGAGTACGAAAGCTAGAGGTGAGTTCAGCTATTTCATAATGTTTACGGACGACTTCGGTAGATATGGCTATATTTACTTAATGAAGCACAAGTCTGAATCGTTTGAGAAATTCAGAGAATTTCAAAATGAAGTAGAGAATCAACATGGCAAGAAAATCAAAGCTCTAAGATCGGATCGAGGAGGTGAATATCTTAGCCACGAGTTTGATGACCATCTAAAAGAATGCGGTATTCTTTCTGAATTGACTTCTCCGGGGACACCTCAATGGAATGGAGTGTCGGAACGGAGAAATAGGACCTTACTCGATATGGTCAGGTCAATGATGGGTCAGGCCGAACTTCCTTTACAGTTCTGGGGACATGCGTTGCAAACTGCAGCACTCACACTGAATCGTGCTCCGTCAAAAGCTGTTGAAAAGACTCCATACGAATTATGGACTGGGAAACTTCCAAAGTTGTCTTTTCTGAAGATTTGGGGTTGCGAAGCATATGTCAAGCGATTAATTTCGGACAAGCTACAACCTAAATCTGACAAATGTTTCTTCGTTGGGTATCCAAAAGAAACTATGGGGTATTATTTCTACAACAAGTCAGACAACAGGGTATTCGTTGCTCGTGACGGTGTCTTTTTGGAAAGAAATCATATTTCCAAATTGACAAGTGGGAGAATAATAGACCTCGAAGGTATTCGAGACGAACAACGAAATCAGAACTCTTTAGAAGCAGTTCAGGTTGATGAACCTCCAAGGTCTTTAGAAGAGCCAGTGGGAGTAGTTCCTCAAAACGTTGTTGCCCCTCGTAGGTCAAATAGAACTATTTTTCAGCCGGACAGATGGACAGGCGTCCTCTTGACTGAAAACGTAGACGTTCTCATATTGGATAGTGATGAACCTTTGACTTACAAGCAAGCTATGACGAGCCCAAGCTCCATTAAATGGTTAGAGGCCATGCAATCTGAAATAGACTCCATGTCTGAAAATTAAGTCTGGGATTTGGTTGATTTGCCGGATGGGTTCACACCTATCGGATGCAAATGGGTCTTCGAGTTGAAGAAAGACAAATATGGAATTGTATACATATACAAGGATAGATTGGTAGCAAAAGGTTACAGGCAAGTTCACAGCGTTGACTACGATGAAACCTTTTCTCCAGTCGCGATGCTTAAGTCTATTCGGATAATCCTTGCGATTGCCGCTTTTCATGACTATGAAATATGGCAAATGGATGTCAAAACTGCCTTCTTGAACGATGTTCTTGAAGAGACTGTGTTTATGACACCCGGAGGGTTTTGTCGATCAAAAGAACCAAGGAAAGGTATGCAAGCTTAAGAAGTCCATCTACGGACTAAAGCAGGCATCAAGGAGTTGGAATAAACGATTTGATGAAGCAGTCAATAAGTTTGGCTTCATCAAGAATCAGGACGAATCTTGTGTATACAAGAAGGTCAGTGGGAGTAAAATTGCATTCTGATGAGTGACATTTATGTCACTCATAGGGTAGTGATTTAGGCATAATTTGAGTCGTTTTATTCTATTTTTAGCATTTTTAGTCTTTATTTTACCTAATTTCTCATTTTAATTATTTATAGCTTAGTTTAGCGTTTTTAGCTATTTTTGTTAGTTTTTAGATCTTAATTCCGTAATTTATTTATTTTATTTGTTTTATAATTTTATAGTTTAATTATGTTAGTTTTCTTGTTAATTTTCTATTTTGTTTCTATTAATTTCTATTTAGTTGTTTTACTTTCTATTATTATTATTATTATTATTATTATTATTATTATTATTATTTATTATTTGTTTTATTATATTTTCTCGTTTCTCCCTTCGTGTTTTATTTTATATGTGTAGGTGATTCAAGGCACGCGTTTTCAAGGTCCGGGTTAAATTTACGAGCCAAAATCAAGCCCTTATGTCTTCTTGGTATTTTGGGCCCAAGCTTGCCAAAGACCAAACCAAAGCCTAAAAAATCTCCTTGTTACCTCCTTCTCACCATCAAAAACACAGCATACACCACCCTCCACCCTATCCTACACCACACCAAGCCATCACTTCCTAGTTCCTACTACAAGTCTCCATCAACAACAAACAGGCAACAACAACCAACCACGCAACATCACGCAACACCAAGCTGCCTGCATTTGAATCAACGTCGCAGCAATGACCGACAACATCAGCTATGCTCCTCTACTTCGGCACAACCAAAACCGCAACCAAATCGTGGCCCAAAACAGAGAAGAAAACAGAGGAATTGGGTTCGTTCGAACCCGTAATTATGTTCGACCGAACCGAAAATTTAGAGTTTCTGATTGTATGAGGTGTTAAAAACAGCAGAAGCACAACAGAAGAGAAGATTGCACAGATTTAGTTCTTAGCAGCCATTAACAAAGCTTGCTAAGATAGAGAGAATATTATTGAGAGTATTGCTTAGAGTGTACGCTTACTACAACAGAATGATTGAATTAAGCTTAGGAAAGGAAATAATCTACTTATATAAGACAACAATGCCTTGCTGTCATAGCCAATCAGAAGCCAGCATAATCCTAACAACCAATCACAGTGCAGCAGTACATCAACCAATCATATTGCAGCATTGCTAACAACCAAGCTGATGCTGGTAGCACATGTCAGCAATTCAGTTACAAGAGCTGTAATCCTGTGTGGGCAAGACTAGCTTGTGTATGGTGAGGCTGCACTTGTGTGTGTTGATCATTCTGTAATCCAACACCCCCCCTCAAGCTAGGGGTACTAGGAGAGAGGCCTAGCTTGGAAAGAAGCTCAGTGAATTGAGGTGAAGGCAAAGCTTTAGTAAACACATCTGCAATTTGAGAGTGAGTTGGTAAATAAGTTAATTGAAGCAGACCCTCCATGACCTTTTCTCTGGTAAAATGACAGTCTATTTCTATGTGTTTTGTTCTTTCATGGAAAACTGGATTCTTGCCTATGTATATGGCTGACTGGTTATCACAATGCAATGTCACTGGTTTAAGATTAGTAATCCCAAACTCTTCCAAAAGTCTGACCAACCAAGTCACTTCTGAAGCAGCAGCTGCCATGGCTCTATATTCAGCTTCTGAAGAGCTTTTAGAGACTGTCCCTTGTTTCTTTGACTTCCATGAGACAGGTGAACCACCCAAGAGTAAAACATAACCAGTGATGGACCTTCTTGTGTTGGGACATGAAGCCCAATCACTGTCAGAGAAGGCCTGTAAGGTAAGAGAGGTGGAAGCTTTGAGTAATATACCTTGACCCTCAGTGTGTGAGACATATCTAAGAACATGAACTAGAGCTGCAACATGTGGTAGTCTAGGCATGTGCATAAACTGGCTCAGTAATTGTACTGCAAATGAAAGATCAGGTCTTGTGTGTGTGAGAAAGTTCAACTTCCCCACAAGGCATTTGTACAGTTCTGGATTGGTGTATGGTTGTCCCTCATCAATTAACAATTTGGTGTTGATAGGGAGAGGAGTCAAAGCTGGTTTCTTGACATCAAAACCACTTTCAGCTAGCAAGGACTTAGTGAACTTCTTTTGAGTCAAAATTACACCATCAGACATGTACCCAACTTCTATTCCCAAGAAATAACTCAGAATACCAAGATCTTTGATGCTGAAAACATCATTCAAGTGTTTCTACAAAGCTGTAATGGTTGGTAAATGATTACCTGTAAGCAAGATATCATCCACATATACTGCAGCCAAAGTGATATACCCCTCATGCTTCTTGATAAACAGTGAGTAGTCATTTTTTGATTGAATGAATCCTTGTTTCTGCAGTTCACTGTGTAACTTAGCAAACCATTGTCTGCTTGCCTGTTTGAGCCCATACAGTGACTTGGTAAGTTTACACACTTTGTTCTCTGGATTGGGAATCCCTTCTGGTATTCTCATGTAAACTTCTTCATGGAGATCCCCATGAAGAAAAGCATTGTTTACATCAAGTTGGTAGATATCCCAGTTCATATTAGCTGCCACTGCAATAATACATCTGACTGTTGCCATTTTCACTACAGGAGAAAAAGTCTCATCATAATCTATGCCATATTTTTGTGTGTAACCCTATGCAACAAGTCTTGCTTTACATCTTTCCAGACTTCCACCAGCCTTAAGTTTAACCTTGAACACCCATTTGCACCCTATAGGCTTCTTACCAGTAGGTAAGGTCACAACTTCCCATGTATGATTTGCTAACAAAGCTTCAATTTCTTTCTCCATGGCCTGTATCCATTCTGGGCTCAAAGTAGCTTCTTTGTAGTTCTTTGGTTCTGTCAGACTTTCTTGCTTGGTAATCAAGGCATGATGACTTTGTGGCACACAGGTATAAGAAACAAGATTGCACCAGTGTGTGGAAGTAAAGCAATGGTAGTTACCTAGGTATGGGGGTGGTTTGGATGTTCTTGTGGATTTCCTGATAGGTGTGTTATCAGGGTGATTTATGAGAGGAATAGAAGAAGAAGAAGAAGAAGAAGAAGAAGAAGAAGAAGAAGAAGAAGAAGAAGAAGAAGAAGAAGAAGAAGAAGAAGAAGAAGAAGAAGAAGAAGAAGAAGAAGAAGAAGAAGAAGAAAGAGTAGAAGGAGATGAGAGATCAGAAGAGATAGGAGAAGTGTTAGAAGCAGAAGGTAAAGGAGAGAGAGATGGAGAAATAGAGGAAGTTGTAGAAGAAGATGGAGAGATAGTGGACTGTATAGTAGATGAAGATAATGGTGTTTGTTGAACTGTGGAGATAGGAATATCTAGATTAGGTTGTAGGGGTGTGTGTACTGGTAAGAAAATGTATGGAGGAAAGTCTGATACTGCAGAAGTTGTTTCAGTAGACAAATGGAAAGGAAAATGTGTTTCATGAAAGGTAACATCTCTGGAGATACTGATTTTGTTTGACTCAGTATCCAACACTTTGTACCCTTTCTGTGTAGGTGAATAGCCAATAAACACACATGGCTTTGCCCTTGCATCAAACTTGCTTCTGTCCACTTTAGTAGTGGAAACATAGCACAAGCACCCAAAAGATCTCAGATGTGTGTATGAGGGTTTGTGACCATGTAACTTTTCATAAGGAGTGAGATTCCCAATACTTCTTAATGGCATTCTGTTAATAAGATAAGTAGCACACAAGACACATTCTCCCCAATATCTGATAGGCAACTTTGATTGAAAATGCAAAGCCCTAACTGTTTCTAGCAAATGTCTGTGTTTTCTTTCCACAACCCCATTCTGTTGTGGTGTTCCACTGCAACTGGTTTGATGCACTATGCCTTTGTCTATTAAAATCTTTCTCATTTCTCCTTCACACAATTCTAATGCATTATCTGACCTGACACACAAAACTTTTGAACTGAATTGTGTCTCTACCATTTTCAGAAAAGAGTCAAGAATAGGAACAGCATCAGTTTTAGATTTTAACAAATGAGTCCAAGTTGTTCTGGTAAAATCATCAACTATAGTAAGAAACATAGTACATCCATTGTGTGTTTTGTGCTTATAAGGTCCCCAGGTATCCAAGTGTACCATCTGAAACATTCTTGATGTTTTGATACTACTAACAGGAAAAGAATTCCTAGATTGCTTAGCAGCTGGACATATCTGACAGATAACATCATGATTGGAAACATTTCCTAAGCTATCAATCACATGTTTCATTTTTAAGAAAGGCATATGTCCTAATCTCAAATGCCAAACCTGAGCATCTGCATTATTGGTTGTAGTTGAAGCTGAGAGACAACTTGTGGCTGATTGAACTCCATTGTCTTCATTTGTATTTACACTGTACAATCCAGACTTCATTTTACCAAGAACCTGTGGCCCTTTCATTGAATGGCCCTGAATGAAACATTTATCAGCAGTAAATGAGACAGTGCATTGCATATCTGAACATAACTTATTCACAGACAATAGGTTGTATTGAAAATCTGGAACATGTAGAACACCCTTCAGTTGTATGTTCTTGTCTATGGTCACAGTTCCTTTGTGATATACTGACACCTTTCTTCCATCAGGTATGGTGATATACTCATCATTTTCATTAACAGATTCATATTGATCAAACATACTTAGGTTTGAGCACATATGATCAGATGCACCACTGTCCAATAGCCAGCTGGAATTAGAACAAGTAAGAAAACAATAAGTATTACCTGCCATGAATGCATGGCCTGATGTATCTCCTTCTTCAAACTCAGTATCTGGTGTCACCTTGTCTGGCTGTTGTTGTTGCTTATTTAGCAGGTTCAATAATTGAGTACATTGTTCAGCAGTCAGAAATCCAGGTTGGCTTTGTTGTGGTTCCTTTTCTGGAGTATAAAATTGTTGTTGATACTCTGTCATATCATCTCCATACCCTTCATCTGAATATGCTGCTGCAGCTGCTCTCTTATCAGTTTTGAATCCTGTAAAACCAGGTGGAAACCCATGCAGTTTGAAACATCTTTCTGTACTGTGTCCATTGACTTTACAATGATCACAGAAATAGCTTGCCACTGGCCTTCTGAAATTTGCAGACTTATTTCCTCCAAAATTTCCATAAGCACTTCTTCCTGTGTTAGAAGATTGTTGACCTCTGTATCCACCTCTGTGATAATCATTGTATCTCCTTCTATCAACAGCAAATGCATGAGAATCATGAGATGGCACTGGAGTACTTATCTCCCTTTGCCTCTCTTCTTGTGCTAGCATTCTGTATGCATGTGAGATTGTAGGTAGTGGTTGTTGCATCAGCAGATTACCCCTAACAATAGCTAGATGTTCTCCAAGTTTCATCAAGAATTGCATAAGTCTCTGATCTTGTTGCATCTTGAAGATCTTTTGTGTCAGATTGCATGTACAAAGATTACAAGTACATGTAGGCAAAGGATTTGCAGCACTGATCTTATCCCACAGAGATTTTATCTCAGTAAAGAACTCTGAGATATTCTGTCCACCTTGTTTCATTTCTGACACTTGTTGCTCCAGAGAAAACAACTGAGGTCCTGAAATGAAACCAAACCTATCTTCCAAGTCCAACCAAATCTCTCTAGCTGTTTGAAAATATAAGACACTCTTTGCAATAGTAGAATCTAGGTTGAATAGCAGCCATGAAATCATCATATCATTACATCTCATCCATGCATGGTATGTTGGATGATCAACATCAGGTTTTGTCAAAGTTCCATTAATGAAACCTAATTTGTTCTTAGAAGAGATGGATATCATCATGCTTCTTTTCCAGTCACCATATCCATCTCCTTTAAACTTGATAGAAACCAATTGATTAGCTGTGTTATCAGTAGGATGAAGGTAGAAAGGACTAGTAATATCCTGATTAGGTGTAGAATTACTGTGATCTCCCATTTTCAATTGAAAGAGAGTCTAAAAACAGGTTCAGATACTGAGATTGATGAAAACAAATACAGGAATATCAACTAAGAATGACTATTACTGACAGTATATCACATAATCAACACTAGATTTAGGAATCTAACTAAACAGATTTCCAGAATTTACAGTAAATTGCAGAAAAAATTGATTATCACAGCTTCGAATCAAAGAATTTGCAGAAACAAATCATACCAGAATCAACAGGACTGATTGTAGAAATAAGAACTCGAAATGCAGCTTTATATCACTGCTCTGATACCATGTTAAAAACAACAGAAGCACAGCAGAAGAGAAGATTGCACAGATTTAGTTCTTAGCAGCCATTAACAAAGCTTGCTAAGATAGAGAGAATATTATTGAGAGTATTGCTTAGAGTGTACGCTTACTACAACAGAATGATTGAATTAAGCTTAGGAAAGGAAATAATCTACTTATATAAGACAATAATGCCTTGCTGTCATAGCCAATCAGAAGCCAGCATAATCCTAACAACCAATCACAGTGCAGCAGTACATCAACCAATCATATTGCAGCATTGCTAACAACCAAGCTGATGCTGGTAGCACATGTCAGCAATTCAGTTACAAGAGCTGTAATCCTGTGTGGGCAAGACTAGCTTGTGTATGGTGAGGCTGCACTTGTGTGTGTCAATCATTCTGTAATCCAACATGAGGTTCGGTCGAACCTCAATGGAGTTCGCCCAAACCGACAAAAGTTCGTCCGGACCTTCTACTAGTTCGTCCGAACCTATATTGCTCTCAAATTGGTACGGAATTAATGAAAGCTCGTGGTTGTTGCCTTGGTGGTTCATTGTTGGTGGCTTGGATTTCCGCCGTACACCGTCAATTTGAGGGCTGCGATTAATTGATGGAGGTCGTTGATGAACAATGATGATTGAAGATGGAGCGATGATAGATGATGATTAGCCGTGTGATTGGGAATCGGAAGCCCAAGATTGTTGATGATTGATGATGTTTGATGATGGACGAAAATGATGAACGACGGTGATGCTCGTTTATTATGATTGATGATGATTGAGAGCTGAAAGAGGAGCAGCGAAGGGGACGAAGGATTAGGGGGTCTGATGGGTTTTTGAAAAAAAGAAAACAAAATGGGGGGTTCTGATTGTTTTCATTTTCTTTTAGGGTGGTTTTATTTCTTTTTCTATTTTTTTTTCCTTTTTTTTTTCTTATTTTCTCCTTTACTTTCTTTTTTTATTTTCTTTTGTTTTGTTTAACTTTTCTTTATTATATTTTAGTTTTCTCTCTTTTTTTTTTCTTAGGAACTTGTAGTATAAATACTCTCATTTTAAGGGATTAAAAAAACCATGTAAATATTTAGTTTAGTTCTCTCATTTTTTAGGGTTTATGTTTAGTTTTTGAGAGAGAGAAAGTGAGAAAGTGAGAAAACTCAATGGGTAATTGGGGATTTGGATGAGCATCAAGTGTGGCAACTTGTATTGAAGATTTCTACCATTAATCAATGAGAATTTCTTAATCTCTCTCCTCATTTATTGATTTATTTATTGTTTTATTAGTTTAATTGTTTTTGTTTAATTTCATGTTCATGTTTTAATTAGTTATTCCAATCTTTAGATTAATGTTTAGAATCATGTTTTTAGTCGTTAATTTCTTTAAATTTCTAATTTTATGAGTATGGAGTAGTTTATTGATTAGGGTTTGGTGAAAACTCAACATTGATTGGTTTGGTTGTTTGTGTTTGGAAATTAGGGATTTTCATGATTAAATTATTACATGTTTAGGCATTTCCAATACATGTTGCATTTAACTTGATCAATTAAGTGTTTCATGATTGCTTGGAGTAGTCTAGTTGGGTTGGAAAGGGATTAAAGACCTAAACTTGATTATGTAGTTGAATTAGGACTTTGATTTACCCCGGGTATGATAGGGTAGAACGGGAGTTCATCCTTGATGCTTAGGGAAATCGCTCGCATGTCGGGAGATGGTTGGAGCTATTTGTGAATTCAACGCTTATCATGTAGTGCTTTTGAATCTTCCCCGTTTTCAATTCTTTTATGTCCATTCCATGATTTGTTGGTGTTTGACCCATTCCCTAATCTCGTTTAGCTTTGATTTCTTAGTTTAATTTAATTAGTTTTAGTCGATTAGTGACTTTCCAAAACCTCATTCCGACCTAGCTTATCAATTGATTAACATAAATTAGTGCACCTTAGTCCTTGTGGATTCCGACCCTTGCTTACCGATTTACTTGTGTTTAGTGGTTAGTTTAGGTAATTTGTTTGATTAGGAGAGACTAGTAACGACCTAGTTTTTACCTCGATCACATTCCTAGTCTTGTATGTTGACGACATACTGCTTATTGGAAACGACATTCTGATGTTGGAGTCTGTAAAAACTTGGCTCGAGAAGTGTTTCTCAATGAAGGACTTAGGAGAGGCACAGTACATATTGGGCATCAAGATCTATAGGGATAGATCTAAGAGGATGATTGGACTAAGCCAAAGAACTTACATTGACAAAGTGCTAGCTAGGTTCAATATGATGAAAGCCAAGAGAGGCCATCTACCCATGTCACATGGCATATATCTAAGCAAGAATCAGTGTCCCAAAACATCTGATGAGCGTAGAAAGATGAGTGGAATTCCATACGCTTCGGCTATTGGATCCATCATGTATGCTATGATTTGCACAAGGCCGGATGTTTCGTTCGCACTCAGTGCAACGAGCAGGTACTAGTCAGAACCAGGTGAGGCGCATTGGACTGCTGCCAAGAACATCCTAAAGTACCTGAAAAGGACTAAGGATCAGTTTCTGGTTTATGGTGGTACAGATGAGTTGATTGTTAAGGGCTATACGGACGCAAGCTTTCAAACCGACAGAGATGATTTCAGATCACAGTCTGGGTTTGTGTTCTGCCTCAACGGCGGAGCAGTAAGCTGGAAAAGTGCTAAGCAAAGCACTATTGCGGATTCTACAACTGAAGTCGAGTACATTGCTGCCTCAGAAGCAGCAAAGGAAGCTGTTTGGATTCGGAAGTTCATCGAAGAACTTGGTGTTGTCCCCTCCATTAAAGGACCAGTGGCTTTGTATTGCGACAATATCGGAGCCATTGCCCAGGCAAAGGAGCCTAGGAGCCACCAGAAGTCCAAGCACGTACTGCGGCGATTTCATATACTTCGAGAGATCGTTGAAAGAAAGGAAATCGAGATTTGCAAGGTTGGAACTGACGACAACGTCGCGGATCCATTGACTAAAACGTTGCCACAACTGAAACACAACGCACATGTAGCAACCATGGGAATCAAGCATGTCGTAGAATGGCTTTGATTTTCTAAGTATTGTTTTAGAACATTTGTTAGATCTATGTTTAAAACAATTGGTTTAACCATTTCATATTTATGAAATTTATTTATTTCATATTCATTTAATTGTGGTTTAGAATTAAATGATAAGTCCATGTGATTCAAATCATTCAAATGGGATGTCAAGATGGATTCTTCGACAAAGAAACACCCATAAGTGAACTTGAATATTGAAGTCACAAAGGATCCCTAATCCAGGTCATTGAAAGGTGGACGACCAATGACTAATGAAGATTAGATTGCAAGTAGATTACTTAGTTCTGTTTCTTGAACTAGAGTGACTGGATGTCAGAATCTTTTGCATAGATACTTATTGGATCTTGTATTGGATTGACCATGAGAACACTTTAAGAGATTAAAGTCATGTCATAGGTAGTTATCATTAATGGTGATTAGAAACCGTTCCTCAGAACATGAGCGATTATGTCTGCTCGTTTGAGAATTAGTTCGCTTTGATACTAGCTAAACGTCGCACCGTAAAAGGAGGCTATAAAAGCAGTTATTGGGCGTACTATGAATAAAAGTGAGTGTTCATAGATTGCAAGAATGGATTGTCCTCCTATCTTTGATAGGATATGGTGTTGTTGTGTAACAAGGCCTCTCGGAGAGTTAGATACTGTAAAATGCATGGCCGTGCTCAGAATGGTTAGGCTTAACCTTCTGCAAAAGTTTGACAGTTGAACTCTGTAATCCGAGAAACACTTTTGGACCTAATAAGGATGGCTTGGATCTTACCTTATGTTCAGTAAGTAACATTAAGAGACAAAGGAATGTCGATGCACACTTGTCTGAATGACAAGTGGGAGATTGAAGGAAATATGTCCTTCACCTAAGGTGCATTAAGTCTAATACCAAGGTTCAGATTAATTGCGAATAATTAATTCAGTGAGATCAAGTGATCGGAACAGCTAGCTGGAGCAATGCTTCCGATCAGTGAGGTCTAATGGATATTGAACTCACAACTTACTCTTGACTGAACCTACAAGGTCACACCAATGACACGTAACAGATCACCGGATTAAATGAATCTGAAATTCATTTAATAGCTTTTCGGGAATTAGTTGGACACGTATTATACGATACGACCTTTGTCGGAATCGTATATCGTATCGCGAATATTCGTAAGCTGGGCGACAAGAATAAATCGTATCGTACGACGGTGATTCGTCGTATACGAAAGGATAAATAATATATCTGAAATATATTAAATTGCGAATACGAAGGGCATCGGAGTTGCCGGCCCGTCGAGCCAAGCACGTAAGCGTGTAAGGCCGAACGAGCCAGCAAGCTCGCGAGCAAAGGCGAGCAAGGCCATCCCATTGGGCGAGCATGCAACAGCACGCACAGCAAGCAACGCAGCGCGAGCAAGCAGGCCCACGGCCCAGCTGCTCGGCGCGCGCGCTGTGGGCTTCGGCCTGCAGTGTGTCGCTGGGCGGGGCTGTGCGGTGCGGTCCGTGGCTTGCGTGATGTGGCCGGTCAAGGGCCCTTGGTTCTTGGCCGGTTACATCATTAATACAATAGGCATATTGTATTTTCCAACAACACACAATTCATATTACTCAAACCCTAGAGACACAGAGAACCCTAATTCTCTCTGTGCCTCCAAAGTGAGTTCTTGCCAAAAGCAAAGTATCTTGATCAATTGTCTAAGCTACGATAATCAAGACGGATCTGATCATGTCGTTGAACCAAGTAGAGGAACGACAAGTGGAGTTCTTTGTTCGTGTTCGTTGACAGATTATTGTGGAAAACACGCTTCGAATGTAAGTTTGCTTAATATGTGCTTTATACATGTTTCCTGGCTTTGGGGATTTTTCCGCACATGTTATTATGTTTAACTGTATTCCCCTACAGGTGTGGACTCAAAAAGGGGTAAGGCTTGACAACTCTGTAACCCAAAATGCTGAAAATTATGTCAACGGAGGGCACCGCATTCATGATCGGGGTCGCGACGTTCCCCCTCCTATGTTTCCTTTGCATAACTCATTTGGAGCTGTTAGTTCGATAATTTATGGCACCATCTTTGGTGCCCCCATTCGATGAGCTATCATTATACTCCTCCCCTTACTATCATATATGCTTACTGGCCTTGGTTGTGTAATGGGGACATTGCATCACTCCAACTTGGGGATGAGTATTTCACTATCCATTTACCGCTTTTTAGTGTAGTTTTGATTTTTCGTACTTTTCGTGTGTTTTTAGCTTAATATGTAGTATTCGAGAGGTGAGAAGAGAGAATTACACTGTTTACATGTTTTAAGGTGTGCAGATTTGAGGCCCCTTGTTCGAAAAAAGATTAAAAAAAAAATAGGCAAAACGGAGCAAACAGTCATCCTCCCGGTGGGCGATGGGAGAATCAGGACCAAATAACATACCCCTTTGAGCCAATGAGGACATTGTCTGATTTGGCTTGGGGGGTGTTCATTTCCTTGTATATACTAGGTATTATTCATTTTTTTCCTTTCTATACTCTATTTATTGCTTTTGTGTGTGTGTGTTTATTTGCTTTCTAGGATAATTTTATTGCTTTGAAAAAAAAGAACAAAAATACGTTCTGTTGAATACAAAAATCATGCTTCCCTGTGCCCATTGATTGAAAACTGTTATGATTCTTGGTTTTTGATGACGAGAATTGTTGATTTGTTGATCATGATTTGAGATTTGACTATTTTGATACCTTAACATGAGTCAACCTTGACTAACTGTTTGTGGACTTGGTGCTTGGCTAGTTGTTTTAGTTAGAAATGTGTGTTAGCTTCCTGGTATGTCATTGATTTTGAGTATTGGTTTGCAACTGTTAGTAATGTGTTATGGCTCACATGCATGCACATTGAGGAGAACGAAGGCATTTCTTCTTTTAGGTAGCCTTCAGACGATCTTAGATATATTTGTTCCCTTCTTTCTACCCATGTTGTTGCATGTGCCCTTTTTATTCGGTGACTAACCACATTACAAGCCCATTAAGCCCATTGGTTACTAGTCCCAAGCTTGGCTTGGGGGAGCTATTAGTGAGTGAGGTGATGGAGTTATAGTGTGCTTCATTTGAGCACAATTTGGGTATTGGAAAAAGAAAGGGGGTTCTTCTTATTTTTATGTGGTGATAAGAAAAAATATAGGATGAAAAAAAAAAGATAAGAAGAATTGAGTATGTGAAGGATCCCAAAAGGGAGAAAAAGAAAGAAAAATGAAGAAAATGAAAAAAAAAAAAAAAAATTGAGCTTAAAGAGAAAAAAAATCATTACTTTCAGAAAACTTTAAAGCATTGTGTCATTCAAGTATTGCAATTCCTTATTATTGTGAGTGATTGGTCTTATAGATGAAAAGGGTGAAAAAGTGTGGTGTGGTTCATTTGTTGCATCCTCATGTGTATAGTAGGAGTATTGTGGTCATCATTTATGTTTTATCATGGGTCCTATTAGGATTTATGCTCCCCAAAGCTAAGGCTTTAAACTCACATTTTATCCAAATTTACCACACCCGTACGTACCTAAGCCTAACATTACAAGCTTTGAAGACCTTCCGACCTTTGTGCATAGAGTCATATTAATGTGAAAACAGTTGTTTATCAATGTAAGTTCTGACATGACATATTCCGAGTCGACTGCTAGGTTGAGTGCATATTCTTTTAAACACACGAGTGTTGTGAGTTTGGGAGGGCATTGTTCACATAAATTGTTGGGAGGGGAGCAAACGGGTACATATTTTACCCGCCACATAAAAGAGTGAAGAGTGTGTAAGCACTAGTCTTTAATTCCATGTAAACTTGTGGTTCGCTCTGCGTGACGAATGTTAGGGAGGATTTGTGGTCAATTGGATTTGATTGGTTGGCATTGGTGCATGTTTGTTAGATTTTACCTTGAATCGTATCCATTATTTTGGAATGTGTTTGGGGTGAAGTTGATTTATGTATTCATCGATGATTTCTTTTCTTAGGGACAAGCAAAGATCTAGCTTGGGGGAGTTTGATATGTTCATATTTTATAGTGTTTTAACCCCCGTCCCTTAGTACTTTTTCATCTCAAATGAGCTCTTCGGAGCGATTTTTAGTACTAATGTGCTCCTTTTAGTGTGTTTGTAGTTTCAGGTTCATCATTGTAGTAATTAGCATGTTTTTTGCATTTCCTACTCATTGGAATCAGTACAAGAGATTATGTACTTTCGACAGCACAAACATTGAGTTGGAAGAGCTTTCGAGCAAAGCAAATAGAGAAAGAAGTAGAAAACCGACACTCCTCTACTCTTTTGATCATAAAAAAATTTCTACAACTCCAAATTAATTAATTCTAATTTGGTTGGATTCTAGACTTCAATAGATTTCCAAAGAGTGGTCACTCGCCTAATTTGGACGAATAACGAAGGAGATATGGAGTTTTGAAGATAGGGGGTTGTGCAGTTTGTACGCGCGCCTGGCGGGTGAATAGTTGCCCGGCGGGCGAAGGGCGCCCGAATGGGCGCGTGTTGATGAAATTAGAATTGTGTAAATACGCCCGGAGGGCAGACCTGTGCCCGGCGGGCGGGTTACGAGCTGCACGCCCGGCGGGCGACTACTGCTATAGCGCGTTTTTCTTTAAGTTAATTCCGGTTTTTAGCAAGTTTTGGGCAAGACTATTTAAGCCCTTAGTTTTATAATCTTAAGACCTTAGTTTTAATTATTAAGTTTTAGGCTTTTGTTTTAGTTTCTCTCCCTAGAATACTTCAAACACTTAGTTTTATTTGGAATTAAAGATTCAACTTTTGAGTTCTTCCCTTGTTCTTCATTAGGTATTATTTCATTACTCGACCGTATTATTAATTCCCAATCGCTTTATTCGCTTTATTTTTTTTATTTGTTTTCAATCATGTTTCTAATAATATTATTTGCTTTGTTTATTATTAATATGAGTGAGTAGTTTAATTTCTAGGGTGTAGGGGATCCATAAATGTATGATTGGGGATTGTATTAGACTTAAATATTTGATTTTTAATTATAATTTCGATAACTTGTTTTGTTTGTTCGTCAATTCTGTTCGGCCGGACTATTTTGATTGAATTTGATAAATCTTAGATTATGCGCCGAGAGGTATAAATTTGATGTTCATGATCTGTGGCTATAGATAGGATTTATTTCTAGTACATAGCGAGAGCCTGCTAGTTGTAATTTCCTAAGGAATCCATAAGATTCGAGAGATGCATGTTTTCCTAGTTATGGTCATTAATTGTTAATTATTGTCTGTCGTTAAACCCTAGTCTGCATTTGTGGTGAACCGTCGCCCTAGATTCTTTAATATTCATATTTTCGTATTTTATTATCGTTGTAGTGTTAATCAACCAAACCAACCTTTTTGTTACTACCAATAGTCTAGACCTGTCATTTAGTAGTAGAAAGAACGATGTTTCCTTGTGGATTCGATCCTGACTTCCCTTGCTGCTTAGCTAGTGATTTTAGGTTTATCTTTGATTAGGTGATACGACTTAAACCTGTCACGTTCAGCGTAGCCTTCTTCGCCGCGCGGGGACCTAGAGTTTTGCCAGTTCTTGCCATTTTCGCACAACTTGGATTTTCATTGATTAGAGTTTTCGAGGAGAAAGAGAAAGGGGTGTTGGAGCCTTCGAAGGTAACAGGGATAGATCGAGGTGTTGTGGTTAGGGTGGCTTTGAAAAAGTTTAGATCTGGGAAATAGAGGATGGGAGAGAAAGAGACGTATAGAGGGAGGAGGCGGCGATAGATAATACCTCCTTGCTTGAGGAAAATGAATTAACTTGTCAATTGCGTCGCAAAATTAAAAAACTACGACGCAATATACTCTATGATGCTGTAGCGGTCATTTGCGTTGGTGATTTATAAAACTGCGACGCACATTTAATTACTATTGTGTCGCAGTTTTATAAATATGCAACGCAAATGGCTTATTCTTCAAGAAAAACCGTCATTTGCGTCAACCAAACTTAAACTGCGACACAAATGACAAGTTTTCACACTAAAATTCAACAATTGCGTCACGTGTTTATAAGTGCGACGTAAATGTAGCGACGCAAATGAACCATTTTCTACTAGTGAGTGATAGGTAGAGTTCTATCCCTGCGATTGAAGCTTCGTATTTAGCCTCATTGTTGGTTGCTTTAAACCCGAATTTCAGGGCATACTCAATGCTTTTCCCTGTTGGAGATATTGAAGGATATAATTCCCTTGGTCCAAGTATGCATTTAATGTTAAGTCTAACAAATGCGGTTCAGTATTAATTAACAAGTTAATAATTCAGTGAGATCAAGTGAGCTGAATGCCTAGCTAGAGGCCGCTTCAGTTCAAGTGGAATTAATGATATTAATCCACAACTTACTCTTGACAGAACCCGTAGGGTCACACAAATAGTACGTAAACGGATCAAGTATTTAATGGCATTAAAATACTCCATCTATGGATATTCGGAATCGACGGATCTTGGTTTCAGTGGGAGCTAAGATCGTCAAAGGCAAGTAAATGAATACTCCGGAAACGATGATATTGCCGGAAACGGAAATATGGATCGTATCGGAAATATAAATATTATCCATGTCATAGATGTTTCCGGAAACGGAAACATGGTACATATCGGAAAATATTATCGGAAATAGAAATATTGCCGGAATCGGAATATTGCCGGAAACGGAAATATTGTCAGAATCGGAAATATTATCGGAATCGGAACGGAAATTAATTCCGGAATCGGAAATGTTAAATATTGTTCGTATCGGAAATGAATTCCGGAATCGGGAATTTAATCGGAAGCGCATCGTAAGAATTAGCATCGGACGAGGCTTACTAGACAAAGGCCCAGCACGAAGCCAGGCCCGCGTCCAGTAAGCCAAGCGCCCAACACACACGCTGCCAAAGCCTCGCCAGGCCCAACGCAAGGCCAGGCCCAGCAAGGCATGGCGCGCGCGCTCGTGGGCTGCGAGCTACGCATGCTCGTGTGGGCCGCAAGGCCTGCGCGGGTCGTGCGGTAGGCTCGCGGTCGTACGACGTTTGTCTTCGATACGAATCCTAAAACTATTAGAATTCGTTCTATGATTAAATCCTAATCCTAATTGATAGAATTATTTTAAATAGAGTTTTAATGGAATTCTAAATTAAACTAATTGGTATCCTAATAGGATTCTAAATCTTTTGCATTAATCGCGATTCTTGTTGTTAAATATTGAATTTTTGATTGACCAACTGTATATGTTTAACAAATTTGAATGCCAAAGCTTGTTAATTATACAACCTAATTTGTAATCATAATTAATTTGTTGAAATTCGAATAATTTAGAATTGATTTAATTTTCATAATTAATTGACGATTTAATTAGGTATCCATGATTCAAAAACCACCATAAAATTTGTTAATTTATGATAAATTTTAAATTTTTATGACCTAGATTTGAATCCATGATAATCGGAAATTAATTAATTAATAAATTTTCGATTTTTCTCCCTAAAATTATTAAATTAATATGATTTATTAATTTGTCGTTAATTTTAAATTAAAAATTTCAAATTTTTATGAAATCTCTCATACATGTTGCACGCACAAAGCAATGGTCGCTACGTGTTACCCTTAAGGGGTGTTGTATAGTGCGGGCACGCGACGACGAGCAAGGGAGCTCGTCGCCCGTGCGGTACGAAAAAGGCGAGCAACACAGCATGGCGCGCGCACGAGGCATTGGAGCTGGTCGTGTGTGTTGTGCGATGGGCGGTGGGCAAAGGGCAAAGCATGGGCGAGCAGTCGCGTGTGGACAGCGAGCGTGCTGCGCCACAGCGCGCACTGCCTCGCGCGAGTGAGCGATGGGTCGCGCCTTGAGCGATGCCTCGCCAGGGGCTGCTACGATGCGATGCGGACGAGCAGGCTGCGCACAAGCGTGGCTTGGCTTGCTGCGTTTGCGCGTGGCTGCTGCCACTCGTGCATGTCGAGCGGTTAGTCGAGGGGCATGCTGCCTCGTACACTCGATGGGGCTTGGGCGCAAGCCCAAGTGCCTCGTCTTGTTACGATTGACGCGTTTTAATTTTAATTTTGAATTTTCAGTTCGGAAACGATTTTAATTAATTTTAAAATTCGTAATTTAAATTGTTTTCTCGGAATTTAATTTTGAATATTATAATTATTATGAATTTTAATTTATACTAATTATTTTACTAAAGTTAAAACCTTGAATTAATTTAAATTCATTTAATTCAACTGAAAATAAAATGGATTCGATTATAATTTTATATGATCTTTAAATTTTAATTAAACTTGTATGTTTCCGGTTAGACTAGAAATACATTTTTGTGTTTAAAATTAGTAAAGCATATAAAGTTATTGGTTTATGTGGGAGCATTTTTAGTCATAAACTCTTGATTAGGTCTACAATCCTTTAAGGTTAAAACAACTTGATTAGAAATTAATAAGGACTGAATAATTGGTAGATTATTGGTGCCCTTGATTAATTGCTGCAAATATTTATATGATGCATTACAATGTGTTTTACTAACCAGCTATGTGGGCCATTCATGATAATGAATGGGTGAATGGTATATATTGTATATGTACTGATTTGCAGGTTAATGAAAGTGACTAGTATGGCCCAAATAGGATAGAAAATATGGTCTGCGTACCATTAATTTGAATGTAATATTGGTCTAAAGTACCAAATTTTATTGCTTTTAAATATGGTCTGCGTACCATCAAATAGTTGTAATTAGTTTAATTATAGCTGATCCTATTTGAAGAAAATGGCGCCTCCCATGGTGAAATTCAAGACGGAGTTTCCAATCCATTTTCAAGACGGACTTTGAAGTTGAAGCTTCAAGATGAAGTCGGGCCATACTAGATCACATTTATCTTATGCATGTTTTAAGTTATTTATTGCTCTTAAATATGTCTTAATTATGCATGAGATTGTGGCTTGATTATGTTGCATGATTAAGGATTTTAGTTCACTTAAAATCTAACCAACATAGTAAGAGCCTTAAGTTCCAAACTTAAAAAAAATTGAGTTAAAAGGTGCCATGTCAAAATAACACTTACTTGGATAACCTTTACATCAATCTTAGTAATAGTTTTCCGCCATAGCGAGGTGTTACTTATTGATTCTAAAGGGGTAAGGTACACAAATAATTGTGAGTACACGTTAGTTTTGGTGAAACTCAACGATATAAGTAAGGCGTCCTTTTATGTCGTGGCAAATTCGATAGGTTTACCTAATAAGTTCTTAGACGTACCTATCAACCAAGAGTAGTTTCTAGACTATTAGCAAAAGGCTTTTGCTTACATAAAAGATTTTAGAATTGAGTCTAAATACATAATGTGCTTAATTATTCAATGGTTTTTAGGATCTTGGAATCATTTTATTCACACCTGCCGGAACACATAACTTGAATAAAATGCTTAATGAACATTAAATTATGCATGTATGCTAGAATTTGAGTTTATTAAGAGAAACTGTGAATGATTATTTATTTGTTTATTCTTTTTCAATTGTAGTTTTAACTATGGCAAACAACAATTCATTCAACATTCGATCAATTCTCGAAAAGGAGAAGTTGAACGGGAAAAACTTCCTTGACTGGCAAAGGAACTTGCAAATAGTTCTTATGCAGGAAGAAAAGGAGTATGTCCTGGAAGAGGCGATGCCCGAAGCCGCGGGAGACGGGGTCACTCAGGCAGCCCTGAATCGTTGGATTGATGCCAACAAGGATGCAAAATGTCTAATGCTTGCAACCATGGGTGCAGATCTGCAGAAAACGTTCATCAACTCAGATGCTTTCACGATCATCAGTGAGTTGAAGAACATGTTCCAAGATCTGGCTCGAGTCGAAAGGTTCTAGACCCATAGGCAAATTCTTGAGACCAAGCTTAAGAAAGGCGAGCCAGTAAGTCCACATGTTCTCAAAATGATTGGACTCATTGAGAATATGAGTCGGCTGGATCAGCAATTCTCTCAGGAAATGGTTGTAGACACCATCCTCCATTCTCCTCATAGCGGGTATGATCAGTTCAAGCTGAACTATAATATGAATAGTCTGAAAAAAAAGCTCACTGAGCTTCACGGTATGCTGAAGACCGCTGAAAAGACGCTCAAAAGTGATAAGCACGATATGCTTATGGTGCGTGGGGGCAAGTTCAAGAAATCTGGAAAGAAGAGGAATGCTAAGAAAGGTGGCAATAAGGCCAGCCAGACTAAGCAGCCAGGTGGCACCAAATATAAAAAGAAGAAGGTGAGCCAACCCACTTCTGAATCTGAATGCTTCTATTGCAAGAAGAAGGGGCATTGGAAGAGAGATTGCTTGAAGCTTAAGGAAGATCAGAAGAACGGAATAGTCGTTCCATCTTCAGGTATTTTCGTTATAGACTGTATACTTGCTAATTCAACTTCTTGGGTATTAGATACAGGTTGTGGCTCACACTTGTGTTCCAATTCACAGGGACTAAGAAGAAGTAGAAGGTTAAGCAAGGGTGAAGTCGACCTACGAGTGGGAAATGGAGCAAGGATTGCTGCATTAGCTGTAGGAACTTATTATTTGTCGTTGCCCTCTGGGCTAGTTTTAGAACTGGAAGACTGTTTCCATGTTCCAAGTCTTACTAAAAACATCATCTCTGTTTCTTGCTTAGATGATAAGGGATTTTCCTTTTTAATAAAAGACAATAGTTGTTCGTTTTATTTTAAAGAGATGTTTTATGGATCTGCTAGATTAGTCAATGGACTTTATTTACTAGATCACGACAAACAAGTTTATAACATAAATACCAAAAAGGCCAAAAAGGATGAATCAGATCTCACCTATCTATGGCATTGTCGATTAGGCCATATTAACTTGAAACGCATAGAAAGACTTCAAAAGGAAGGAATTCTAGAACCATTTGACTTAGAGGATTATGGTAAGTGCGAATCATGTTTACGTGGCAAAATAACAAAGCAACCTTTCTCTAAAGTTGGAGAAAGAGCAGCTGAATTATTGGGTTTAATCCATACAGATGTATGTGGACCAATGAGTACAAATGCTAGAGGTGGTTTCAGCTACTTTATCACTTTCACTGATGACTTCAGTAGATATGGTTATGTCTACCTAATGAAGCATAAGTCTGAATCCTTTGACAAATTCAAGGAATTTCAGAGTGAAGTAGAGAATCAATTAGGCAAGAAGATTAAAGCAATGCGGTCTGACAGAGGCGGTGAATATCTGAGCTATGAATTTGATGACCATCTGAAAGAATGTGGAATTCTATCAGAATTGACTCCTCCTGGAACACCAAAATGGAACGGTGTGTCGGAACGGAGGAACAGAACCTTGCTAGACATGGTTAGATCAATGATGGGTCAGGCCGAACTTCCAATAGAATTTTGGGGACATGCACTAAATACAGCTGCACTCACTAGAAATTGAGCTCCGTCTAAAGCTGTTGAAAATACTCCATATGAGTTATGGTTTGGAAAGCCTCCAAAAGTGTCTTTTCTTAATATTTGGGGATGTGAAGTATACGTCAAACGATTAATTTCAGACAAACTTCATCCAAAATCTGACAAATGTATCCTTGTGGGCTACCCAAAGGAAACAAAGGGGTATTACTTCTACAATACATCTTAGAACAAGGTGTTTGTTGCTCGAGATGGTATCTTTTTGGAAAAGGATCACATTTCCAAAATGACAAGTGGGAGAAAAGTAGACCTCGAAGAAATTCGAGTCGAACAACAAAATCTAGAGAATGCTCAAGATGACATTCAGGATGAAACTCGGAGATCTTTAGAAGTATCTGGTGAGAATCATGGACCATCTAGAGATGTAACCCCGCGTAGATCGCAAAGATATAGATCTCAACCGGAAAGGTACTTAGGTATTTTGACAAACGAGAGCTATGACGTTCTATTACTTGAAAGTGATGAACCTGTGACTTACAAACAACCTATGACGAGCCCTAGCTCCAAGCAATGGCAAGAAGCCATGCAATCTGAATTAGACTCCATGACAGAAAACCAAGTGTGGGATTTGGTCGATTTGCCAGATGGCAACCAAGCCATAGGAAGCAAATGGGTTTTCAAACTGAAAAGGACAAGGATGGGAAACTTGAAGTTTTCAAAGCTAGATTGGTTGCAAAAGGTTACAGGCAAGTCCACGGTGTGGATTACGATGAAACCTTTTCACCAGTTGCAATGCTAAAGTTTATTCGGATAATGTTAGCAATCGCTGCATATTACGAGTACGAAATATGGCAGATGGATGTCAAAATCGCTTTCTTAAACGGCTTTTTAACAGAAACTGTGTTTATGACACAGCCTGAGGGTTTTGAGGATCCAAAGAATGCTAAAAAGGTATGCAAGCTTAAGAAATCAATCTACGGATTGAAGCAGGCATCAAGGAGCTGGAATATACGTTTTGATGAAGTAGTCAGTGACTTTGGTTTCATCAAGAACGCAGACGAATCTTGTGTATACAAGAAAGTTAGTGGGAGAAAAATTGCTTTTCTAGTATTATATGTCGACGACATATTACTTATCGGAAATGACATTCCTATGTTGAACTCTGTCAAGATTTGGCTTGGGAAATATTTTTCGATGAAGGATCTAGGAGAAGCACAGTACATACTGGGCATCAAGATCTACAGAGATAGATCTAAGAATATGATTGGACTTAGTCAAAGCACTTATATCAATAAGGTGCTTAAAAGGTTCAAGATGGCAGACTCCAAGCGAGGCTACCTACCCATGTCTCATGGAATGACTCTAAGCAAGACTCAGTTCCCAAAAACACTTGATGAGCGTAGACGAATGAGTGGGATTCCATACGCATCATTGATTGGTTCAATAATGTATACCATGATATGTACACGCCCGGATGTTGCGTATGCACTCAGTGCTACGAGAAGATACCAGTCAGACCAAGGAGAGGCACATTGGACTGCTGCCAAGAACATTCTGAAGTACCTGAAAAGGCACAAAGATGATTTCCTGGTCTATGGTGGAGATGATGAATTAATTGTTAAAGGCTATACGGACGCAAGTTTCCAAATCGACAAGGATGATTTCAAATCACAGTCTGGGTTTGTCTTCTGCCTCAACGGGGGTGCAGTAAGCTGGAAAAGTGCTAAGCAAAGCACCATTGCGGATTCTACAACTGTAGCGGAGTACATTGCTGCACATGAAGCAGCAAAGGAAGCTATATGGCTAAGGAAGTTCATAGGTGAACTAGGTGTAGTCCCCTCCATTAAAGGACCAATAGCTCTGTATTGTGATAATAATGGAGCTATTGCGCAGGCAAAGGAGCCTAGACACCACCAAATAGTCAAGCATGTACTTCGTAGATTTCACCTTCTACGAGAGTTCGTTGAAAGAAAAGAAGTCGAGATAAGCAAGATTGGAACTGATGACAACATCTCAGATCAATTGGCTAAACCTCTGCCGCATGCGAAGCACAACTCGCACACTGCAGCTATGGGAATCAAGCATATTGGAGAATGGCTTTGATGTCCTTATTTAATGTTTTAAAGTTTTAGAGTTTAATACTTTGTAAATCATTATTGGTTAATCATTCGCATAAATGAATAGAATTCATTTTTCCATTTAATATGTGGTTTATTAAATGATGAGTCCCTTCAATTTGACAAAATATTCAAGATAGACTGTCAGGACCAGTCCTGTGACTAAGAAATGTCTATCAAGTGAACTTGAATGTCAAAAGTTGAAAAATGGTCCCTGGTCGGAGTTTTCTATAAAGATGGACGCATAGAAAACGTTAGACGAGTGGAATGCAAGATGACTAGTAGTTCTGTTTCTTGAACTATGTGGACATGGCAATGTCGTAATCATTTGCATAGATACTTACTTTGGGAAGACTAGTATCGGACAGACCTATGAAACTTTACTGTAAGAGATGAAAATCTGTCATAAGTAAATTTCATTAAAGTTATTAGACATTAATCCTCAATACCTGAGTGATTTGAGATTACTTGTTTGAGAACTGCTTACTTTGACGTTGTCAACCGTCACACCGTAAAAGGAGGCTATAAAGGCAACGCTTTGGTAATCACCTATCAAACGAAGTCTAATCTCAAGATCGCAAGGTTGGGATTGTCCTCCCATAAATCGGGATGAGATGCTAAAAGTTGTACAAGGCCACTCGGAGAGCTAGAAACTTTAAAATGCATGGCCGTGCTCAGATGAATCATAGGCTATGATTATCTGTTTATTTGATCAGTTGAACTCTGAAACCGAGAAACACCTCTGGAAATAATAAGGATGACAACTCTTACCTTATGTTCAAGAGCAAGCATCGAGCGACAAAGGAATTAGGAAATGCATACTTGTCCCTAAGGACAAGTGGGAGACTGAAGGAAATAATGCCCTTGGTCCAATTATGCATTTAATGTTAAGTCTAATAAATGCGGTTCGGTATTAATTAACAAGTTAATAATTCAGTGAGATCAAGTGAGCTGCATGCCTAGCTAGATGCCGCTTCAGTTCAAGTGGAATTAATGATATTAATCCACAGCTTACTCTTGACTGAACCCGTAGGGTCACACAAATAGTACGTAAACGGATCAAGTATTTAATGGCATTAAATACTCCATCTATGGATATTCGGAATCGACGGATCTTGGTTTCAGTGGGAGCTAAGATCGTCAAAGGCAAGTAAATGAATACTCCGGAAACGATGATATTGCCGGAAACGGAAATATGGATCGTATCGGAAATATAAATATTATCCAAGTCGTAGATGTTGCCGGAAACAGAAACATGGTACGTATGGGAAAATATTATCGGAAATGGAAATATTGCCGGAATCGGAATATTGCCGGAAACGGAAATATTGTCAGAATCGGAAATATTATCGGAATCGGAAAATAATTCCGGAAACGGAAATATTAAATATTTGTTCGAAACGGAAATTAATTCCGGAATCGGAAATGATAAATATTGTTCGTATCGGAAATGAATTCCGGAATCGGAAATTTAATCGGAAGCGCATCGTACGAATTAGCATCGGACGAGACTTGCTAGACGAAGGCCCAGCACGAAACCGGGCCCGCGTCTAGCAAGCCAAGCGCCCAACACACACGCTGTCAAAGCCTCGCCAGGCCTAGCGCAAGACCAGGCCCAGCAAGGCATGGCGCGCGCGCTCGTGGGCTGCGAGCTACGCATGCTCGTGTGGGCCGCAAGGCCTGCGCGGGTCGTGCAGTAGGCTCGTGGTCGTACGACGTTTGTGTTCGATACGAATCCTAAAAATATTAGAATTCGTTCTATGATTAAATCCTAATCCTAATAGATAGAATTATTTTAAAGATTTTTAAGAAAGAATTCAGCCAAAACACTTGCCCTATTAG
Source organism: Spinacia oleracea (assembly GCF_020520425.1). Lineage (NCBI taxonomy): Eukaryota > Viridiplantae > Streptophyta > Magnoliopsida > Caryophyllales > Amaranthaceae > Spinacia > Spinacia oleracea. Next base: position 145,143,062 of record NC_079489.1, on the reverse strand, counting down.
CCGAAAATAAGTAGTACCTTAAGGGCGATTCTAGTTGGTCAATCTTAAGGCGGATCCGGACGTGCTGTGGACTTTCTACGGAGGGACGACACTTGGAGTCCTAAAGACTTGTTCTTGTTCGGTTCGGGCGGAGCTAGGGAGGGCACGCTACAAAGTGTATGCATCCTAGACTAATTATATGATTATGTGCAATTAATATGATTCCTGGCATTAAGGTTTTTCCGCATGATTTATGTTGTTCATATGTATCATAACCTAACAGGTATTAGGACAACTCCGCCTCCCGAGCCGGTGACTGTTGAAGATCCGTTAGGGTAGACCTCCCAAGTTCTCTTGGTGTCATCTAATACCTCCTTATATGAGCATTTGGCCAAGAAATCAGCGAGTGCATTTGCCTTGGCTGATACTTGATGTCGTTCTCTGAAAGTTCGAAGGCCCAGGCAACCAATCTTCCCGACCTTTCGATTTTGTCCAGCACTTTTCTAATGGCTGATTGGTTAGCACCCCAACTTGATGAGAGTCAAAGTATGGTCTTGGATTTCTTGCAGCTATCACCACCTCATAAGCTACTTTCTCGATGAGGGGTACCGGGTCTCGGCACCTGTTAGAGTTTGGTTGGTGAAGTAGATTGGCTGTTGCTTTTTCTCTTCTTCCCGAAGGAGGAATGCACTCACATTCCCTAGACTGACTGCCATATATAAGTATAGGGTTTCCCCTTCCTTTGGTCTGGCCAGCGTCAGCAGTTGAGCTAGGTGGGTTTTGAGTTGTTGGAACGCTTCTTTCTGTTCCTGTTCCCATATTAGCTTGGGGTCCACCTTCCTTAAGACGCCTTTCTTCTTGATTGGTTTTGCTTCTCCTCCTGGGACGGTTTTTGGTTTGAGAGCTTTGAAAAAGGGTTCCCCTTTGTCTGAAGCTTTCGAGATGAATCTTGATTGTGCGGTCAACCTGCCGGTTAGCCTTTACACATCTCTTTTAGTCTTCGGTTTGGGGAGATCTAGTGATGCCTGGACTTTATCCGGGTTCGCATCTGTTCCTTTTTCGCTCACCATAAATCCGAGGAACTTTCCTGACTTCACCCCGTAGACACACTTCGTTGGGTTCCGTTTCATTTTGTACTTCCTTAGATTGCCGAAGGTTTCAGCCAGGTCTATGATGTGGTCCTCTTCCTTGACACTTTTCACCATAGAATCGTCTATATAAACCTCGACGTTCCTTCCTTTCTGATTAGCAAAGATATGATCAACTAGCCTCTAATAGGTTGCTCCGGCATTTTTCAATCCGAAGGGCAGCATTCTCTGGTTGAACACTCCTACACTCGTGATGAATGCGGTCTTTGCTCTTTCATCAGGGTGCATGAACACCTGATGGTATCCTGAAAAAGCGTCCATGAAGCTCAGTAGTGCGTGGCCACTCGTTGAGTCTACCAATTGATTTATCCTCGGGAGAGGATAGCAGTCTTTGGGACAGGCTCTATTCAGGTTTGTGAAGTCCACTCACATGCGCCATGAACCGTTTTCTTATTTGACTATCACCATATTGTCTAATCACTTAGGATACATGCACGGCACAATGAAGCCTACTTCTTGTAGTTTCTTCACCTCTTCGGCGATGGCCTTGTTCTTCTCCGAAGAGTAATTTATCTTCTTTTGCTTGATTGGTCGGGCTTCGACACTGACATCCATCTTGTGACATATCATCTTCGGATCTATTCCTGGCATATCAGGTGCCGACCATGCAAAGATGTCTTTGTGATCTCTCAACAGTTGTATAAGATCAATTCAGAGCCCCGAGCTTAGGCCTTTGCCTATTCGGACGCTCCTGTCTGAATCATCCTATAGGAAGATATCCTCCATTTCTTGATCTAGCTCGGGAGAAGGAGTTTCGGGCCAAGCATCAACATCTGTGGGTTTCATTAGCCTGCTAGATCCGGCCTTTCTCCTCTTAGCCTCTTGTTCCTCTCGCAAGGGCTCTTGTTTTTCTTCTTCATCATCTTCGGAATCGTCTCCCAGCATCGGCTTCCGGATGGCGGTATGGCAAGTTCTTCTTGAGACCTCCTGATCTCCTTTTACCCGCTCGGCGAAGCCTGCGTCCGAGACATACATCATCATCTGAGGGTATGTAGATGGGATTGCTTGCATTTTATGGATCATGGTTCGTCCCATGATGACATTGTACACTGAGTCGCAATCCATCACTAAGAATTCTTCTCGGACATTCCTTGCAGCTTGGCCTTTGCTGATTGTGACTGGTAGGGTGATTTTTCCACGGGGGAATTGTTGCGGATCCCTTGAATCCGATCAGTGGATAACTGACCTTCGTTATGGACTCCTCGGCTTCCTCAAGAATCAGATGTTCAAAGCAGTTTCTGAAAATGATGTTGATGGCGGTCCCTCCGTCGACAAGTACTCTATGAACATTGTCGTTGTTGAGGTCCATGGAGATTACCAATGGATCGTTGCCGGCCGCTATGGTTGATGGGAAGCAATTAAGCTTACGATAAGCTTTACAATCAAAGTAGTGGATTAATTATAGTATTACTACAAAGTGGATAATCCTGCTGTATGATTGTCAACCGTACCAGTTGCTTTCAAGATCCTATATTGCATCTAAACCTATATGTCACATGTCGGTTTTACATAACAAGTTTAGAATTCGATAGCCTGTGCCTTAATGACTTATTTATTTATTTATTTTGATAAATAATTACTTATTAATCTTCAACCTAAATTATATTTCAATCAACTTTAGAATTTAATTTTGTGCTAAATAGAGCTTACTATTCTTGAACTAAACTTAATTTTGTCCAACTATTTTACCTAAATTAGACTTATTAGTTACTTCACTCAATAATCTGAAATAGCCCTCAAGAAAAGATTGAAAATAAGGTGATCAAGTTAACCTTTAGTCTTGAAATGATTATTGTAAATTTTAGTTATACTTTCGAGTAAAATTATGAAGTGCACCATCATAGAGTATTTTCAAAATCAAGTGAAGAGAAAATTCGAGAGAATGCACTGTACACCCGGGTGCATCTTAAATTTGATGACTTCTAAGTTCTAACAGCCTTACCTAACCAACAACTTTTTCTTATTACACCCAAAAACAATTTTGTGTTCCTCTCGGCGTACATCATCGCGGCACAATCCGGGTTGACGCACTAGGCTCTATGCGATCAGTGAACACTTATAAAACCCAATGCTTATAATCTTATATTTACGATTTATAAATATAAAACAAACTTGTCAAAAAACTACCTTATAAAATAATATTTTAATTAACTAACTAATAAAAAATTTATGTTTCAATGTGAAGTAATTTTCTTTTCTTTTTGGTGCAAATGAGGGGAAATCCCCCGACAAAACAGTATGATATACTATCTTTGGTCGGATAATAACGTAAAATCAAAATCCCAAGCTTAACTTTATGATATGCATCTCACGTGCAATTGATTCGACGAGAATCATATGTCGTACCACCAGGCTACAACCGAGATTTGTTTTTTAAAAGAGATTGAAAATATTTCATGGTACAATTTCTTCTTTGGACGCCCTTGATTTCGTGATGGTGGTTTTTTCTGAATTGAAAGTATGAGAGTAAAAGTGTGGTAGAGTCGGTGGATGGAAAGAGAGAAAGGTGGTACGAGGCGTGATGGCGACAGAAGGAAATAAATGTGTTAGTGGTATTGACGTGGTGGTGGTGGTAGCGGTGGCGGCGACAACGTCATTAGTATAAAGTTCGGGAAAACAACGACATGGAAATAGTCAAAAGTTTATTTTACGGGGTAAATTGGTCATGGGCGAAAAAACGACAACCTCCTTAGGGGGCTAAAATAAATATTTTGACAACCTCCTTAGGGGGCTAAAATAAAATTGTAAGAAATTTGAATTAGTACATCTATCGAAATTAGAGCCGGGCCGGACCGGGCCGGGCTGAGCAGCTAGAATTATCTGCTAAAATTATACCCAAAATAGGTAGAATGATGAGAGAACCCAAAAAAAACTTTAAAAGCCAAAAAGGTGACCTACCAAGTGCTACAGAAATAGCGAAGCCTGAAAACGTTCAAAAACTAAGCCACATTATTTTTACTTTTTCGTATTCTGATTTTATGCAAATTAAAGCTATACTGTTGTTGCATCATCTTGCATGTTTGAAACACAAGGAACAAACTCCGTATTACATATGGCATTCCGCAATTCCCCGATGAAGCTGGTAACATACGGCCACCTCTATATTTGCAGTTTGCAGAGGCAAAACGGAATTCCCCTGTGTTTTACTTTCCCAATACTACCCTTAGAACTGTCCCATCAAAACAAACATTCCAATGGGTATAATCGTCCATTTCCCTGAAGTTGTTATTGCGGAGACGGAAACTAAAGTCATAACGGTATCTATCCATCTAGTATATCCACCGACCTCCAACCACCGACCTACCTCATATAGTACCATATTATTATATTATTATTATAAAATAATAAATTTAACCCAATCAAAAGAAGAAAAAAGCCGATAAAAACAAGAAACAAGAGAACGAAAAAAATCCTAATCATTCACCTTAATAGTATACTTTCAGTAGCGGATCTTGAACAAATTATAAAATGACCATAAGAACAATTAATTAAATTATACTCCCTCTGTATTTATTTAAGGCATACACTTGATCAGATACGGGTATTAAGAAAAAGAATTAAATGAAATAAAATAATAAAATAAGTGGTGCTGAGTAGATATTTTAATTAATAAGTAAACAAGTGGAGACCATGTAATTTTAGGGGTGGGAGGTAGGGTGGGTTTCTGAAATTATTTGTTTAATAGGATGGTCGTGGGTCATAGGGTAAATAGATGCATTATTTAATTAGATGGTGGAGTTGATAAGTTACTAAATATGGCAAGTGTATCTCTTAAATAAATACGGAGGGAGTATTCTAATTTGAACTAAAAATAAGCTACGGTAAATTTTGTCTGGGAGGTCGGCCCCACCCAGGGTCAATTGGAAGAACCGCCATTGAGTACTCCCTCCGGACCTTTTTTTTTTTTTTTTTACGCTTGATATCATACCACACAAATTTAAGCATAATACTAAATTATACTTCCTCCATTTTTTTATAGGAAAATTTGTAATTATTAATCCAACCTTTGCCCGGTTTTCTTTAATTAAGCCTACCTATGCGATATTTCTAATAATCCAACCTTTATGACCCAACTACTATTATTAAGCCTGGATGACCGGTTACCTGCTACAAGGTCAAGGAAAATTTTTAATTATTAATCCAACCTTTGCCCGATTTTCTTTAATTAAGCCTACCTATGCGATATTTCTAACTAATCCAACCTTCATGACTCAACTACTATTATTAAGCCTAGATGACCGGTTACCTGCTACAAAGTCAACGTTAAAAACGTTGACAACCTAAAGTTGGTTTCCCTCCTAAAATATCGGACATGTCATCATCACTTGCCACCTAAACAAGGATTTCATTTTTTTTTTCAAAAAACCCTTAACCTTTCTCTTCTCTGTACCGTGTTTCAATTCCTCTCTCCTCCATTACTGCTGCTTCAACCACAATTGTACTGGTTCATGACATCATCAGCGATTTTCTTGTGGAAATAGGTGACTTCATCCACGCGCATTCAAATTTCGTCTCCAAAATCGTACAATTGAAGGTGAACTTACGAATCTTAGCGTTTTTGTTCCTTTTTTGGTAAATTTTGAATTTTGGGCTTCCTTGATGGCCAGTTCGTAAAAACCAGAGATGTTGCAATAATATAATTTTTTTTTATGTTGTGGGATGTTGGTTATTGTGGTCTTGTTGAAAATTTAGAAAGAAAAAAAACCTTGAATTTGAAGAAGATCCAGATCCAACAGGCAATTACTTTACCCCAGCCATTGCAATTGCCGATTATTTTTGATGAACTTCGAATGGAGAGGTATGACCATATGAGGGATCGACAATGGTGGAGAAGAGGTAGAAGAGAAATAATGGAGAGGAGTGCAGAGATGAAGCAGAAAATCGCAGAGGAGAGAGGAACGAAAATTAAAATAGCAATTAAAGAAAATAAGGGGAAAAAAAATTAAAAAAAATTAAAATTGTTATATGCCACTTAAGGGTGAATACCGCCTATAGCAGGTTAGTAACTTGTTAGGCTTAATAATAGTAGTTGGGTCATAAATGTTGGATTATTTAGAAATATCGCATAGGTAGGCTTAATTAAAGAAAATCGGGCAAAGGTTGAAATAATAATTACAAATTTTCTTTTTTTTTATAGGATTTTTTGGTATTTACTACCTTAAAAATACACCACTTTTGTATTTAATACCTTATGAAATTTTTATTTTAAATTACTACCTTAAAGTTCCAATTTTTATGTATTTACTACCATTTTATAGTTTTCTAATTTTAAAATTGAGATATCTCTTTCGTTTCTTAGTCATTTTAAGTGATTCAAAACCCATTATTCTCATTTATGTGTAAGGATTCCATAGGTATCTTGCTTTTAACATTTTATAAAATGTAAAACTAATTAAATATTATTTGTAAAATATTAAAATATTTAATGAATTATCAAACGAATTGTTTTGAAATGTCGTTCACAATGAAATCCCTATAGAAAAAGGAAAATAATGAACTTTGAATCACTTTAAACGATTAAGAAACGGAAGAGATATCTTATTTTTAAAATGAAAAAACTGTAAATTGGTAGTAAATAAAAATAATTAGAAAGTTTAAGGTAGTAATTTAAAATAAAAATTTCATAAGGTAGTAAATACAAAAATGGTGTATCTTTAAGGTAGTAAATACCGAAATTTCCTTTTTTATATATATGCACTTTTCCAAAAATATTTTTTTTGTTCTATCTACTTCTACTTTATTTTATTATATTTGGCCACACTTTTTGTGAAATTGTAAAAAGAAATATTCCAAACGTAAAGAATAAAAAGAGATGTCCAATACAAAACACGTAAAGAGTAAAAATGAACAGAAGAAGTACAATAATTTCTTTCTTTTTTACTTAAATACTCCTACGAAGTAAGTGAAACATACAGCTATTATTAGTATATGTGGTCTATATATAGCAAGTTTTTTTTTTTGGTTGATAATTTTTTGTTTTGGAATAAAGTAGTTGGTTTCCCTAAACTACTAGTTATTTTTTAAACAATTTCTAACAACACAAAATTTAATTTATAATTCTCCCCAGCTATATGCCAACAAAATCGAAGCCTGGGGTATGATATTATTGCATCGCAATTATAAATACAGTAGTTAGAAAGATATAATATATATTGAGCTTAAAATTCTGTCCCCTCCCACGAACCATCAACTAAAGGTTTCTGAGGATCAATAATACTTTCACATTAAACAACGCATTAGAATGTACTACGTACAATGTAGTTTTCGTAAAATGCAATGTATTTTGTTAAGAGAACGAATTTAGTTTATTCTATGATTATTGTAGTACTTAGGAATTGTACTTAGACAGCTTTGAATTCATAATCAAAAGTTTTTTTTTCTAAATGTAATAGGTTTATGAAAAAGAGTTATCGTTTACATGTTGTGTTAAAGATCTAAATCAACTAGAATCACTACAAAAAATTGTACCATTAACGGGAAATTCCGTCGTTAAAGGCCATTAATCGTTGATTAATGACGAAATTTCCTGTCGCGAACCCGTCATAAAAGGGGCCGTCGTTAATGGAAAATCCCGTCGTTAACCCTTTAAAGACATTTGCGACGCTTGTTCCCGTCTTTGTTTAGTTGTTTGCCCCGTAGCAAAATGCTTTTGCGATGGGATTTTTGACCCGTCGTAATTAGGTTGTCGTTAAAGATACAAATTCTGGTGGTGAATTTTATAAGATCGTCTTACATTTAATTAATTGTTCGACCAAGTTCTGTTGAATTTGAGAGTTTAGGGGAAGGAGGAGAAGGAAGTAAAGAAGAAACCATGGAACACCATTGTTGTAGCTTTGGTAGCTCGTGAGCTTTTGAGAGAGAAAATAAAGACTACATTTTATTAACGGATTTTTCATGAAATACCCCCGAGTTTTGGCGAAATTCACCAAATGCCCCTCGACTTTCAGAAATTCATAAAATACCCCTATTTCAATACTTAATGTACCAAATACCCTTATTTCAAAACTTAATACAACAAATACCTTTAATGACGTCATCATACCTATAATCCACCAATTAACGCCTAATTAACTCAACTAATCCCTAATTAACACCCATAATCAACCCACCCATTAACAAACCTAATTAACCCACCCATTAACAAACCTAATTAACCCACCCATTAACCCACTAACCCACCCATTTTTCTTTTCTTTTCTCTCTCTCCTTCTTCCTTCCTCCTTCCTCCTTCCATCATCTCACCAGCAAATCATGACTACTTTTTTTTCATTGAACCCAAACCAAATTCCATCATATTTAATCACACAAAAAAGTCAAATCAATTGAATGAATTTAACAAATTTCATCAATTTAACAAAGCCCAGAGATTCGAAGATAAATTCGAAGATAAATTTGAAGAATTTTGAAGAAAATTCGAAGAATTGAAACAGAAATTTGAAGAGAAATTCGAAGAGATTCAGAGAAAATTGAAGAACGAAGAATATCAAACAGAACAAGGTTATTTCTCCCTTGAAATTCTCCCCCAAATTGAGCCTCTCTTGTATTGAAGAACGAAAATTGACAAGAAAATTGACAGGAAAATTGAAGAACAAAGAACATCAAACGAACAAGGTTGTTTGATCGATTTTTTTTTCCAGATTTACAAAATTTTGCTTTGATTTCCCTAACTGTATTTTGGTGTTTTGGTGTTTGTTGTTTTCCCGATCAAACGAACTTTGTTTTGGTGTTTGTTGTAGAATTTGAACCACTTACAATGTCGTGGCTTGTGCGGCAAGTAGTCAACAATGGCCGCCTTCAATCTTCTTCGGCAACTCCATCATTCTCTGTAACGAGATTTCACCATGGGGTTGATGGAGTTGGACTTGTCGCAACAGAAGGAGAGAAAATGAGTTGGTGGTGCAGCCGAATACCAAAGAAAATCAGTCGCCGGCCTGCTTCCACCGTCGCTACTGATGTTGTTATTGTTGCTTGGCGGCGATGGTGGCGGCTGGAAAGTCGACCATCCTGGTAGAGGTGGGAGATCCATGGAAGAAACAGGAAGAAAAGGTGGGGGAGAGAGAAAAGAAAAATATGGGTTAATTAGGAGTTTAGTTGATTAATTGGGAAAAAATGGGTTAATGGGTGAGTTAAATGGGTTAATTAGGATTGATGACGTCATAAGGGTACTTGGTGTATTATGTTTTGGAACAGGGGTATTTTATGAATTTCTGAAAGTCGAGGGGCATTTGGTGAATTTCGCCAAAATTCAGGGGTATTTCATGAAAAATCCGTTTTATTAATTGGGTGACTAATTGAGATAGTACAAATCTAGAGTACTTATACTAAGTACTAAACTAATTACAAGCTAATGTTCTATACTATGTTATATACTCCAATACCCCCCCTCCCCCCCCCCCCCCCCCCCCCCCCCCCTCAAACTGGAGATGGTGTAAACATCTTCAGTTTGAAAGCTTCAAAAACAGACTCTTTCATCAACTTTGCACCAAGAACTCCTCATGAACAAGCATAGATGTTGGTCACTGCTGTTGTTGTTATACCAACTGCTCATATCAAACTGCAACGTCCAATATTGCCTTGAAGAAAATGAGCCTCAATGGGTCTCATCAAAAGAATGATCACAATGGATCAATGAAAACTGACCTCTTTGGGTCACAAAACTGACCTCTTTGGGTCTCAAAACTGACCTCTTTGGGTCTCAAAATTGACCTCTTTGGGTCTCAAAGTTGACCTGATTTTACAGGTTCTGATTCTCCAGATCTGTTGTTGGGAAAAATGAACAAAATTGACCTGATTATACAGGTACTGAACTCCAGATTTGTTGCTGGAAAGAAATGTTGAATCGTGCCAACATTCAAAAGAAAAAGAAAACCCAAAAAATGGCAACAAAACATGCCAACAATCAACAACCAAGCCTCATTTTCTGCAATACTAGTGTTGAATTCCTATATTGCTCACACCATTCTCCAAGAGCAACTGTAAGCTTTTAAATCCTCAAAATCCACAACCCCAAAACTGAATCAAATCTGATATACCATTGGAGGAATGTTTACAGGAAGTCCTGACTTGTTAACAGACTTTGAGGTTGGGTTTTATGGTAAAGCAGCCCCAATATAGACTAAAGCTCAAATACTCCCCAAGACACTTCACTTGTTTCCCTGCAAGCACAGCTCTTGTTGTTGTGTGAAAGCTGTTAATCAACATAGCTGTGGCTGTCCCACTTGGGTATGTAAACTTATAATCCATCACCATGACCTTACGAAGTGGGACAAGACTAAAAAAGGTCCCCAAAAACTAACGACAAACAAGAAACCCATCATCCACCACAAACCAGGATTTATCACATCTTCTGCTCGATTACCCGGGTAGTCGGGGCCAATAAGGTTGTATGTTTTCTCATTCATAGCAATCAAATATGAACCAAAACCGCCACTAAAGGAAAGGCCATAACAAGCAACAACACAAGTCTGAATGACAGTGTTTTCCTGGCGAGTAAAAGGCTTAACAGAAAACCCAATTTGAGTGAGCAAACTTGTCCAAGATTTGACTAAGAAGAACCCACAAAAATTAAAGTGGGGAAGCTCTATTGAATCTAACAATTACCAAGAAACCAATTTGATTGATTGAATTAGGGCGAAGCAATACATCATCGACAGAGGAAGCCAAGAAATCACGGAAACGAACTCAAGAATCGCAATTCACCAACATTTATCAACCCATTAAGCAGACCCATAAATCGAAACTCATAACCAGAGAAAAGTTTGGGTAAACCAAACCTCGAAGTAGCAGAAGCAGACGTCCAAGAAGACGACGACGGAAGAGCACGGTCAGAAATCGCAACCAGATCAATCACAGATCAAACCTCCGATCAAAAAGTCCGGTCAATCCTTCGATTAAAAACACCGAAGAACGTAGAATCACAAATTGCTTCAAGAATCTACCAACAATACCAGATTCTTGCAAATATTTCAAAATATTTCAAGAACCCTAGAATTTGGGGGAAGACTCAAGAATTAAAATCGTTTGATTCAAGGTTGGAAATAAGATTTGTGAGCGGAATTAAGAGATATTAGGGCGAATTACATCCTAATTCGTCGAATTTTGACTCAATTCGACCCAAAAAATAAACTCGAAGCAGAAAAAAAAAATTGGGGAAAAATTGATGAGTTGAACCGAACGGGAATTTTATGCGGAATCGTAGAGCCGGGATCGTTCCCGCTCTGATACCATGTTGAATTTGAGAGTTTAGGGGAAGGAGGAGAAGGAAGTAAAGAAGAAACCATGGAACACAATTGTTGTAGCTTTGGTAGCTCGTGAGCTTTTGAGAGAGAAAGTAAAGACTACATTTTATTAATTGGGTGACTAATTGAGATAGTACAAATCTAGAGTACTTATACTAAGTACCAAACTAATTACAAGCTAATGTTCTATACTATGTTATATACTCCAATAAGTTCAGTAGTATATGTGAGTTGTCTAGGAGTTGAGGTGGATGACATATTATGTGGTATGACAATTTACTAACTATAGTCTTTTTTAAAATGTGTACTCGTAAAAATTAACATATGTCACTCAAATGTTTTATATCTAAAAGATACTCTATGACTTTTCATTCTTTGCCACCCTTTGCTAGCTAGAATCATAGACTCATGTATAACTAAACAAAAATGATTAGTAATCTCGATTCTTTATCCTCGCCCATTATTATTTTCGTTTATTCCCTCTTCCTATACTACGTACCATGATGTTAGATATGCAGGCATGCAGTACAGAGTAGTTAGTCAATTCAGCTACTCAGGTCTACATTTGATGTTATAAACTAATCTACCTCTAGGATTTCTTAATCATGAATTGAATACAGGAAACTCAATCATTTCCATAAACATGTCTTTTGGAAGAAAAATAAATACTTAATATTTTTAATTAATTAAAATATTAATAACCGCAAAAGATTAACGTTAGTAACATCCTTAAATAAACCGTGCGCGTGTCACGTGCCTAAGTGCTAGGTCTTGATTTATAATATTATAGCCTATTACCAACCCAATACTAACACACCAAGCCCAAAGCCCCACTTAGCCCAATAAATCAAGCCACCTCATATTCAATATATGAAGCACATGTACATATTTAAGGATATAATTCGTACAAAACAACATATTTCTTCCATGATATGCAAAGTGAATACTATTATCTAACACTTGAGTCATTCTTAAACATTTTCCAGCTGATTAGACTCGACTATGTAACTTACAAGTTAGAAGGTGGATTTCCACCAACTTATATTAATTCTATAGGTTGCCTATGCTATATATATATATACACCTGAATACACCATAAAAAACTCACCCTTCTTGGCCAAAACCCATCAGTGAAAGAAAAAGTTGCTAAACAATCGACATGACTTATAACCCAAAAAAAAAGGACTAATAATTGCAAAATTTCCCACCTTCTTTCACTATCTATTTTGCCCCACATAAGAAACCCACCACGCCAGTCATTGGCTTCATTGCCCACACACAGACACAGACATAGACATAAATCAGATATTTTTATTAATATTTTTCCTGTTTCGAAATCTAATCTAATCTCGTATATTTTTCCATCCAAGTAGCAAACAAAATAAGATACTCGTAATTTAGATAAGTTCAGGTACTCCATAAAACCAATTTTACGACCGAGACAAAGACCTCTGAATATTACTCTAAAATTTACTCCCTTCATTCCTTTTTATTTGTCCTATACTTTCTTTTGTGATATTTCTTTAAAATTGCTTCAAATCTTAAATGGTTAAAAAACATTTACTCGTCATCTCTGTCTCTTTTTATCGACTTACCTTATCAATTTATGTGGCAAATTTACACATATACGAAGTATATAGTTCCTAATAATATAAACTTTGACTATGAGATACTCACTCCCTCTCTAAAAAATTGCCCTAATTTAAATCCTTTTTGCTCTGTCTCTTTGAGTTTTGCCCATACTATTTGTAGTATATGATATTCTCGCATTCTATTATTTAAATTAACAAAATGACAAAACTATCTATTCGCTTACTTTTCTTTTGCCTACTTTCTTAATGAAGTGAAAAATATCGAGGGCAATCTTTTAAGGACGAAGAGAGTAAGACACTGTTCTATTACACTTATTTTGACTTAACTTATATCATCTAAACTTTTATATCATTTGAATTTTAGTAAACTTAACTTATTTGAACTTATTTCGTCTAAAATAAGTCCAAAAAAATCGAAAAAAAAATATAGCCTTAATAAAAAGGAACATTAATGATATCTTGCCTAATTGCTAAGACTGGAGACTTAGATATATTTCCTCCGTCCCAGATTAGTTGTTACACTTTTCTTTTTTATCCGTCCTAAATTAGTTGTTACATTTCTAAATTAGTTGACCCCATAATTATTATATTGTCTACTGATCGGGGACGGAGGGAGTAAATGGTCTAAAGTTCGAATTCTTAACCGAAAACGGAGAGAGTAATAATCTAGCTGTTCCTTTGTGTGGACATGCCGTCCATTAATCCCCCACAAATTATAACAAAAGCAACTCTTTAAAGGCCCCCCTCTCCTACATCCACCCATGTCGGTGATATCTTATTATTATTCTTCCTCCTTCCCTCACAAATTAAATTCAAAATTAATTAAATACACTCACCCCCGACTTTTTACATATAAATATAAATAACCCTATTTTTTATTTTCCCACTCACAATCCCAAAACCCCAAAATTCCTCTCATCACAACTTCCCTTCTCTTCTCTTCTCTCTCCTCAACAAAATAAAATAGTGGTAGTCGTAGTAGTAGAAGAACCGTTAACTTCCTCCACCATGGAAGCGGGGTCAACGAAGAAGAGAGAGAGAGCGGAGAAGCCGTACAAAGGGATAAGGATGAGGAAGTGGGGTAAGTGGGTTGCGGAGATTCGAGAACCGAATAAGCGTACAAGGATATGGTTAGGATCGTATTCGACACCGGTTGCGGCGGCGCGGGCGTACGATACGGCCGTCTATTACCTCCGTGGACCGTCTGCGCGGCTTAATTTTCCCGAGTTATTGATGGGGGAGTGTCGTTTAAGCGATTTATCAGCTGCTTCGATCCGAAAAAAGGCTATTGAAGTTGGTGCCAGAGTTGATGCTCTTGAGACTGCTTTTCAACGCTCTAATTCTAATCATAGCATCACTCATAATAACACCAACGCCAACAGTAACAGCAGTATTATTACTAGTGCTGCAGTTGAGGACAGAGAAAGGAGTCCTGGGTTTTCTGGGTGTGGGTGGGTTGTCGATGAAAAACCCGATTTGAATAAGGTACCCGAACCTGAAGATTCTGAAGAGTGGGATGATTGATTGATTGATAGATAAGAGGAGGGAGAAGAAGAAGAAGGAGATGGAAAAGAAGAGTTTTCTTTTCTCTTTCTTTTTTTTAATTTAATTTTTAAATAGTCGTCGATAGAGAGAGACAATCAAATAGCTGAGGGTTGCGGCTGAGGTGTGGATGTCGGTGGCTGCGACGGAGGAGAGAGAAACAGAAAAAAAAAACGTAATTGCTACTTAATCCCCTATAATTGCAAAATTTTATGTGGGGCCACGTTAAAATCCACTCGTTTTTCTCTCTTATCTTTTGTTTTTTTTTAAGATTTAAGTTAGTTTTTTCTTTTGGGAGAGGCATAATGGAAAATATTGTAAATACTTGGGGTATTTTTGTTAATTTTAATATAGTATTTAGAAATTAGAAATTGCCTTTTTAATCCATGTTTTTATTTATTTAATATTTTGAATCTATGTTTTCTTGGATTTCTCTTCATGTTAATGCTTTTGCAGGAATTGTGGACTCGTGCATGCTCGCATGGTGGTTTGTTGTTATCCTTTTTCTCGTTTCTCTGTTTATTTTAATTTAATTATGATTCTACTTTTTTTTTAATAATAATTTGGCAGATGATTGAATTCTAGTATTCAATCAATATTTCAATAGTAGGAACAATATATATGTAGTTTAGTCAAAATTCAAGAGGGTTGCGCCAAATACATCTGTATGTGCAAAATTAGTCAAGAGTCCTCTAGAATGATCTTAGGTTAAGTGCGTAGTATTTGTTTCTTGTTTTGGTTTATAACCGTTCTTTTTATTTTGGTGTTAGCGCCCAATTCATTTTTAAGGGTAATCCGGATTCGGGACGAGTTATGGGTGGATATATAGGTTTCAGTCCCCTTCTAATTGTTGTTGCGGGGATTGAACACAGATCTTTCCTACCAAGTTAAGCCCCAATCACCACTAAACCAACAAGCAATCGGTATAATCGTTCTTTTTATTGAGAAACATGTAACCACATAAGTGCAACTTAAGTTGGCTAATCCATCTATAGACTATAATAGCTTGAGATTTTGGATCAACTTTTCAAACTACACATTTTCTAGCTACTTGTTGCTCAAATGATTGACTACTTATCAATTACTACCTCTGTTTTATTAAGTTCTTTACGCTTTGAAAAATGTGTCTAAAAATCAAAATTATAACCCTAAATTTCCACTATTATATCTATAAAAAACTATTAAGAGATATCTTGTTAGATTCGTCTCGGAATGTATTTATAAATATCAACTTTTTATAATTTTTCGTCATACAAAATTGAATATATTAACGGTCAAGCATTACATCGGAGTCCGTGTAAATAGTAAGGGTAAAGATTTTTGTGACCCGAAGGTTGTACATATTATTATTTTTGACTTCTTTTTACGTTTTCTAGTGAAATTTCCGTGTGCCATTTCTGCCGAGCTAATTAGCTATATTTGTCAAATGAATCTAATTTAGAAATTACGCAATAATATTTAGCTACCACTACATAGCTTAATATTTTTAATATTTACAAACAAGGTCCTTCACTTAACCATTAGAGTTGCAGATATGTCGGTTGTACCAAAAACAAACAAATAAATGAAGGATAAAGAATTTGGCGTATGTGATTTGCCTCACCAAGAAGTTTATGTTAGGTAAGGGGTAAGTGGTAACTAATCACATTAAAAAGAAACTAATTCAAAGAGTAGGCTAATGGGTAAGTGGTACTATAGAGATACTCTATTTTGGTGAGTGCTAGTTTGGTCCCCTAGCAAAATATAATAACAGTAGAACAAGAGTAAGAAGTACTTAATTTTGATCTTGAGAAATTTTTTAATTTCAAATTTTAGTTTAATAATCGGTGCGAATGAAGTACAAGGATACAAATTAGAAATAGGGAAGGTGAAACCGGATCTGATAGTAGAGCTGGTTATTGGGCGAGTCGGGTCAAGGTCGGTGCGGGTTAAAAGCGGGTCGAGTAATGAAAGGGTCATTTTAGCAGGTCAAAAGCGGGTCGTTAGTGGGCGGGTCAATAAATGAGCAATGAAAAATGAAAAACAAAAGAGTTGTGTGTAAGTAAGAGTGAATACGAAGCTATACATATAATTTTTTGTATCATTACTATTTTAGTTTTCAAAATAATTGATGTATAAGCTTGACCATATAATGACCCTGTTCAATAAAGACTTTGTGCAATAAGAGTTATGCCCAATAAAAACCTTATTAACTCGACCCTAATTTTGTATTCATTGAATTATCCTATCCAATAATCAAATCTACCCGATACCTATCGTACATAGATTTTCTGTCTTAAGTTACCACCAGTATTAAAACCTCATTGGTAATTCCAAATTTTAGTTGATGTTAACGAAACACAAGTAAATGTGTAAAGTTAACACTGTTTGGTACAGTGTTAGCACCAAACAAACATAATCTTCATGCTACTTTTTTTTTTCTCTTTTTTGTTCCATTACTACTTTGCCCCCGCACCTTTTTTCCTCCAAGCCTCAAAAGTAGGGGTGTTCATAAAAAATCGTAACTGCAAACCGTACCGAAAATCGAAAAAACTGATCTAATTGGGCGGTAAACTGAATCGCAAAAATAATATAAACGGTTATGGTTACCGAACCAACAAAATTAACGGTTAAACGGGTCAGTTACAGTTACAATTTTTGACAAAGCGGTTAACCGAATAAACCGAATTTTTTTTTTCAAAAAAAAATATTCAATTTAATTTAGTTTTTCGTAAAAAAATCACAAAATTATAGGTAAAATATTTTAGTAAAAAATGTTTGTTTGTGCACAACTAGCCCAACTAGTGTACTTACGTCTTAGGCTCTTAGCCTTAGTCCTTTCTTGAAACAATTAGTACGTTACTTCGTAATTTTGTTTGAACTTGATGAACTTGTGTAATTTTAGACGTTTAGACTTATTTTTGTTTGACTTGATCTTCTATTTCAAATTGTTATTTTTTGTAAAAAAATAATACGATAAATGTGATCCATGCAAAATAAAAATAAAAAATTTAATAGCGGTTTATGGTTAACGGGTAATCGTACCGAAATCGCGGTTAACCGTTTAAACGGTACGGTTAACCGAATCAAGTTTCGGGACGGTTAACCACCCATTAAAGTACCCCTACTCAAAGGCCATCATCTTGATTCCTCTTATTTGAAAGATGTTCTAATTGTTAGGAATTAAACACAACTTAGTTAAGTCGACAAGAATACAAAACGGACTTGAAGTCAAATATAAATCTTGTTTGGTTTAATATCTTGTGTTAGGATATCAATATCTTGTTTCCTAATTTAATTAGAATTGTAATTAGGAAATTAGATATATTTTTTTATATGTAACAATATGTAGAATTATTTAGACTTGGGGAGCAAATATAATTCTAGTATAATTCTAGTAGACGTGGGTTTCTAGTTTAGCCTATAAAAGGAGTTTAGGCCTATCTAGAAAATAAGAGGGGAAAATAAATTCGTGAGAGGAATTATTAGTTGAGGGGTTATATTGTATTATTTTGCAGGAACTTAATAATACGGTAATATTTGAGGGGAGAAAATCTAAATTTCCTCACAAACACTTGTGTCTTTTATTATTATTTTTGTTATTTATTCTACATTTTATTTGCGTTTTGTTCCTAATTCGTTCGTGACACGTGTTTAGTTATAACACTAATATACACCCGTTATGAACTATGGCGAGGGATTTCCATTTTGCTTTTATACGGAGTACATACTATTTTAGTCCCGTCAATTTTGTCTCTCGTAAACTCCACCTAACCAAAATATTAAGAAAGCAACACATCTCCAAACGGACAATCATGGAGGGATTGAGGAACAGAGGGAGCATGAAAATAGTTAACAGGTCCATTATCATACTGTACTAATAACTGATTTCATAAGAAGTGATTTTAACATTATTTTACGAGTAATAATGCAACAATACAATAAACAATACCAAAAGGTCTTGCGCGCACAAGGTGTACAATAAATTTATTGTACACCAAGATAACTTTTACTCATTTTTCTATAACTTTAACCTAGTTTTGATTAACTTTTATACTAGTAAAAAGAAAGTCGATAGATAAACATTTTAAAGGGTTAAATGATTAATTTTATACATTATTAGTGATTTTGAAGAAATAAGTTTTATTAAAATTAAAAAAACAATCACTAAAAAATAGATAACTTTTACATATATAAGCTTAACTTTTAAGCATTTTGAGTTAACTTTTACTACGGTGTACAATATTTATTGTACAACCCTTGTAAATAAGAATTTGTGAAACAATACACCCATTTTACCTTAAAAAAAAAAAATTATACCACGAAGTTTAAATCCGAGTAATATTAGACAAAATTATTATATGGTCAAATGGGTGTATTGTTTATTGTATTGTTTAAATTTGCGGCTCTTGATATTATTGAATAATAATAATAATAATAATAATAATAATAATAAATTATTATTATTATTATTATTATTATTATTATTATTATTATTATGCTTTTGGCGAATTTGGTGTTTATTCCGCAGGTGATGTTCGTAACTATACTTTTCTTGCTTCTTGATTGCAGTCTTTTGGTTTGCAGACAAAGCTTCTACGACATGTTGATATTGTTGGTCATGGTCGAGCATTTGAGGATGCGTTGAGTCTATTTAGTAGAACGGTGGAGTATGACATTCTGAGTAACCCTAGTGAGGTCGCTGCCCCTAAACTTATGAAGAAATTGGCAGATATATATTTCACAAAGGTTACTGCATTTGCATAATCCACATTCTCTTTATCGTCTCGGCAGTCGACATTATGGAAATCACAGAAGGGAGATCACACCTCTGCTTGGCTTCGTGAGGTCCCCATATCAGGTTTGGGGCAGACGATGAATGCTAAGGCCTACCGATGTGTGTTGTGTTACCGGTTGGGGGTTCCCTTGTTCTCTGTTACGGTGTCGTGTTCTGCTTGCTCCAGGGTCTTTGCGGGAGACATCTTTGGTGATCATATTATGCCATGTGCTGGCATCGTGTGTATTAAACATCGTCATAATGTGGTTCGGGATACCCTTGTTGATGTTTGTTATCGGTCTGGGATTTCGGCGCGGAAAGAGGTTGATATTGGTCTATCTGGAGGGAACGATGGAGCTCTCCAACCAGCAGACGTGTTGCTCTACTCTTGGGATCGGGGCTGTGATGTGTGTGTTGACTTGACGGGATCTTCTCCATTGACACAGTCTGGGTTGTCTGGCTTTGCCCCGGGCCGGGTTGTGACTGATGCGACTATTCGGAAGCGGGACAAGTACGAAGCACGTTGCAGGGCCATTGGTTATGGCTTTCTTCCGTTCTCTTTCTCTTCTTTGGGGGAGCTGGATAAGGATGTTGTTGCGTTGCTGAAGCGGATTCAGAAGTTTTCTAGGACACAAGACATTGGGGCTCGTGCAGCTGCTCATATTTTCACCAGGATAGGCTTTGCTATAGTTAGAGGAGTGGGGACCAGATTGTATCTCGGCTTCCCACTAATTATTTGTAAAATGATTGACTTTGTTAGCATTTGATTTATAATAATAATAATAATAACAATAATAATAATAATAATAATAATAATAATAATTTGGAAGATTGGTGATGGCCATTACACTGCAGCAGTCCGTGTTCTTTCTTCTTCTGGCGTTACGCCTTTAATGAGGCCACTCTTGCGGATTTGCAGTCGAAACACCCTTCGTTTCCAGCTCCGTCCTTGCCTGATATTCATGTTGATGACCATCATCTCATGGCTACTTCAGCTGTTGTTTTGGACCGGATTAGGAGTTTTCCACGTGGCATATCTTGTGGGAGGGAGGGGTTACGAGCTCTGCACCTTATGGATTGCTTGAGTGGGGCTGATGTGGCTGTTTCTGATGAGTTAGTTGACTCAATTTCTGGGGTGGTTAATCTCTTTTTAGCTGGGAAATGCCCTATGGGTTTGGGTGAGTATGTTGCTAGTGCTCCCCTCACCCCTCTTGTCAAGCCCGATGGTGGTATTCGTCCCATTGCTGTTGGTACTGTTTGGCGACGTCTGGTTTCGAAGGTTGGTGTTGTTATGGTATGCCCGTCTTTGGGTGGTTATTTTGATGGCTTCAATTTGGTGTCGGGGTATCTGATGGTGGTGAGGGAATTCTTCATGTTGTGAACAAGTTGATGGAGGATCGGGGTTCTGATGTGGGTCTTTCTATGTTGTTGGTGGATTTTCAAAATGCCTTCAATTTAGTTGATCGAGCGGCCATGTTGCGTGAAGTTCGTCTTCGTTGTCCGGGCATTTCGCGGTGGGTTGAATTCTGCTACTCTACTCCAGCCAGATTGTATTATAGGGAACATACATTATGGTCGTCTCAGGGTGTGCAGCAGGGTGATCCCCTTGGTCCTCTGCTCTTTGCTTTGGTTTTACAACCCCTGGTTTGTAAAATCAGGGACGCGTTTGATGTATGTCTTCAGGCTTGGTATTTGGATGACGACACTATTATTGGTGATATATACCTTGGTGGTGGGGAAGGTTCTGCAGTTGATTATGGAGGACGGGCCTTGTCTCGGTGTAAATCTTAATGTGGAGAAGGCCGAGGTTTTCTGGCCTACTGAGGACCCTCGTAGCAGGCTTGTGGGAGTCTTTCCCCCTGATATTGCTCGTCCTTTGCATGGTGTTAAGTTGCTTGGAGGTCCCGCTAGTTCCAATCCTGCTTTTAGTGGTGGGCTTGTGATGCAGAGGCTAATCAAGACCATTGGGCTTATGGATAAGGATGCTTAGCTTGATGATCCTCAGTGTGAGTTGTTGTTGCTTAGGGCATGTACCGGAGTTTCTAAACTCTACTTTGCTTTGCGTACTTGTCCTCCTGGTATTTTTGAGGCTGCGCAGCGCACTTTCGATGAGGCTCTTCGATCTTCTTTGGAGCGTATTGTTACTGCTTCGGGGCCTAGCTTTGGCGATTGGCAGTGACGACTTGCCACCTTACCTTTTTCTTTTGGCGGACTTGGTGTTTATTCCGCGGATGATGTTCGGCATTATGCTTTTCTTGCCTCTCGGTTGCAGTCTTTTGGTTTGCAGACACAGCTTCTACGGCATGCTGATATTGTTGGTCCTGGTCAGGCATTTGAAGATGCGTTGAGTCTGTTTAGTGGAACGGTGGAGTATGACATTCTGAGTAACCCTAGTGAGGTCGCTGCCCCTAAACTTATGAAGAAATTGGCAGATATATATTTCACAAAGGTTACTGCAACTGCAGAATCCACCTTCTCTTTATTGTCTCGACAGTCGGCTGTGGAAATCGCAGCAGGGAGATCACACCTCTGCTTGGCTTCGTGCGGTCCCCATATCAGGTTTGGGACAGACGATTAATGCTAAGGCTTATCGATGTGTGTTGTGTTACCGGTTGGGGGTTCCTTTGTTCTCTGTTACGGTGCCATGTTCTGCTTGCTCCAGGGTCTTTGCAAGAGACATCTTTAGTGATCATGCGGTGTCATGTGCTGGCATTGTGGGTATTAAACATCGGCATAATGTGGTTCGGGATACCCTTGTTGATGTTTGTTACCGGACTGGGATCTCGGCGCGGAAAGAGGTTGATATTGGTCTATCTAGAGGGAACGATGGAGCTCTCCGACCAGCAGACGTGTTGCTCTACTCTTGGGATCGGGGTTGTGATGTTTGACTTGACGGGTTCTTCTCCTTTGACACCGTCTGGGGGTTGTCTGGCTTTGCCACAGGTCGGGTTGTGACTGATGCAGCTATTCGGAAACGGACCAAGTACGAAGCACGTTGCAGGGCCATGGGTTATGGCTTTCTTCCGTTCTCTTTCTCTTCTTTGGGTGAGTTGGATAAGGATGCTATTGCGTTGCTGAAGCGGATCCAGAAGTTTTCTAGGACACAAGACATTGGGGCTCGTGCTGCTGCTCATATTTTCACCAGGATAGGTTTTGCTATAGCTAGAGGAGTGGGGGCCCAGATTGTATCTCGGCTGCCCACTAATCATTTGTAAAATGTTTGACTGTGTTAGCATTTGATATAATAATAATAATAATAATAATAATAATAATAATAATAATAATAATAATAATAATATTTAATTTTTTGGAGCTCTCCGACCAGTAGACGTGTTGCTCTACTCTTGGGTTCGGGGCTGTGATGTGTGTGTTGACTTGACGGGATCTTCTCCTCTAACACAGTCTGGGTTGTCTGGCTTTGCCCCAGGCTGGGTTGTGACTGATGCGGCTATTCGGAAGCAGGCCAAGTACGAAGCACGTTGTAGGGCCATAGGTTATGACTTTCTTCCGTTCTCTTTCTCTTCTTTGGGCGAGCTGGATAAGGATGCTGTGGCGTTGCTGAAGCGAATTCAGAAGTTTTCTAGGACACAAGACATTGGGCTCGTGCTGCTACTCATATTTTCACTAGGATAGGTTTTGCTATAATTAGAGGAGTGGGGGCCCATATTGTATCTCGGTTGCCCACTAATCATTTGTAAAATGTTTGACTTTGTTAGCATTTGATTTATTGATAATAATAATAATAATAATAATAATAATAATAATAATAATAATAATAATAATAATAATAATAAATGACATGGTGTTAGATGGTGAAATCCACTTAGTTTCAAAAAAAAAATGGTGAAATTCACTTAGATGCAAAAGAACTTGGTGATACAATCAAGAAGTAAATAAATCAACAAGGAAAAGACTATGATATTTCTTTGTCATCACTTCCATTAACAGGGTTTTAAATTTCAGTATTTGGCCGTAAAAGATCCACAAGTCCTTTGGAGTAATATAAAAGAAAGGTATGACCACCAGAAAACTGTGATCGTTATGCACTAGTAGAAAAAACCCCTGTTGCAGCCCCCTTGTTGCAGCGTACATGTATAAATACGCTTCAACAACCAGTCGGTCAACGCGGGTCAAACCCTTTAAAGGGTTATCGCAGCGTACATTTTAGTTGTTCGCAGCAAATGTGTTTGTTGCAGCGTACAAAATAAAAGCCCGCAGCAACAACCCGACTTTATTGCAGCGTACATGTTATTGCCCGCTGCAACAAGTCCGCGTTTCAAAATTTTTTACTTTCCTAGGTTGCAACAAACCGCGCTCAAACGAGCGGGCTCAAACGTACGTTGTTCCTTCTCTTATAGCTCCAAGCTTTTTCCCTTAAACAAATATCCAAGAAGCCGTCGAACTCAGCCCTGCGTCGCCGTCGAACTCAGCCCTGCGTCGCCGTCGAACCCAAGCGTTGCTCAGCCCTGCGTCGCTGTCTTCGCCGGTGTGTGGTGTTCTCGCCTCATCTCCCCCATCCCGTTCAATTCTCGCGCAGCCTGTCACTGAAAGATATATTCTTGGTCGGCCGGGGTTTCAGCATCTCCCCGTCGCGTCGTGGTTCCGGTGGTTGCTCGGCGTCGTGGTTCCGGTGGTTTCTGTATGGTGTGTTCAATTTCTATTTTCGTTTTTTATTTTCGTTTTCAGATTAGGGTTCAATTTTAGTTTTTGATTTTCGTTTTCAGATTAGGGTTCAATTTTAGGTTTATGATTGACAAAATCACATAGTTTTGAGTTCGATGATTTATGGGTTTCTTAGGGTTTGTTCAAATGATGTTTATGGGGATAAAGTCATAGCAACCAGTGCAGTGTTTGGCACAGAAATCTGGCCGGCTGCTGAGTATGGTAGAACCATGTATACCATCCGTCAGAGGATTGGTCCTCTCTTCATGAAAATGCAGAAGCGCTTTGGAAACCTTGATTATGCTGGTGAGTTGTCTGAGAAGGATATTATTCGCGCTGAAAGGAATTCTGGTTTTATCAGTGACCGTGTCAGAGAGATTCAAGTAAGCCAACCCAACCTCTCACCACACTACTTAGTACCTATATCATCTATTCATCTGTAAACTTATATTACAGTTTTTATTTCTTTGCAGCGCCAAAATTACCAGAGAAAGATGGAGACTAAAGAAAGTAGGGAAAAGGACCTCCGGGAAGGCCTCCAACTTTACAAGTATTTATCAATCCATTCTTCTGTTTGCTGTTACTCAGCTGTTTAATTATGTTATTTCATCTTCTTTAATTTTCTTGTTTTTTATAACATCAAAGGAGCGGAAAATACGAGGAAGCACGAGAAAAGTTTGAATCTGTTCTAGGTTCTAGGCCTACTCCAAATGAAGCTTCAGTGGCTAGTTACAATGTTTCTTGTTGCTATTCTAAGCTTAATCAGGTATTACTCGTCTCCCTCAATCCTCTTCTTCCTCAGTTATTTTCTACTTTGGTTATTATGGGATATCCAATTATGAGTACCCTGGTTGATGTGCTGACAATTATTTTTGTAACACAATCGAGCCTGAAATAATTAATACCCTGTATTCCGTGGGTTTAGTCGAGATAACAATGTAATTTGATTAGCAACTGCATTGTGTCCTGAAGATTTAGGGTTGTGAGTCACGATTAAAGAAATTAAGTTAAGATGTATGTTTGCATTAAAGGTTGTTGTTGACTTCTTAATTTATATGTAGAGAATAAGTCAATCAGACATGTATGGCATGATTAATTTTCTAAAGTTAATGTAAACTTGTTTTCTTGCAGGCTATCACTTCTACTGGGACAAAGAAGGGCGAGTTGTTTTTGGCTGATGTCAGCACTAAGTTGACAAACAAGAATATTACCACCGATGTGAAAGTTGATACCAACTCCAATGTGAGTTTGTTTATTTGTATTACTACGAATTGATTCTATGATACATTACGGTTTCATTGGTTTATAGGTTTTTATAATTGGTAATTGTGTAAAATTTGGTGACAGATAGCATTGCTTTCTATGAACATCTTGTTTTACATAATTGGAATCTATTGTAATCTGATTCCAACTTCTTTGCTGTTTCCGTCTTCCGCTCCTAGCTTTTCACCACCATTACGTTGATGAACCTGCCCCTGGCTTGAAGGCTATTTTTAGTTTCCGTGTTCCTGATCAGAGATCTGGCAAGGTACCATACAATTATCTTTCTAGTATTTTCTTACCTAAAGAGGCATGGTTCAAAATACTACGGGATAATGGTTCTAATTTGTGGAGTATAAATTATGTTAACAGGTTGAGCTTCAGTATTTGCATGAGTATGCTGGCATCAGCACAAGCCTTGGTTTGACAGCAAACCCCATTGTCAACTTTTCTGGTGTTTTTGGAAACAGTACTCTTGCTTTGGGTACTGACCTCTCATTTGACACTGCTTCTGGAAACTTCACCAAATGCAATGCTGGGCTGAGCTTTACTAATGATGATCTCATTGCATCTGTGAATGTGTAAGTAGTTTTTGTTATACTAATCAGCAGATTATCACTTTGGTATATCCATGTGCAACATTTAATTGCTGTTCAGAAATTAAAGAAAGAGAATCACTCCTATTCTCATTTAACAATTTTCATATTGGTAATTCATATTATCTCTATATGCGTGTATCCTAGAAATAAATTTGGATTCTGCTTGTCGAAAACTACTTAATAATGTTCTAATCTTTCACCTTTGGCTGTTGTTGAGTGTATCATTTGAAAGCTGGATACTGGATATACATTTCTGATACACTTGTGATTTTGTTTACTTTTGGGTACTGCAGGAACGACAAACTGGACATCTTTATACTCATTTCAATCTATTTATTCACATTTAAGGCTTATTGGGTCGTTATAGGTCATATTAAGGCTAAAATGAAGCATTTTCCCTCCCAACTTTGAACTAAAGAACCTAAGGACTCATTTTATACTTATTACATGTTTAATATGAATAGTTTTAACTTTCTAACACTCATTCCAATCTACTTATGCAAATTTAAGGCTTGTTTGGTCGTTATAGGTCATATTAGGCTAAAATGAGGCTTTTTTGCTCCCAAATATAAAATAAAGAACCTTAGGACTCATTTTAAACATATTAAATGTTTTATATGATTAGTTTTAACTTTACAAGACTTAATCCAATCTATTTATGCACATTCATGACTTCTTTGGCCGTTATAGGTCATATTTAGGCTAAAATGACATTTTCGCTCCCAACTTTGATCTAACGAACTTAAAAACTAATTTCAAACTTATTACATGATTCATATGATTATTTTTAACTTTCTAGGACTCATTCCAATCCATTTATGCACATTTAAGGCTCATTGTGTCGTTATAGGTCATATTTAGGCTAAAATGACATTTTCGCTCCCAACTTTGAACTTAAGAACCTAATGACTCATTTTAAACTTATTATATGATAAATATGCTTAGTTTTAAGTTTCTAAGACTTATTATAATCTATTTATGCACATTTAATGCTTGTTTTATCGTTATAGGTCATATTTAGGATAAAATAAGGCATTTTCGATCCCAACTTTAAAATAAAGAACCTAAGGACTTATTTTAAACATATTACATGATTAATATGCTTAGTTTTAAGTTTCTAAGACTTAATCTAACTACTTATACACATTTAAGGCTTGTTTGGTCGTTATAGGACATATTTAGGCTAAAATGACATTTTCGCTCCCAACTATGAACCAAAGAACCTAAGGACTCATTTTAAACTTACTAAATGTTTTATATGCTTATTTTTAACTTTCTAGGACTCATTCCAATCCATTTATGCACATTTAAGGCTCATTGTGTCGTTATAGGTCATATTTAGGCTAAAATGACATTTTCGCTCCCAACTATGAACCAAAGAACCTAAGGACTCATTTTAAACTTACTAAATGTTTTATATGCTTATTTTTAACTTTCTAGGACTCATTCCAATCCATTTATGCACATTTAAGGCTCATTGTGTCGTTATAGGTCATATTTAGGCTAAAATGACATTTTCGCTCCCAACTTTGAACTTAAGAACCTAATGACTCATTTTAAACTTATTATATGATAAATATGCTTAGTTTTAAGTTTCTAAGACTTATTCTAATCTACTTATACCCATTTAATGCTTGTTTGATAGTTATAGGTCATATTTAGGCTAAAATGAGGCATTTTCGCTCCTAACTTTAAAATAAAGAACCTAAGCACTCATTTTAAACTTAATACATGTTTAATATGCATAATTTTAACTTTATAAGACTCGTTCCAATCTATTTATGCACCTTTAAGGCTCATTAGGTCGTTGTAGGTCATATTTAGGCTAAAATGACATTTTCGCTCCCAACTATGAACTAAAGAACCTAAGGACTCATTTTAAACCTACTAAATGTTTTATATTCTAGTTTTAACTTTCTAGGACTTATTCCAATCCATTTATGCACATTTAAGGCTCATTGTGTCGTTATAGGTCATATTTAGGCTAAAATGACATTTTCGCTCCCAACTTTGAACTTAAGAACCTAATGACTCATTTTAAACTTATTATATGATAAATATGCTTAGTTTAAGTTTCTAAGACTTATTCTAATCTGTTTATGCACATTTAATGCTTGTTTGATAGTTAT
Organism: Spinacia oleracea; assembly: GCF_020520425.1. Taxonomy (NCBI): domain Eukaryota; kingdom Viridiplantae; phylum Streptophyta; class Magnoliopsida; order Caryophyllales; family Amaranthaceae; genus Spinacia; species Spinacia oleracea. The sequence goes on along the minus strand of NC_079489.1, from coordinate 145,115,157 downwards.
AGGTCATATTTAGGCTAAAATGAGGCATTTTCGCTCCTAACTTTAAAATAAAGAACCTAAGCACGCATTTTAAACTTAATACATGTTTAATATGCATAATTTTAACTTTATACGACAAGTTCCAATCCATTTATGCATATTTAAGGCTTATTGTGTCGTTTTAGGTCATATTTAGGCTAAAATGACATTTTCGCTCCCAACTTTGAACTTAAGAACCTAAGGACTCATTTTTAAATTATTATATGATTAATAAGCTTAGTTTTGAGTTTCTAGGACTTATTCTAATCTACTTATACCCATTTAATGCTTGTTTGATCGTTATAGGTCATATCTAGGCTAAAATAAGGCATTTTCGCTCCCAACTTTAAAATAAAGAACCTAAGGACTCATTTAAAACTTATTACATGTTTAATATGCATAATTTTAACGATCTAAGACTCGTTCCAATCTATTTATGCACCTATAGGCTCATTGGGTCGTTATAGGTCATATTTAGGCTAAAATGACATTTTCGCTCCTAACTTTGAACTAAAGAACCTAAGGACTCATTTTAGACTATTAGGACATTGTCATTAGTTTCTTGAATGTTAAAATGTGATATTTAATTTGTATTTAATCTAATGTTTAATTTAAATTTCTGTTTTTGTAAAGGTCTACACTCCGAGGATTGCGCCTTATGCGAGGAATTTGATGTGGTTCGTGAGCAATGGGCTAAGTTTTTTACCAACAAGTATTTATTATTGGCTTTAGCGCGCTTGATCGAGTTGGTTTAGTTGTTATAGAATAAATTTTATATTAAAATGTATGTTTATGTTGAAATTGGAACATATATTTAAATGTAATATGTGCACTTTGGTTTTGGGATATATAGTATACAAAACTCCAGTTGTTGTTTTTATATTTGTTTTACAGGTTGCGTTATTCTATTATTGTTTTGACAGGTTTCTATATTTGGTGCAAGGCACTCTACGTATCCCTAAACAAAATTAGAATTTTCCCCCCAAAAGTGCTTTTTTGCAGCGTACATATATGTTGTACGCTGCAACAAGGGAAAAAAATTTCGCAAAAATTCAGACTTGTTGCAGCGTACAAATAAATGTACGCTGCAAAAAGTTGAGTCTGTTGCAGCGGGCTTTTATATGTACGCTGCAACAAGTCCAAAATTTTGCCAATTTTTTGGCACTTGTTGCAGCGTACATATAAAAGCCCGCTGCAACAAATCACTTTTTGCAGCGAACTTGTACGCTGCAACAAGTTCAGACTTGTTGCAGGCCCCCCAGTTGCAGCATACGATGTACGCTGCAACAGGGGTCTAAAAGCCCGCTGCAATAAGGGTTTTTTCTACTAGTGATGATTGGTTACACTTAAAACTACAAGACTTTAAGTCTGTAAGTGAATATAACTAATCTATGTTCAGAATTACTTCACAGTTGAAATTATGTGGAGAGAGAATCACTGATGCAGAAATGTTGGAGGAAATATATTCAACCTTTCACGCAAATAATTTTGTCCTGCAGACACAATACCGTGAAAAGAGATTTAGGAAATATTCTTAATTATATTTGTCTCCTTGTGGCTGAGAAAAATAATTAACGAGTTGTTGATGAAAAATCATGAATCACCCCCAACTGATTCTGTTCCATTCCAAAATAGCACACAACAATAGTGGTCGAGGAAGTGGAAGAGATCGAGGCAGAGGTGGTTCTCTCAAGAACTCATATTCCCACCAGAATTGGGACAAAGATAGTAACAAACAAGAGAAAGATAAAAATGAGAATGTGACCAATGTATGTTATCGATGTGGAGGAAGAAAAGGTAATTGGTCTATTGAAACAAGGGAGATTTTATAATAGAATTTACCATAAACTTAAATATGTGGGTCTTGCTCTTCCTTGAAGAAAATTATTAATCAAAGGTGTTATAGGTTGAAATTCAAATATATTTACCCTTGATTTTTTTACAAGTCGAAATAGGTTCACGACTTAAGTCTGGATATTTGACTATTAAAGGCCTGCAAATCCTTTTGGAGATGCACAAGAAAATATGACCTTGAAAACTATAATAATTTCTAAATCTAGCTTATTGTTAAGATGCCCTATATATCTTTTATGAAATTAGTGTGGTCATGCAAACACAATAATTTTGAGAAAGATTTAAGAGAGTTTTTAATTAGTTCATATATTGTCTTTTGGTGGATGAACAAAATAAAGAAATCCTGGAGAAAAATCTTATGGTCACATTCAACTAGTTAAATCATTCCCCAAAGTGAATGAGAAATTGTATGACTATATATAAACAGTGAAGATAATGTCAATAGTCATGATCGAGAATGTGAAAGTAAAATATAGTATAATCATAGGTGAATAAATGAGTATGAATGTAATTTCAAAATGCACATATACACATGAAATGAGATTGTAAATGATGAAAATCATGTAAAAGTTAATGATGAGAAAACATAAATTTTATATGTGGTTGGATGTGGAAAAAGAAAATATAATGGGCCCATTACACCAAAACATCTTGTTGAGTTTTATTAGTACTCATCACAAGGGAATGAATTGTAGATAAACATAGTGTATGAAGATAGTGAAAGCATACGTCTAATAGACATTGATTGTAGAGCGCTCTCCGAACTAAATTTATAAATAAATACATGCAAGAATTAGGGGAGATAGCTCTCAACATAATAAAATTAGTAGTATATGATCAAGATTATAATACAACGATGTTGAAATTGGTACAAATATTTGTTCATATCTTATTGACTCGCTTTATGAGAATGAGTGCGAGACTAGATTCTGAAGATGGATGATTTTGTGATATGTACCAAAATTGTAATGGATACTCTTGAAGAGTACAAGCTATCTTCCATAAGTTTTGTTTAGATTGGCTTGCCGTTATAATTGAGACACCATCAGTTTGTGTCGTTTTATCACATCATAATGTTGCCAACTTTATATTATCATAATTACAATGATCACTTTGAAAATCTAACCCGAAGTTGGAGAATGAAATATTTCATATAATATATTACATGATGTGATCGTATAAGCCATCCGGGTTTAAGAATACCCGTCATGAGAATTTGAAAATTCATGTCAGATAAAGTTTATGTGCTGACACTCCCTCGCATAATGATGAGGTTGAGTTGTATTTTAATTAAAAATTTACAATGAATCGATCGAGAAAATAAATACATACAAGAGATATTAATGATTCTGAAAAATTGTATAATGATAGGTGATTTGAAGTTCATCATGATAGTAAGTGGTCTAAAGTTCACCATAATGATAGTAGGTGATTTGAAGATCACCAAAAAGTTTAACTTATTACAAGTGCTTTGTGATTTATTTTAGTATCATAAATAAGCTATAAATCTCTTGATTGGGGCAATCATACATCATCACGAAAAGAGAAAATATGAAGAAAAATAAGTACATATTGCACCTACTCCCCATAACCAATGTTGATATCCAGAAGAGAACAAAAGTATGAAATATTTATCAAAATACACGTTGAAAAGTGTATTATTTAGTTGGTGAAAAATTTATTCCCCATAATAAATTGAAAATATTTTCCCAACTTAGGGGGAGACGAGGAAGAGTAGGTTGGCAAAATTGAAAGATAATAAATTGATCCCCATATGAGTAAATGTACATACCAACTTTATGTCATCGAAGTATATTTGAACATAAATAACTTTGAGTTGATTGTGTTAAATTGTTACATGTTCAGAGGCATAAAAGGTGTATAATGGCCATAATGCTCGATGTTACCACATTAAGTGTTGAGAATTATATATCTTGCCAATATTTATTTAAATCTCTACACCTGAAGTGTAGATTATATATACGGTTCCAACATAGTGCGAAATAAATTTATTTATATGAAAAGGGCAAGATAGTGCAGGTGATGATATTATTGGAAAAAAAAAACACACTAATATATAGTGTATGAAATATCCTTGAAGTGGTATACATATCTGAACTAAAATAGATGTCCTATGATAAAATTTTAATGGTACCAATTTAATATGTATTCATATATCATCGTTGAATAGCATGCAAAATATATATTAACTAATACTTGATGATGTTGGTATAAGATTTAACCGATATGCATATGCGAAATGTAATGGACTTGAGAATGAGGATCTGAAATAAACGTTCTTGTTGATGTCGACATAATCATAATGATCAAAATGAGCTCATGGACCCGAAGTCCAAAAAGTTATGGAGTTTATAATCCACACTGTACATTGTTTTTCATTCCGAGTATTATATTTCTCTGCATGTGTAATTAATAGGTAAATGCATCATTCATCATACATTTAGTTCATTGTACATTTTATAATTGTATGATTTTGATTTATCCAGTTATGAATTTTATATTGTATGAAAAGTTTCTAAACTATTATCATGACGTACATGAATATGCATTCAACGCATAATAAGACAAATTTGCAACTTTGGTAGAAATTTATAAGAGGAGATTCTTACTCCGTTGTGCTAGTAGTTGCAAAAGAAGTATATGATGTTGATTTAATAGCATGTTATGATTCATGCAAATAAAAGTTCTTGAAGAGATTATACATGATTTTCTTAAACATCTAACCCTTTGAGTTTTGCATATAAGCATCCCAACATTGATGAGATATTATCAAAATTCTAAAAGTGTGTTTTTAAAATGTCGTCTCAATCAATAGTTTGATTACTTGAGAGTTTTAAAATATACATATTAATTTATTCATGAAATGAATGAAATGAATTCTTGTACAAATATGAATCATCTTAAAATTAATATAAGATAAAAATATGTAATGTCCTTCCAATGGATATTATGTTACGGTCCAAAAGAACCATAAATAACATTATTAGCTATATTATACTTACAAGTTGGACGATGATATTGTTATTTATCATGTATTCCCATGAAAGTATGACCAAAGAAAGTTTGATAAATATTGATCGAAAACTACTATTTATGACCTTCAGAAGAAGGTATATATGTCCAATATGTATGGATAAGTTTTGTAATATATCAGAAAATGTATCTCGGGTGAAGCTAAAGTATTATTATATTATGCACCGGAAAACTCAAAAACAAATGTATCGAATGAGATAGAGAAAATCACATGATCTTCAAGCTATTATTTTCAAAATATTGGTGATATAAATATTCACCTCATCTGTTCCAGTGGAGAGTTGAAAATTCAAGTTAAAGTTTTGGAGAATCAATTTCAAGGAACTCCATGCTGCTACATTTGAGAAGCTACTCAAAAATATTGAATTGATTGCATCAGAAGATCTCAAATGATGTATTCTTCAGATGGAGAAATATAAGTTGCACTCTTTTTCTATTAATCAAGGTTTTGTTCCACTGGGTTTTCCTGGTAAGGTTTTTAATGAGACAACATCTCAAGAGTATTATGAAGAATGATATACTTTTTTTTTTCTTTCACTAGGGTTTTATCCCACAGGGTTTCCCTAGTAAGGTTTTAACGAGGCATAATTTTCAATAATGGACATCCAAGGGGAAGTGTTATGAAATATTACATGGATGCCCATTATACCCCTAATCTCTTTCCAGAATATACTAATCTTAGAGTTTATTGTTCTCCAAGCAAACCCTATTCTATTGTATATATATATATATACCTCGTTGTTCACGGAATAATACACACATTTATTCTCTCCAAATTTCTCATCTCTTTCTCTTTATTTCACAACATAAGATACATTATGGAGTTAATTATATCTTCTCTCAAGATCTTTACCAAGTTTGTTTAAAATAAGAAAAATAAGAAAATTTACCGTCTTGATTCGGAGATGAATGTCTTGTGTAGTAAAACTTCCGACAGATTTAGTAGAATATCTAAGGGTGCATCTGAATTTACCTAATTTTCACTTATTTTTTTCTTCTTCTAAATTTACCTGAATTAATTACTTGTCAAAACTTATTTTAGTTTTAAATTATACTCGGGTAACCCTAATTTTCTTGAACTTAAGGTTTTGTTCTGCTCACCTTATATCCATTTATATGAAGAAAAATAAATTCAAATAAGTTTATATACATCCAGGAAAAACAAATGCACGTTAACCACTTATAGTACAATTTATAACTAAAATAAGATCTAAAAAGTCCAGAAAAAATAAGTGAAAACATGTAACAGAACGCATCCTTAACTGTACTTATTTTTTTTGAAACAAGTGGAAATAAGGTCAACATAACAAAACCTAAAGGGTCTATCTATTCAACTTAAATAAGATAAAATAATTTAATTTTAGATAAGACAAATTCATATTAGTTCAGATAAAATAAAAAAATTTAAATATTTTCTCACACAAATAAGCATTTCAGATTTTTTTTTTCCAGATAAAATATGATATGATAAGTTCAAATAAAATAAATCTAATATACTAAAAACTAAAGTTAGAATTATTATAGAGTTATAGAAAAGTAATTTTGACACATTAGAAATTAATTTTGTCACACAGCTTATTAGTAGTGCACGAAAAACCGTGGCACAAATATGCCTAAATCAACTTTTTAGTATAAAAATTAGGGGTGTTAAATCGGATCAACAGATCGAGTTTGGGTCAGACTCATCGGATTCGGGTTGAAAGATTGAACGGATTAATGTGGCTAACGGGTCGGATCGGATTGAAGACTTAACGGATCGGTTCAGGTCGGATTTTTATGCACGGGTTCATATCGGATCTGGTTGTAAACGGGTCGGATTGTAGTCGGGTTGGGTCGGATCGGATCGGATTGGAACATGACGGATTGTTAACGGGTTTAGCCGGACTATAACGGGCTCGAATTCATATCTGGTCGGATTAATCAGATCACGGACTAACACGGGTCGGATTGAAACGGATTTAGCCGGGTTATATCAAATTCAGTTTCATATCGGTTCGGGTTATTATCGGATCGGGTTATCCGGTAGCGGGTTGGAACCCGAGTCGGGTCTATTTGGTTCCAGAGTATATAATTATAATATCGATAACTTAATTAGGAGACGAAAACAATAACTAACTTTTAAAGGTTAAAAAAAATTAAGATCGGTAATATAAGTTATTGAGTATAACTTAGTTTAATACTACACCCGTTCCTGAAAGTTCTTTACGCCTTAAATCTAAATCAATTATAAGTTTCATTTGAGCAAAGCATATAAAGGGAAAATGAAGTACAAGTACATCGTATAACTAATAGTCATACGCTTAATTGGTAGTGCAACATAATTAATGTTCTCTTGTGGGTCGTGAACGGTTTGGGTTAAACGGGTTCGGATCAAAATTGGTTTAGATTAAAACGGGTCATGGGTTGAAACGGTTCGGACTAAACGGTCATGGGTTGAAACAATTCGGGTTAAACGAATTTTCCTCGGGTTGGAACGGATTCGGGTTCAAACGGATCGGATCATAAACGGATCGGATTGGGTCGAACTCGTGTTGAATAATCAGACCGTATCGAATTTCGGATCTTAACTCGCGCGTTCTAAACAATTCGAATTCTAAACGGTCGAATAAACCAATCGTATTCACTGTATCGAATCGAGAATTGACACCCCTGACTAAAATCATAGACCGGGGTTTAAACACATACGTATGTGCGAAAGGTAAGCATGAGTCCATGAGATGAAGTGATAAGAATGAGTTAGTACAGTATTTATTTGAGTTGGATGTTCCCTGATTTATTGAGGGTCCAATGACAAGATTAGTGGGCGCCTCGTTGTCGGGAAACTCTGAAAGTGGAAACTGATCCAAACTGTCTAACAAAGCTTTTAGGCCCTATGCTATGAAATGCGGTGGATCAGGTTTTTTTCAGGGGGTGTTTAAGCTTTAACTGCCAAAAAAAAAAAAAAATTTAAAATATTAAAAACACTTTGACTGTACCATTCAAGTGATTAATGAAGAAGAAGTCTATTTTGGGGATAATTTTAAACGTACAAGAAAGTTTAGAAAAGGGGTGAAAATGTAAGTATGTAGATGTGATTGAACTCAGTGGTCCATTTCTCTGTATATGACATTCTTTTATTTACTGAGGATCAGTAATTCAGTATGTAATTATGTATGACTGTATGAGGCGTGCAGTGTGTGTGTGACTCATGAACCAAGCTTGGGTCACCTTCCTATAATAAATAAATGGATTTTTAGTGCACCCCCTAAAATAATGCACATCACCATCACAAATAATGCAAAAATGTTCTCCTGTTTGTCTCTGACTCTCTACAAGGAGAATGATTACCTCTATAATAATGCCAAAAATTTAAGGATGTGTTTCATTTACTTGATTTTCACATAAACATTATTTTTTTATAATTTTTTTTTCTAAACTTATATTGAATTTATTGAAATTTATTGTACGAGTAATTATAAATTGTACATGAACTTATATATCTTATCTGAAGTTAAAATAAGATGAAAATAAGGTAATAGAATAGGGCTTAAATAGGAGAATATTTACATCTACCTGTAACGCGAAGGTAATTTACATGTTAATTATAGACCATAAAAACATGGCTTACTAAACCCCATCCTTACCCCATCCTTTTATATATATATATATATATATATATATATATATATATATATATATATATATATATATATATATATATATATATATATCAGGATTTGGTGAGAACCACCCCTTAAGATGAGAACTGAGAACTAATCTCAGCCGTCGATCAATTGAATCTAATGACTGTAAAGCTACCCGAAATTTCGAAATTAATAAGGGTAAAATGGTAATTGACCCGCGTTGAATGACCTCCCCCAACTCCTCAATTTTTAGAATTTCTTTCTCTCTCTTCCTCCCTCTTCCCCTGCGAATTCTCTCACTCTCTCTCTCTCTTTCAATCTCTTCCTCCTTTCTCATATCTTCTTCTTCTAAATTCATATTCCGGGATTTGTTTTTCGTTTCTTCCGTTGCCCAGGTAATTCCCTTTTCAATTTTTATTTTCGAACAAGTGAAATTAGGGTTTTTAGTTCTTATTCGTTTGTTGATGTTGTGTTTACTTTTTCTGATGTGTTGTGTTTACTTTTTGTCGATGCCGTATTTACTTTTCATTATTTTTTGTTTACTTTTATCCGATGTTGTGTTTACTTTTTCTAATCTTGTGTTTACTTTTTCTGATCTTGTTTTTACTTTATATCGATATTGTGTTTACTTTTGATTATATTGTGTTTACTTTTACTCGATGTTGTGTTTACTTTTTTTGATCTTGTGTTTACTTTCTGTCGATAGTGCGTTTACCTTTGATTATATTGTGTTTACTTTTACTCGATGTTGTGTTTACTTTTCCCGATCTTGTGTTTACTTTCTGTCGATATTGTGTTTACTTTTCTTGATCTTATGTTTACTTTCCGTCCATTTTGTTTTAATCCAACAACTATCACCAGAACCTGGTCCTATATACTTCCTCCATTCTTATTTACATGACACAATTGTACTTTCGACACTATTCACACATGTTCCTTTGATTTACTTTTGTGATTTATACATAAGAAAAAACATAGTCGTGTGGAATCTTATTAGATTCGTATCAATAAATATTTTTTAAATATCAACTTTTTATAATTTTTTCTTATCCATAATAAAAGATATTAACGTTTGAAATCGTGCATTGGCAAACGTGCCTAAATAATTGTGTCATTTAAAAAAGAATAGAGGAAGTATATATATATATATATATATATATATATATATATATATATATATATATATATATATATATATATATATATATATATATATACTCAAATGAGAAGGGAGCTTAAAATGAGAAGAATGAGAAGCAATCTCGTGCATTCATTGTGATCACATCTAATCGTTGAAAAACATTTACCTACCGCGTTAGTAATGGCATAATTGTAAATAATGCAAAAAAAATTCGACCAAATCATTCAAATATTTTCTCTCTCCTGACCCAAGTTCTGCTCCCTTTTCTCTCTCTTCGTGAGTTCTCTCAGGAGCTCCTTATTCTCTCTCCTCCATTTTCACTCTCCATCCGTGATTCTCTCTCGTCTCCGCCGCCGTGTCCTCGCCTGCTGCAACCACCGCGCCTCCACCATCTCTACGCTTCCATCGTCTGTGCGTCGTCTCCTCTATTGCAATTGGTGAGTGATTCTTTGCTGATTTATGTAAATTGTAGGTTTATTTTGAGTTTCGTTGCAATTTTGGTTAGATTTAATGTTCACTTCATGATTTATTGGTTCAGTTATTTTCTATCTTTCTCTAATTGATTCTTCAAATTGTAGATAATGAGTGAACTTAGGTCGAATTGTATTTAATTTTCTGTCGAATTTTGGTGCAATTAAGTAGGTGTTGTGATTGATTTTCGTAGTGTGTTTGAATTATTATGATTAAATCGAATTGGATAGTAATTTACAGTTTTTTTAGGTCTGTATGATTATGAATCGAGTTATAGGTTACTTGCATTCAGTGAAAATGCCAGAGAAATGTTGGGGTTAAACCCACATACCGTGCCTTCTATGGAGGCTGATAGGCCTGAACTTTCGATGATTGGAATTGATGTAAGAACCCTTTTCATGTCGAATAGTGTGTTGTTGTTAGAGAAGGATTTTGGGGCTGGGGAAATTACACCTTTGAACCCTATTTGAATTAATTCTAAGGTGTCTGGGAAGCCTTTTAGGCAATTTTGCATAGGATTGATGTGGGGATTGTTATTGATCTGGAACCTGCTAGGACTGAGGACCCGAAGTTGTCGATTGCTGGGGCGGTTCAGTCTCAGAAGCTTGCTGTGAGGGCAATTTCACATTTGCAGTCTTTGCTTGGTGGGGATATTAAGATTTTGTGTGATATTGTGGTTGAGAGTGTGAGGCAGCTTACTGGTTATGGTAGGGTTATGGTGTATAAGTTTCATGAGGATGAACATGGGGAGGTTGTGGCTAGGAGTAAGCAGCCTGATTTAGAGCAGTATTTCGGGTTGCACTATCCTGCTACAGATGTACCTCAGGCGTCAATTGAATAAAGTACAAGTACACAAGAAGCGAACAGATTGTCCCTCGGGTCTTAATGGAAAAATTCATGAGGCTATACATTTGATTGGAAGTAATAGCAGTTGCACAAAACATAGTGCGATGATTGCAGGGTATTGGCTTCCAAATAAAAGGAGCTCTAGTAGGTGATTTGATTCTAATTTTAATTGTCATTTACTTTAATTGGGTTTTCAATTGAATTTTGTGCGTTTTACTTGATTTTCATTTTTAGTTTGCTTGAATCAGGGTTCTGTATTAGATATCCTAGAATTGGATAAATTCAAGAATCGATTTGAGATGATTTTCACTGAATCTGTGATTTGTTTTTTTTCCTTTCATGAATATGCAAGTAGTTTACAAGTGTTGAGTTTGGTTATATTTGCGATTCTCTTGCTCCTGGTTTGTTATTCTCCTGGTTTGATGGCTGATGCAGTTTGTATTTTGAGTACAAACAATATATGTGATTCTCACAGGTTGATGTTCTGACTCTCACAGGTTGATGTGCTAACAACATCGTTTCAGGTTTTGAAAAAGGTATAACCCACTAAAAGGAAATGGTTGATTACCAACTGAATTTACCAACCGCCAAAAAAATGGTCAGTAAAACAAAATTTACCAACCGCTAAAAAAACAGTCGCAAATTTACCAACTGAATTCTTAGCGGTCGCTATTTTATAAATTTACCGTCCGCTTGTACAGCAGTCGGTAATTTAGTGACCGCTTTTTCCTATGTTCCGACTACGTAGCAGTCGCTAAATATCCGACTAATTCCAAAAGCCATTTAAAATTTTAGTAACCGCTTATTTATGATCTCCCACCAATTAGCGGTCGGTATTTGTTTTTTATTTTATTTTTAAAAAAGAGCCATCGTTAACATTCCAAAACAATTAATGCCTTACCCACTCAATTCCTAATTGGTAGAAGCAGTCGTTAACATTCCAAAAAAAAAAAAATTGCTAGAAGGAGATCTCTCATTGCCGTCACCCACCCGCGCCACCCCACCACGGCCACCCAGGCTCACCGCCCACCCGCGCCACCCCACCCGCGCCACATTGGCTCACCGCCCACCTCGTCCACCCAGGCTCACCGCCCACCCGCGCCACCCCAAGCCGCGCGTTGTCCCGCTGTCCAGGCCACCCATCCGGCCAGCTACCGGCGATTTGGGCCGAATTTCATACCTCAGCTTCCAACATCCGGACCAGATGACCACCGGATTACCGAATTTCCTACCTCAGGTAACCTTTGTTCTTAATTTTTTATGGTATAATGGTTCAAATTTTCAAACCCTAATTTTGTTGTTATATCAAATGTAGTTTATTCATCGTAAATCTCCGCCTCTGTAAACTCTTCGATCTTTTAAGGGTAAGTATTCTTTTTTCTCTTCTAATTTAGTTGAATTAATGACTTATTATTCTTACTGATGTAGCATAGTCTGCCTTCAATTTTGTTTAATTATTGTCTGCCTTTAATTTTTTTCAAATTGGTTGGTTATAGTGGAAGCATAGTCTTTTTTGGGGGGAAGGATGGATGACGTAACTAAGGACTTTCTTCTTGGAGCTGTAAAAATCCTTCGTGAAATTAAAGCAGCTACCCCTAGTTTTGAGGCCATTTTTCAGCTTATGATGATGCTAACTCTTTTTACCACTTTTTAAAAAAATTTATTTCAGCTCAAACAGAGCATATTGTTGTTGTTGAAAGGGGGAATAGTAAAGGAGTTTTCTGGGCATTGTGGTTTGGTTTTGGAGATAAGGCAATGGTCAATTGTGTGGAGGGAAATCAATTGGGGTTTCAAAAAGATCTATACTCTGCTCTGGAATTCTTGTTTGTTTGGCTTTGGTTTTGATTTCAGTACATCTGCCATGTCATCAAGGTGGCCAGGTGGGTTGTTTAGGAAACGATCAATTAGGAAACGGCAACTTTTATATCATCAATATAACTACTACACCATCCACATCAAAATCAAAAAATTGCATCTTATTATATTATGCGTAAGTAGTAGTAAAGAACTGCTTAATAAAACCCACAAAAATATTACTTATAGTATAAGTGGTGTAGCTGTGTAGTGTAGTACTAGCAAGTAGTAGAATTTTTTGTGTGCTATATTATTTTCTTTGCTGTTGTCTTTTTTAAAAGTAACCCAAGAACGTGTCAATCTTTCACTTAAACAAAAGGTTACACACACAAAACCCACAAAAGAACAATTATGTATAGGATAAGTAGTTTAAAATAGTGATAACTTAATGATTATTAGAGATGAATGAAAATGATTATAAAAAAAATAGCATATACCAATATATCATTGACTGCGTAATTTAACATTGAGGCTATGCTGGTAGCAATGTAGAGTAAGTAATTGTATTGAATTCGGTTAGTAATATGTTTTTTGTGAGATGTGTAGAATTTGGTATCATGAAAAGAAGAGAGCGTAGTTGGATGTATGATAGACTTGATGGGCGCAATCTTAAGCCCGACTTTCTCAAGGGGGTTGGAGAGTTCATTGAGTTTTGCAAAGAGCATCCAACCTGCAATGATGGTGACAAAATAAGATGCCCATGCCCCCTGTGTGATAATAGACGTTTCCATGATACTGAAACAGTTAGAGTACATTTGTACAAGAAGGGGTACATTTGTACAAGAAGGGGTTTGTTCGTAATTACTATCAATGGATATGTCAAGGGGAAAGCTTAGTAGAGTCCTCGCGTGTTCAGCCAAATCAATATCGGGATATGGTTATTGATGCTCTTGGAAATAATCAAGAGCATTTGGTGAATGAAGAGGGTAATTCAGTTGAAGAAGAACCAAATGATGAAGCTAAGAAGTTTATAGACCTTCTAAAGGCAGCTGGAGATCCATTATATGAAGGGAGTAAACTCTCTGTGTTGGAGATGGCATCAAGAATTGCAAGTTTGAAATGTGAATTCAACTTACAACACAGGTGTGTGGATGGGTTTGCATCTTTGATGAATGATGCGATTCCAAATAACAACCAAATGGGTAGAACTTTCAATAGCACAAAGAAGGTTCTTGAGGGCTTAAAACTTCCTCATGAGAGGATCCACACATGCCCTAAAGGTTGTTTGCTCTTCTGGAAAGGCGATGCACAGTTAGATAAATGTAGAGTATGCGGAAGTGATCGGTATAAGAAGACTGCAAAGGGTAAGCTTATTCCAGCAAAAGTTCTAATCTATTTTCCAATCACACCGAGGTTGCAAAGGTTGTATGCTACCAAGAACATTTCGGAGGATATGACTTGGCATGCCAAGAATCCCCGAGTTCAAAACACCTTCGCACATCCTAGTGATAGTCAAGCGTGGAAGCACTTGGATACAACCTTTCCTAATTTCGCATCAGAGCCACGAAATGTCAGGCTTGGTTTGTGCACGGATGGATTTGCCCCCCATGGTAAATTTGGATCCCAATATTCCTGTTGGCCAGTTATTCTTACACCATACAACTTGCCTCCATCGATGTGTATGAAAAGACCATTCATGTTCCTTTCTTTGCTCGTTCCCGGTCCTAAAAATCCTAAAGGAAACTTGGATGTGTACATGCAACCACTCATTGAAGAGTTGAAACAGTTATGGGAGGTTGGGGCTATGACTTATGACATCTCAAGCAAGCAGAATTTCAACCTCCGCGCAGCCCTTTTGTGGACTATTAGTGATTTTCCTGCATATGGAATGCTATCTGGATGGTCCACGGCCGGAAAGAAGGCTTGCCCTTATTGTATGGATAAAAGCAAGGCATTTTGGCTTGAACATGGAGGTAAAGTTTCATGGTTTGATTGCCATCGACAATTCCTTCCACATGATCACCCTTTTCGAAAGAATAAAACAGCTTTATGCAAAAACAAAGTTGAAAATGGCATGGGTCCGCATATAATGTGTGGAGAAGAATTGTGGCAATGCGTGAAGGACTTGCCTAAAGCAACTGATGGTCCTGAAGCTCTTAAGAAGTTGAAGAGTGCCAAAATGGGTTGGTTCAAACAAAGTATTCTATGGGAACTCCCATATTGGAAGGATTTGCTTCTTCGTCACAACTTGGATGTCATGCACATTGAAAAGAACTTTTTTGACCAACTCATAAACACTGTGATGGATGTGAAAGGTAGCACCTCGGACACCACTAGTGCAAGGAAAGATATGGCTAAGTATTGTAAACGTCGGCAGTTAGAGCTTGGAAATGGAAATCAAACCATGCCAAAAGCACCCTTTGCACTTGACAAGGCTCAAAAGAAGGTGTTATGTGAATGGGTTCGAGACTTGAAATTTCCGGATGCTTATGCTTCAAACTTGAGCAGGTGTGTTAATCTTCAATCATGCAAGCTGTATGGAATGAAGAGCCACGATTGTCATGTCTTCATGGAGAGGTTACTTCCGGTTGCTTTGAAGGAGTTGCTTCCCTTGCATGTTTGGAAGGCAATTACAGAGATTAGTCAATTCTTCCGAGACTTATGCGCCCCCACTATCAAAGCGAGTGACATAGATCGCTTGGATAAGAATATAGCTGAGATCTTGTGCAAGCTAGAGAAGATTTTTCCACCTGCATTTTTCAACTCAATGGAACACTTGCCAGTTCATCTTCCACATGAGGCAAAGGTTGGTGGTCCCGTCCAGTACTGGTGGATGTACCCATTTGAAAGGTAATCAAAATAATACAAATTAGCGTAAATAAATTATTACTTTAAATATCTTATATGTTTACTAGTAACTATTAATCAAACTTACATAATTTATAGGTTTCTTAACCATTTGAAGCGTAAGGTTGGAAATAAGGCACGTGTAGAAGGCTCCATATGCAATGCTTACCTAATGGAGGAGATTACGAACTTTTGTTCCCACTATTTTCAACCTGAGGTTGACACCAAAGCAAGGGATCTAGGAAGAAATGTCCATTCGGTTGTTGAGAACCAACATGATGTTAATATCCCCGAGATGTTCAGGGTGGATTGTGGTCGTGCACCTACTAATGGCCGTTTGCGCTTCTTGCAAGACATGGAGTATGATCGAGCACATATTTATGTGCTTGCAAACAGTGGCATCTTAGGTGAATATGATAGGTAAAAAACTATAATTTAATTATTGTAAACTCTTCTAACGACGTATTTAACCTTTATTTCCTTAATTACCATAGGAAATTTGAGGAGCACATTCTCCAAACTCAACCTCACATAGTAATGGAGGATATTTGGAGTAAATGCGAAGCCCAGTTCCCTGAATGGTTTAAATCACATGTGAGATTAATTGTATTTTGCTTTTATTCATAAACAATATTACTTACACTAGTCATTGAAAGGAAAAAAAATTAGGTGCACGTGGAGGTGGTCGTGAAGGTGGTCGTGGAGGTGGCCATGGAGCTGACCATGGAGCTGGCCGTGGAGGTACTACACGGGTGACCCAACCCTCACTGGATACCTACTTTGATGATGACGAAACTCAAGGTGAATACTCTGAAGAGGTGGTACCTGATTCACAAGTAAATGAAGAAGCTGAGGATTCTGGAGTGGTTTGGATGGCACCGGGTGAACTTTGGTAAGATTTAGAGTTACATTTTAATTATTTTATCTCATGTATGAATTTTGTAAACTAACGTTACTTGTGTTATTTCCTATTCCACTATGTAAGGTTTGATCACAGTTCCATTTCGCGGGATATTACTAACGTCATCCAGAAATATTTCAAGAGTCCTTGGACGTGTTATACCAAAGTTGACAAGGATACAAAAGATCATTGGTTCACTCTGTTCAAGGTTTACACAATTTTATATCATGTAATGTATCACTTTTTATTTTTCAACTTGCTATAATTGTAACATAACAAAATATCCTTCTTTTCTTTTCTTTTGTGTAGAGGACCTATAAATGGTTGCCTGAGTTTGATCACCTTGCTGTGCGTGATTACCATGCAAATGCATATAAACGGGTTAAGTACATCCACTACCAAATAACAAGAAAGAGTAATGGAAGGAAGCCAGATTGGATGTGACCGCCAAAGCAGTCACTAAATTAGTGACCGCCACCAAGGCAGTCACTAATTTAGTGACCGCCACGAAAGCAGTCACTAATTTAGTGACCGCTACCAAGGCAGTCACTAAATTAGTGACCGCTACCAAAGCAGTCACTAAATTAGTGACCGCCAAAGCGGTCGCTAATTTAGTGACCGTCAAGGCGGTCGCTAATTTAGCGACTGCCTTAGCGGTCACTAATTTAGTGACTGCTTTGGCGGTCACTAATTTAGTCGGTAAATTTTAGCGACCGCCTTCCAGTTGGAGTTTCCTAAATTACCGTCCAGGTGAAAACTGACCGCCTTTTTGCGACCGCTGGCGGTCGCAAAATCTTTTACCAACCGTTTTTCGCGTTTTACCAACCAATTTTAGCGGTTGGTAATTAATCAATTTCTTGTAGTGACCTTCTACTAATACAGACCTTTTTCTTACCATGCTTATTCAAGTTTAATAATAGCTAGGATACACCAACACATGAAACCCGAGAGAAGATTGGTTCTCCTTTTCCTTGTTACAAGATTTGTGCTGTTCATCAATGATGCTGGAATAGAACCATTGATATTGTTAATGACTTAATGTGAAGGTGCAATTGCTCCAATTTTAATAGCTTCCCGATTTCCTGAGGAACTGTACCAGCAAAATTGTTCGAGTACAACTTGATGATCCGGAGGTTTGCAAGTCTGGAAAATCTTTTTCCAATGGTTCCACCAATGTTATTTATAGGCAGTGATAACTCAATAAGTGAGCTTAGCCTGTAAATGTCACCAGGAATTACTCCAAAGGGATAATTGAAACCTGCTCGGATTGAGTACTCTAAGTTTCAAGCAGCCCCCTAGTCCAACAAAGAACTGACCTCTAAAAGTGTTTTTGCAGAAATCAAGTGTCCTAAGCTGGTAAAATTCCCTTTCAATTTTGGAGTACTTAGTAATTTTGATTTACTCTATTAGTTCAAGTGATGCCTATTAGCTCAAGTTTTCGAATTTCTTTTTTTGCTTTGCTTTACTTTTGTTGATTCTATTTAAAAACACTAGCCTACTAGCTCAATAGGTAGAGCATTGTGCAAATGCACAAAAGATGTGGGTTCGAATCCCACGTAGGTTAATCTTTACTTTATATATTGTTTTATTTACTTTTGGAGCTTTGGGCTAATATTATTAAGTTCTTATCAGTTCATGTTCTTTTTGAGGTACTATGTTTCAAGAAATAAGAATAACTAACTATTCTTTTTCTCTTGGTAGGATCAAAGATCGGTTTGATTAGTGCATATAAACATTTAAACCTTTGTAATTACAAACAAATGAGCAAAATTTAAATTTCGAATTTGTTAATATTCAAAACATTTACTCATTTTGTCTAAATGAGCAAATATTTTAAAATCTCATATTACTTAACATTAAAAAAAATTTCTCATTTTTATAGCTTGCACAAATGAGCAAATATTTTTGCCAATTTCTTATACTTTACACAAATGAGAAAATATTTTTGCTCATTTATAAAATTTTAAAGTTCGGGTTTGTTAATATTCAAAACTTTTGCATCGTGTCTAAATGAGAAAATATTTTAAAATCTCAGATTACTTAACATTCAAAAATTTTGCTCATTTTTTATCCCTCACACAAATGAGCAAATATTTTTTCTCATTTTTTATAGTTTACACAAATGAGCAAATATTTTTTGCTCATTTCTTATAGTTTACACAAATGAGCAAATATTTTTGCTCATTTTTTATCGCTTACACAAATGAGCAAATATTTTTGCTCATTTCTTATAATTTACACAAATGAGCAAATGTTTTTGCTTATTTCTTATACTTTACACAAATGAGCAAATATTTTTGCTCATTTATAAAATTTTAAAGTTCGGGTTTGTTAATATTCAAAACTTTTGCTCATCGTGTTTAAACGAGCAAATATTTTAAAATCTCAGATTACTTAACATTCAAAAATTTGCTCATTTTTTATCGTTTTCACAAATGAGCAAATATTTTGCTCATTTTTATAGTTTATACAAACGAGCAAATATTTCTTCTCATTTCTTATACCTTAGACAAATGAGCAAATATTTTTGCTCATTTTTTATCGTTTACACAAATGAGCAAATATTTTGGCTCATTTCTTATACTTTACACAGATGTGCAAATATTTTTGCTCATTTTTTTATCATTTACACAAATGAGCAAATATTTTTGCTCATTTCGTATAGTTTACACAAATGAGCAAATTTTTTTGCTCATTTCTTATACTTTACACAAATGAGCAAATATTTTTGCTCATTTATAAAATTTTAAAGTTCGGGTTTGTTAATATTCAAAACTTTTGCTCATCGTGCCTAAATGAGAAAATATTTTAAAATCTCAGATTACTTAACATTCCAAAAATTTGCTCATTTTTTATCGTTTACACAAATGAGCAAATATAAACTCATTTTTTTATCGTTTACACAAATGAGCAAATTTTTTGCTCATTTCTTGTACTTTACACAAATGAGCAAATATTTTTGATTGAGACTTCTGCAGGTTGCTTTCTGCATTCACAATATTGTATATCAAGGAAGATTTGCCTTTGAAGATTACTCGATCTTAATCTGCCTGAGGAATTGAAACTAGCTTTTGATTTCGTTGATGGGGAATGTAAGTTAGTATCTTACTTATTAATATTGCATTACACGGATTAATTAAGTAGTAGTTCAAGAATTAATATAATGTCAGAGGATTTTTATCAGGTATGATAAACCTGTAAAGGGTAGGGAAATTAACTGGATGAAGGCGGGTATTCTGGAATCAGACCGTGTAGTAATTGTTAGCCCATTTTATGCACAAAATCTTATGTCGGGTATTGAGAGAGGAGTTGAACTCAATAAAGAAGTTCAGAGAACTGGAATCACTGGCATAGTGAACAGCATGGATGTGCAAGAATGGAATCCAACTTTTGACAAGTATATTGGTTTTAATTATGATATAACACCTGTAAGTATGATTTTAAACAAGATTTTTGTATTTACAGACTTCCATTGAAGATTAAAAGGTTCTAGTGTATATAGTTTTCGGTTACTCTTTCAGGTTATGAATGAAAAGCCTCTAATAAAGGAAGCCCTGCAAGCAGAAGCTGGTCTACCTGTGGATAGGAACATCCCTTTGATTGGTTTTATAGGCACTAGGCAGGCTTGAAGAACAGAAAGGTTCTAACGTTCTTGCAGCAGCAATTCCTCAGTTCATCAAGGAAAATGTGCAAATTATTGTTCTTGTAAGACCAATTCTTAAGACCACATGTAGCGGAAAAACCCCAGCAACAGCAGGCCACCGATATAATAGAAGCACACATATGCACCGGCAGCAACATTGCAGCAGAAACAACAGTGCAACAAAACACTTGTGCAGCAGAAGCAACAACTTCACCAGAACACCTGCAAGAACAACCTGCAACAAACAAGAAGTAGCAGCAGCACCGAAAGAAAAAACCAGGCCAAAGGCCACAAACAACCAAGCCAAGGCAGCACCTCACCAGCCATGCCACAGGCCAGAACAAGAACCAAGGCACAAGCCATTACACCAGCTATGAAAATGAACGCGTGGTCTCTCGCAACAAGGAACTGAAACTTCAATCTCAACCACCAGCGATCAAAAGGACATTTGCTCGCAATAAGAACCTTGAGACTTTATCCCTTATTAATAACATTAAAATTTAAAACCTTTGTAGTTACAACAATGAAGCAAATGAGCAAATTAAAAATCGAAACTATAATATTTGCTCATTTAGACACAATGAGCACATGTTTAAAATCCGAACTTTAATATTTGCTCATTTAGAAACAATGAGCAAAATTTTAAAATTCGAATTTTAATATTTGCTCATTTAGACTCAATAAGCAAAAAAATTTAACCGAAACTATAATATTTGCTCATTTAGACACAATGAGCAAAAGTTTAAAGCTGGGATTAATATTTGGTCATTTAAACACAATGAGCAAAATTTTAAATTTCGAACTTTAATATTTGCTCATTTAGACTCAATGAGCAAATTTTTTAAATCGAAACTATAATATTGGCTCATTTAGACACAATGAGAAAACGTTTAAAGTTCGGACTTTAATATTTGTTCATTTAGACACAATGAACAAAACTTAAAATTCCGAACTTTAATATTTTCTCATTTAGAAACAATGAGCAAAAATTTAAAATCGAAACTATAATATTTGCTCATTTAAAAACAATAAGCAAATGTTTAAAATCCGAATTTTAATATTTGCTCATTTAAACACAATGAGCAAATGTTTAAATTCCGAACTTTAATATTTGCTCATTTAGAAACAATGAACTAAATTTTAAAATACGAACTTTAATATTTGCTCATTTAGACTCAATGCAAAAAAATTTAAAATTGAAACTATAATATTTGCTCATTTAGACACAATGAGAAAAAGCTTAAAGTTGGGATTAAAATTTTCATCATCTAGACATAATGAGCAAAATTTTAAAATCCGAACTTTTATTTTTGCTCATTTAGATTCAATGAGAAAAAATTTCAAATCGAAACTATACTATTGACTCATTTAGACACAATGAGCAAACGTTTAAAGTTCGGACTTTAATATTTGTTCATTTAGACACAATGAACAAAACTTTAAAATCGAAACTTTAATATTTGCTCATTTAGACACAATGAGCAAAAATTTAAAATTGAAACTATAATATTTGCTCATTTAAAAACAATAAGCAAATGTTTAAAATCCGAATTTTAATATATGCTCATTTAGACACAATGAGCAAAATTTTAAAATCTGAACTTTAATATTTGCTCATTTAGACTCAATGAGCAAAATTTTTAAATTGAAACTATAATATTTGCTCATTTAGACACAATGAGCAAAAGTTTAAAGTAGGGATTCATATTTGGTCATTTAGACACAATGAGCAAAATTTTAAAATCCGAACTTTAATATTTGCTCATTTAGACTCAATGAGCAAAATTTTCAAATCGAAACTATAATATTGGCTCATTTAAAAACAATAAGCAAATTTTTAAAATCCGAACTTTAATATTTGCTCATTTAGACACAATGAGCAAAATTTTAAAATTTGAACTTTAATATTTGTTCATTTAGACACAATGAGCAAAATTGTTTAGACACAATGAGCAAACGTTTAAATTTCGGACTTTAATATTTGTTCATTGAAACGTTTAAAGTTCGGACTTTAATATTTGTTCATTTAGACACAATGAACAAAACTTTAAAATTCGAACTTTAATATTTGCTCATTTAGACACAATGAGCAAAAATTTAAATCGAAACTATAATATTTGCTCATTTAAAAACAATAAGCAAATTTTTAAAATCCGAACTTTAATATTTGCTCATTTAGACACAATGAGCAAAATTTTAAAATCTGAACTTTAATATTTGTTCATTTAGACACAATGAGCAAAATTTTAAAATCGATACTATAATATTTGCTCATTTAAACACAATGAGCAAAAGTTTAAAGATCGGATTTTAATATTTGCTCATTTAGACACAATGGGCAATAAAAATCCAAACTTTAATATTTTCTCATTTAGACTCAATGAGCAAAAATTTCAAATCGACACTATAATATTTGCTAATTTATAAGAATGAGAAGCGATCTTAACCATCCAAACAAACTAAAAAATTTGCTCATTTTTTATAGTTTACAAAAATGAGCAAATATTTTTGCTTATTTTTTTTATTTTACACAAATGGCAAATATTTTTAAAATTCTAATTGCAATAGAATTGATTCAAAAGTAAAGAAGAGAACTAATATCATAAGCAAAATACAAAGAGTTGCCTATGTAGGATTTGAACCTACATCATTGTGCAATCTCACAAAGCTCTACCAGTTGAGCTAATAGGCATAACTTGCATGTTGGTACCAACACAATTTGAAACCATCTTTCCGAATAACTTTACAACTCATTATATTAACAATCCTATTTTTCTCACTTTACACAATTTTGCAGAAACAAACACAAACCAAATCAGATAGACGTGGAAAGAAAAGGTTAACTGAAAGAGCATATGTCATCACAACCGGGAACAATAGGAACTCTGCTCGTTGGGGGTGGAACGGCCTCATCCCAACCATCTGCAGCAGCTGCAAAACATCCTGATTGACGCATATAAACGATCTCAGGAATCAACAGTAGGCAGCCACTTTTTGGAGTCATCACTGTCTAATATCTTTGAACTCTTAGGTGTCTTCCTTCTTAAACTTAATAAGAAGCTTCCTCAAACCTCGGAAACTTCAATTTTAAAACTGTAGCCTGCTCTTTGTAGCTCACATTCTGTTCATCACAAAGAATTAGCTTACAATTAGTCGAATATTTATCAAACTCTCTCTACTATGCAAGGTTTATGTCCATCTTCATGCCTCACTACATGAATTACTTAATCTCAAAAGAAACTAGGTAGCCTGCAAGCTTTAAACATCACAAACCAGCAACCAAGCAAAGGAAGGTTGCTGTTCAGTTACCTATAAAAGGCTACCGTATGTCTGCTACTCCAAATCACATCCTAACAGCCCTTCCTGATCTGCCAATGCAAAACCATATTCTTATTCCAGTATTGTTTGAGTGACCATAATTCCCAGATTTGTTTATGCGTAGACTTTTGTATTATAATGTATGAAATCACCTACGATATTATTAATAGAATCTAACAAAAACCCAGAATAATCATCTAAATACTAATACAAAAAACTCAGAAATTAAAAAAAAAAAAGACAGAGAGAGATGAATACGTTTATGAAATTTGCAAATTTATGCAAAACATTGGCAAATTATCAGATGTATGAAGTTTGCTCAATTTCCAATTGCTTAAGAAAAAATACAGATCAGATTATATTTTTGGTCGTATGTGCAATATTTTGAGCTAAAAATGCGCTCCATTTTTTTTGTAATTTTGCAACTTTACATAACCCAATAAATTCTAGCATTAATCTACAAGTAAATAATTGTTGTTGCTATGTTTTGATGCTTACTGATAATTGAAAAAGGGGATACAGCTCTAGCAACAGAATCCTCAATTTCCACACCCTAAACCAGAATCCCAAAATCCAAAATCCATGTTATCTCTAAATTCAGCATCATCCTCTTCTCCAAAACACACCTCTGCTCTCCAATACACCCCTAATTCGAAAGATTTAATCCAATGAACTTAATTCCACAAAACCTAATAAAATAAATGAACCTAATACCAATTACTAATTCGAAAACCTAATTCTTAAATTTCAGTCGAAAATATCAACCGAGTTGGATAAGAAACACGAATAAGAGAAAAAAAACATTAATTAAGAACCTAATTGATCACAAATCAAATACCACGAACAGAAAAATTGAAGAACAACAACAAAATAATCATCAAAATCGACGAAAAACTATCGAGTAATTGAACGAAGAGAGAGAATTTAAAGTAACAAAAACTGAAAAATATCCAAAAAAATCAAATACGTACCTGAAGAAGACGAGAATCCCCCAAAAACCTTGAGATTTGCAAGGAGAATCAACAAATTTGAAGAACACGAAGATGCGCAACAGAGGTTTTACAAGAGGAGAGAGAAAACTGAAAGATAAGAGAGAAAGAATTCTGAAAAATCACATTGTTAAGGAAAGGTCATTCAACACGGAAAAATTACTAATTTGCCCTTAATGTTTCATTTAGTCAGACAGATCGCGGGCCGTCGGATTTTTTTGATTTGGACGGTATAGATCGCTTCTCATTCTTCTCATTTTAGTGATCTTCTCATTGGAGGGGACTATATATATATATATATATATATATATATATATATATATATATATATATATATATATATATATATATATATATATATATATATATATATATATATATATATACTACAATGCTAAAATAAGGAGCGATTTCCGTCAATATTGCACAAAGATAAGTTAATTCCCAAAATACGTTACTTTTTTTGTTAATTCCCACCATACCGTCCACGTCAGCATGGGAGAGAGAAAACTAATTTTTTTTTTCCGGTTCAACACTAAACCGCTATCTGAGATAGCGGTTTGATTTAGAACTAAACCGCTATCTCAGAATGCGGTTTATACTACTTAGCCGCATTCTGAGATAGCGGTTTAGTTCAAAACCAAACCGCTATCTCAGATAGCGGTTCATAATGCCCCCTGCTCCAAACTTGCAGTTTCCATGTGTTCAGCCAGAAAATGGGCTGAGATCTTCTGCCAAATAGTCCAACTCCAACAACCTGTAAACAAATCCAAGATCTCCAACAACGTCTATAATCCAACTCCAACGTTTGTAATCCAACTCCAATAACCTCCACAAATCATACCAACCAACCAAACCATAACACTTATGCAACAAAATAGAAGAGTGCAAACAAAAAATTTCCAAAAGTTCAATCGTTCCAATAATGACACATGAGTTTCTAAAAGTTCTAAAAGTTCCAATACTAGCAAAAAGAACAAAAGATTACACAAAATTTCTAATGTAGCTCAAATCTAAGTTCTACGTTGTTTCTTTGAATGCTCGGACGATGAAAATGAGGACTCATCCTCCTCGGCAATTGGCTCGGGACGTTGACTAGGAGAGCAACCCTTTTGTCGCCGGTAAGTGAGAAGCTGCAAAGGAGGAGATGAAATAACTTGTGATGCTGGCGGAGATGCAGGAGGAGTAAGAGGT
Source organism: Spinacia oleracea (assembly GCF_020520425.1). Lineage (NCBI taxonomy): Eukaryota > Viridiplantae > Streptophyta > Magnoliopsida > Caryophyllales > Amaranthaceae > Spinacia > Spinacia oleracea. Next base: position 145,089,464 of record NC_079489.1, on the reverse strand, counting down.
GGAGGGCGTGGAGAAGGTGGTGGTGGAGGGCGTGGAGAAGGTGGTGGTGGAGGGTGTGGAGAAGTAAGTGCTAGAGGGCGTAGAGGAGGAGTAAGTGGTGGAGGGCGTGCACGTGGTGGTCGAAAACCACGCCCTCGAGAAACATGTGAGGTGGAGGTGTCGGGTGTACACTGAGACGAGGCTAAATCATATTGTTGGAGGATATGTTCTTGCCCCACTCTTGATAAGGTCTCAATGCAAGAGGAACTCAAATTGCGTAACGTATCAAGAGTGAGAGGAAGGGCCAAACTGGGAGGTAACTCTAACGCAGAATCCACAGCTCGAGTGCATCTTGAGGCAAGATCAGCCAATGCATGTGACTACAAAAAAGAATGTGAAACAATAATTAGAATTCAACATTAGTTATGAATATAAACATTATACATGAAAATGGAACAAGGATTAATTTACCAAAATAATATCAGAGGAAGACGGCTGATAATGAGTGGTGGGGGGTGATCGTGTAACAGGAGTAATGAGGAGTCTCGTGATGCTACAATACCAATCCATATACTCCTTCATCCTCTCACGATGACCGGCAAAAGGAGTGCCTTGAACAATCCGACTCTCACGATCACGCCACTCCTCCACATATTTGCGATGCATCTCTTCAAACTTCTTGTTTTTATGCCGTCGATCCACATTATGAAGATCAACACTCGTGTCACACGCAACGGGAACTGACTGTTCCAATCCAAACTGACGCATCACTCGATTTGGGTAGTGGTACTCAACAATGTCAAAGCAAATCAACGGTACAACTGAGCGCCATATATCTCTATCACATCTACAAATCTCGGGTAGTAAACCAAGTACCGTCTCTGAATATGGCTGCCAAGTCATCTACAATAAGTAAAAAGTGAGTATTTAGGCAATTTTAGGTGAAATTAAGCAATTTTAGGCTATTTTGGACAATTCTAGGTGAATTTAAGCCTTAGGTGTGATTTTAAGCTATTATAGACTATGTTAGGTGAACTTAAGCGTGTTTAGGTGTATTTAGGCTATTTTTGGTGGATTTAGGCTAATTAAGGTGAATTGAAGCTATTTAAGGCGATTTTAGGCCATTTTAGGCGAACTTAAGCCTTTTTAGGCAATCTTTGGTGAATTTAAGCTATTATATGCCATTTTAGGTGAATTTAAGCTATTTTAGCCTATTTTAGGTGAATCCAAGCTATTCTAGACTATGTTAGGTGAATTTAAGCTAGTTTAGGCCTTTTTATGCTATGTTTGGTGGATTTAGGCTAATTAAGGTGAATTGAAGCTATTTTATGCGATTTTAGCCTTTTTAGGCAATTTTTGGTGAATTAAGGGAATTTTTAGACAATTTTTGGTGAATGTAGGCTATTTAAGACAAAAATAACACAAATTTACCTAAATTAACCTAAATTAACATAACTTTATCTAAGTAGAATCGAGGGAGCTCAAATTGACGTTCGTTGACTTAATTGACCTAAGTTGACCTAAGTTGACCTAACTAGTTGAATTAACCACAATTTAGACCAAAGTTGACCAATGTTGACTTAAATTGACCGAAGTTGACCTAACTAGTTGAATTTAGGCAATTTTAGTTGAATTTAGGTCAATTTATGCTATATTAGTTGAATTTAGGTCATTTTATGGTTTTTTAGTTGAATTAATCACAATTTAGACCAAAGTTTACCAAAGTTGACTTAAATTGACCAAAGTTGACCTAACTAATTTAATTTAGGCTATTTTAGTTGAATTTAGGTCAATTTATGCTATTTTAGTTGAATTTAGGTCATTTTATGCTTTTAACTTGAATTAATCACAATTTAGACCAAAGTTGACTTAAATTGACAATTTAGACCAAAGTTGACTTAAATTGACAATTTAGACCAAAGTTGAACTAGTTGACTTTAATGCACCTACATTGACAAAAATTGACCAAAGTTGACCTAACTTGAAACAAAAGAAGCATTTGAGTAATTAGTAAGGTGAGATATTAAATACCTGTGTCTCCTTTTGATGGTCAAGTGCATCCCTAAAGAAAGAGAGTCCACTAGCTGTATGGCCACATGAAAAGTGAACCCTAAGCCAACTAACAAAACAAGTAAAGTAAAGTGTTAGTAAAGTAAAGTGTTAACAAATTACTTGATTTATCGAAGTAGTAATGAGTAGTTAAACAAATAAGTTACCTGCATGCTAAGGGGTCCACTCCACGCTGATGCTGAGTACCAAGAATAGATGGATCGTCGACCTCAATAGGATGCTCTGGGTCAGGAGGTGGAGCATCGCGAACTCTCGAAATCCTCGGACGACCAATGTGAATATGCTCCCATGACCATAACTGCAGAAGTATAAGTGGACCACCAATGTCACGGGATCGTCTACGAGCGGCTCGACACATCTGTCGATACAAATAAGCAAGGGTCGCACTCCCCCAGCTGTATGTCCCAGCTCTACGCAAGTCGCGTATCAATGGCAAGTAGACGAGCTGCACGGCATCACCGCTCTTATCAGCAAACAAAATGGACCCCATAAGTGCAAGAATATATGCTCGGCTAAACCTCTCATAAACAATATCAGCAGCGTCATCAGGGGGGCCCTGACTGAAGTGTCGCCTCAACCAAGTCATCCTCAATGATGAACCCTGGAGAACAGGTTTTCCATCATCACTAGGCTCTGGTCGTATCCCTAACAACTCCTCGACTAAAGCTGACCACACCCCAGTACCATCCCCTGTGACAGGAGCCCCATGAACTCTGAGCCCCAACAAAACAGCGACATCCTGCAGAGTAATAGTAGCCTCACCAACAGCCAAATGAAAAGTGTGCGTCTCCTGTCTCCATCTCTCAATCAATGCTGTGATCAAAGACCTATCTAAGGCTAATCCACCACCAACCAATCTATGTACACCATAGAACCCTGCTAATCTAACAAACTCCAAGACTCGATCATGTATCACCCACTCTCCTAAACCAAGCACGTGCTCCCGACACGTCAAAAGCCTGTCCATACCCCCTCCCCAAACATCCTCACTCCTATGCTCCGCCTGCAACGTCAAAACCGAAGTATCACGTGGGCCGGGATGGATCGTCGGCTCCATGAGACCTGAAAAAGAAGTTTATTAGAAATCGTAAAATCACACGTCAAAAGAAATATATGCACAAAAATTAAACTTAGAATCACACATCAAGAGAAATATAAACTGAGTTTATTACCCCGATGATCCAACACCACCCCTAGCTGCACAAGTTTTCTTATTATGCCCTTGACGTCGACAAATGCTACATGATTTTACATTGACACTGCGTCGAGCACTCGAATCCATCTCATTAGGGTATCGAGACGACTTTGGGCGTCCCACACCACGCCGTTTACTAGCATCAGCAACTATTCTCACCCCAGTATAATGAGGCCAATAGGGAACATCAGGAAGTGGATGAAAGCTCTTCAAGTATGTTTGCCTATACTCGACAGTGGTAAAGAAAGGATCAACGAAAGCAGCATAAGATAAGCTGCGAGAACGACAAACCGCAAGCACATGGGAGCATGGCAACTTGTAGATTTTTAATTTCTCACAAGTGCAAGTTTTGGCTACAAGGTTAACAGTGTGTACGTTACCACCTTTACCTGAAGCCCTGCCTCCTCGTCCAGTTGTAACCTCAAATAGCCCCATCTCATGATCAAAGGCTTGGACCTCGTGAGCACCAGATTTTGCCATGTTCATTTCAATTGTTGTTGTGGCCTTCTCAACGAAATCGTGGCCTTCTTCAATTCTCCTTTTACCCCAACCTCGTCTTGTAACAAAGTAGGAGTTCACTCGGTAAAACGTCATCCGAACAAGGGCGGTTATCGGCAAACAACGAGCACCTTTCATCACCCCATTAAAAGCTTCGGACATGTTTGTGGTTTTCACGCCATATCTAAAACCACCATCATGGTGGATCGACCACCGATGAGAAGAAATATCCATCAAGTACTTATGAGCTTCAACATTCAATTCACCAATTCTTCCCAAGTAGTAATCAAACTTCTTTCTTTGACGAGCATCTGCGGCTTTTCCGAAAAGGTTCTTCACATAAGCATTCTTGAACTGAGTGTTGACATTAGAGGCAAGGTGACGAGTACAAAATCGATGGTGGGCACGCGGCTCCTCCCACCCACTATTGACCTCATTCATTGTTTGCAAAATCCCTGCATGTCTATCAGAAATGACACATAAACCTTCCCTCTGAGTAACTAAATGCCGAATGCATTTCATGAACCATTTCCAACTCTCACCATTTTCACTTTCAACAATAGCAAAAGCAAGAGGGAACAATTGAGAATTCGCATCTGTACCCATGGCTATGAGTAACGTGCCCTTGTACTTACCATACAAATGAGTTCCATCTATGGTGATTAGGGGTCGACAGTGCTTAAAACCATCGATGGAAGGCTTGAATGCCCAAAACACTCTAAAAAAAATGTGAACAGAAGGACCTTCATTAGAAGCCAAGGTACACCATTCCACGACGGTTCCTGGATTAGATTCTTTCAATGCTTGCATGTACCTAGGCAACTCTTCGTAAGATTGCTCCCAATCACCAAAAATGCTTGCAATAGCCTTTTGTTTCGCTGACCAAGCTCTCTTGTAAGTGATGGTATACTTAAACTTAACTTTCACCGCTTGCACAATAACACGGATTTTCAAAGAAGGATCGGCACGAATAAGATCTTTTATCTCATTGCATACAAAATCAGAGGAGAGAAGAGGATGATCGATTGAGTTTATGTCACCCAAACAATTACTTGCATGGGGGCCATTATACCTCACAATTCTGAATGAAGCAAGACAAGGATCCTTGATTGCACGTAACCTCCATGAGCATTTGCATGAACTCTTTCTTTTACACTCAACTACGTATTTTGTGGGCTCACTCTCCAACACCTTAAATGAATGATTTTTAGCTATGGAATAACCTTTGACTATGTCTTTCAATTGCGCCGAAGAATCAAACTCTTGCCCAATAGCAAATTCACCATCGAAAGAGTGGTTGTTGGACCAAGTCCTCCAAGAATCAAGCAAAATCGGATCCAACTCTGCAACATTGTTGAAAATTTGAGATGGAGCGCTTTCTCTTATAGCTTTGTCATTAGCATCTTGTGTATCTTCATCTTCATCAACATCACTATCCACCCCAACCTCTTCATCTCCAAAAAAATCAACACATATTTGATCTAGAGAATCGAAAAGTATCATAGATGGATCACCATTTGTAGCTTCTACATGTGGTGTTTGAGTTGGAGAAGTGAGCTCTAAAATGTGTTCACTAGCATATTGTTCATCCGTAAGCATTCTTGTGAATGAACCCGTTAACCCACTTTGATTTGTCAAGGGCAAGTAGGGAAATGGACTCGCCCATGAATCCATTTCATGAAAGGATTCCAAGTGGGATTGAGTTTCAGGTTGCTTTGGAAGTTGCTCGATGAACAATTGCATTGTGGTTGATTTTGTTTGAGACATAGCAATCAACATTGCTTTTAAAGAATTGTCATCATCCAACGGAATGGCTTCATATGAACCGGACATCATTGGATACCTCATTAGTAGCTTCAACTCCACATATCTCGAGTCACATCTCATAAGATCATAAACCTTACTCAAAACCTCATCATAACTCATTTGACAATTGACAAACCCAAATTTTCGCTCTCCTCCTTTATATGTAACATCACCGCTACTTTGCAAAATTTCCCCTCCCCAATGACAATAAATAGGATAGTCTGGCAACTCCATATTCTAAACAAAAAATAATATGATTAATAATATGAAATCCCTAATTTGGGCCATCATAATCTGATTTCAATTCAATTGAACTTGAAAAATTGAAGACTAAAATTCCAAATTGAAAAACTCAAGAGCTTAAAACGAATCAAAGATCAGAAATAATTCAAAAAAATAAAAATCACAGCATAATCACTTTAAAATAATATAATTCATAACATCGCTATCTCAAATAGCGGTTAGATATACGTTAACAATAAAAAAAATTACAATTAATTCAGGGTAATCATATCATAAACTCATCAATCAAACATAAGCATGATCTTCCTAATAACATCATCAAACAAACCTAAACATAGCAACGATTATTACTGAATTAATAATTAGCTTCAAATATATTAATTCAAAAAAAAATTAGGGCTTACCTGATTTCGAACCACCGACGACCGGTGGTGGGTGAGAAAGAAGCTCGACGGCTTTGGTGGCTGATGAGGAGGCTCGACGGCTAGTGGTGGTGAGGAAGAGGTCCGACAGCCGGCAAGGGCTGAGGAACAATTTCGAAACGGAGGAACGATGGAGAAGGGTGAGAAAGAGACTCGAGAATCCGTTGTGGGTGAGGAGGCTCGACGCGACGGCCGGAGGTAGGGCGAGGAATGAGGTCGGCTAACGGCGAGCCGGCCGGTGGAGAGAGAAACAGGGACGACGGAGACAGAGAGAGAGACGCAGAACAAAGCGGGGTTTTTTTTGTGCTTTTGATTTTTTGAATTTGCTTCCTGGAGGTAAGTGATAAGTGGTAAACCGCTATCTGAGATGGCGGTTCATTAAACAGGAACCGCTATCTGAGATGGCGGTTCATTAAACAGGAACCGCTATCTCAGATAGCGGTTAACCCCCATAAACCGCTATCTCAGATAGCGGTTTTGCGCTGCTTATTTAAAAAAAAAAGAACCGGTTCACTATGCTGACGTGGACGGTATGGTGGGAATTAACAAAAAAAGTAACGTATTTTGGGAATTAACTTATCTTTGTGCATTATTGACGGAAATCGCTCTAAAATAAGAGAGTTAGGAAATTCAATTTATCGTACGCCTGAACTTTATGTTGTTTTTACTATTTCTATTATTAGTGTTTGCTTTTCTTGCGTTAGCCTAATATTATAACATTGCTAAATTAATCTCTCGCAAATTCCCCTCTTAATTTGCAATGTTCACCATAGTCTTGAACTTTTTGAATTTTATTATGGTTATTGCTTTGGTAAGCATATATGGTGGTTGATCATTTATATTAATAAACTCAAGCTTTATTTCTCCGTCAGTGACTAAGTCACGTATAAAGTGATGTCGAATCTCAATATGTTTACTTCTAGCATGAAACACTGGACTCTTCGTCATAGCAATTGCCTACATATCGTCGCAAAATATTGTTGTTGGGTTTTCTTGCTTAGTACCCAATTCTTTTAAAATTCTTCTTAACCAAACCGCTTCACATGCTGTTTCATTGGCTGACATATATTTAGCTTCTGCTGATGATAGTGCTACATTTTGTTGTTTCTTCAAATGCCATGATATTATCTCAGTGCATAAAAAGAAAAATGTAAGTTGACGTACTCTTGCGGTCATTTATTGATCCAACCCAGTCAGTATCTATATAACCAATTAATTCATCGTTTTATTCAATTCGGTACCGTATGCCTACTTTCACGGTACCTTGAAGATAACGTAAGATCCTCTGTGCAGCAGCAAAATGAAATTTGCTAGGATTACTCATAAATCTTGATACCATATTCACTGCTTGAGCTACGTCAGGCCTCGTATGAGTTAAGTATAGTAGGGAACCTACTAATAAACTTTTGTATATGTTATCATCTACTTTCTTAGCTCCATTGAATTAATTTTTCATTCAATGCCATAGGAGTATCCAGAGGTTTGCAAATCTCCGTGTGAAATTTCTTGAGAAGATCCCTTGTATATTTTTCTTGATTAAAGAAAATCTCTCCCTTGGTCAGCTTTACTTGGATTCCAAGATAGTACTTCATGAGCCCCAAGTCCGTCATTTTGAATCCTTGCATGATGGACTCTTTTAACTCATTAGTGAATTTCACATCATTTCCAGTGTAGATAAGATCATTAACGTAAATACAAACAATGAGAAATTGTCCATCATTGTTTTCTTTAATATAGAGTGATGGTTCACTTTGACTCTTTTTGAATCCATTATTCATAAAATACTTGACAATTCTACTATTCCATGCTCTTGGAGCCTGCTTAAGTCCATAGAGTGCTTTTCGCAAACGACAAACTTTTTCTTCTTGCCCTGAAACTTCATAACCTTGTGGTTGTTCTACATACACTTCTTCTTCTAACACTCCGTTAAGAAATGTAGATTTCACATCAAGCTAATACACAAGAGTTCTTTTTGTGCAGCTATGGCTTACACCGTTCTGATTGTTTCAATACGAGCTACTGGAGAAAATGTCTCATTGATATCAACTCCGGCTTTTGAGCATATCCTTTAACAACAAGCGTTGTTCTGTGCTTTTGAATATTCCCATAATTCTCTAGTTTTGTTTTATAGATCCATTTTAAACCAATAACGCCTTTATCTTTAGGACATTCAACAAGTTCCAATGTCTTGTTTTTTTCAATCGTTGAAATCTTCTCATCCATTGTTTTTATCCAAACATCTTCTGTTGATGTCTCTTAAAAGGTAGAAGGTTCAGATGCAAATAAAGCAAATGTAGCCATATTATTTTCTTTGGATAATGAGAAATCATAATCATCTAAATAAAAAGGTCTTTTTCGTACTCTTCCTGGTTGATTCGAGATCGGAGATGAAAATGTTTCTCTTCTTTGTGTATTAGAAGCAGTCGATCTTTAAGGAGTGTTTATAGCATCATTTATTGTTGTTGGAGATAGTCCACATGAAGTGTTAGCTTCTTCTTGTATATGGATATTTACTTGTCTTTGAATGGTTTCATCGTCCCATTTCCATTCAGATTCGTCAAATATAACATCTCTGGAGACTGTTAGTTTCTTAGTTTTGGGATCTAAGATATGATGGCCTTTTTGATTCATTACTGTATCCCAAAAAATATATTTTCGTCTTTTGGGATCAAACTTATCTTTACCTTGATCTTTATTCAAGGCATATGCAACGCATCCAAAGATTTTCAAATTACTACTGACAGGTTTTCCACCGTTCCAAGCTTCATAAGGATTCTTGTTACGAACTGATTTAGTTGGAGAATGATTGAGTATGTAAATAGCTTTATTTATTGCTTCGGCCCATAAAATTTTAGGTAATCCTTTCTCTTCCATCACTTTTCTAACCATTTCAACAATTGTGCGATTCTTTCTTTCGGCTACACCATTCTGTTGAGGTGCTCTTGAGACCGTCAATTGTCTTCTTATACCTTCATCTCTACAATGTTCCATGAAAGGTTTACATATAAATTCACCCCCTCTATCAGTTCTCAATGTTTTTATCATATATCCACTTTGCCTTTCAACCAGTGCTTTAAATTGAAGAAAGACATTGAAAGAATCTGACTTTTGATTGATAAAATATATCCACATCATACGGGTATAATCATCAACAAAAAACAAAAAGTACCTCTTATTCCGTAGAGAAGGATTTCTTGTGGGGCCATATATATATATCTGCATGTACTAATTCAAGAAGAGCTTTGGATCTCCATGAATTTTTGGAAATGGCACGCGTGCATTTTGCCATATATGCATCTTTCACAAACTTGAAGATTTCTATCAATATTTGGTAATTCCACCACCATGTCTTTTTGTTTTAATAGATGTAATCCTTTTTGGTTACCGTAAATGCCATAGATAAAATTCATCCATAACATTTGCTTGCAACACCAACTTCCTTTTTTGTGGCAAGTGAATTGGAAATACTTTATTTTTAGCTATTTGTACTTTTGCCAATGTTGTACCAGATTTCTTGCCGAATATCATGCATTCTTCGTTATTGAAATTTGCTGCGTATCCTCTTTGGACTAGTTGCCCAACACTAAGAAGATTATGTGCCAAATTCGATACATAAGAACACCATATATGTATTTTGTATCATTTGATTTTCCATTGACAACAATGACCCATTTTCCTTCGACATTCGCCTTTTTACCATCACCTAAGGTGACTTGATTGGTAGTATTCGTGTCCAATTTGACAAACAAATCTTTATTTCTTGTCATGTGGTTACTACATCCACTATCTAAAAACCAAATATTATCAGATTTATTTTGTGCATGTATGCACGTAAGAAATAGTTGTTCATCACCTTCTCCATTTATGGTAAAATTTGATTCATTTGCATCATTTTCATTTTGATGTCAACAACTTTTTTTTGAGAATGATTTAGATTCGACATCTCTTACATCTATGATTGCATTTAGATGATTGATGGCTAGAATTACCACAAATACGACAAGAATTATTTGACCTTTGTTGATATTTGGTATTGCCCGCGACTTCTTCCTCGACCACGACCAAAATTTTGGGTACCACGACCTCTTCCATGCTTATACCCTCTTTGGTTTCCTCCTCGTTTCTCTGAATTTCCTTGGTATTGTTTGTTTGATACATTCAATTGGGATTGGAATGCTTAGTCAACAGACTGATCAACATTTGTATTTCTTTTCAATCTTTGCTCTTGTGAATTAAATCCAAGGATCCCATCAACTCATGCATTGTGAGTGATGACAAGTCTCTAGACTCTTCTATTATAAAGGCGGCAGAATTATAACTATCGACCATACTTCTCAATACTTTCCGAACAACTCTCTTTTCTTCTATGGTGTCAACGAGACATCTTATTTGATTAACTATCTCTGTGACTCGTGAAAAGCATACTTGGATGTTTTCTGTCTTTTTCATCTCAAAGTTATCAAAATATGTCCATAAAGTTTGCAATTTAATTGCAACAACTTTTTCATTTCCAAGAAATTCTCTCTAATGTATCCCAAACATCTTTAGATTTTTTTTAATTCGTACAAAAGGAGAAATATTTTTTTATACACGAATGCATGACTATATCGTAATTCCAATGCATCTTTTTTCTAATTTTCCTTGTATATCTTTTGTTGTGCTTCATTAGCACTTTCGGGAAGGTCTACATAGCTATCTTCCACGAGCTCCCATAAATCTTGAGATATAAAAAAGGTTTGCATTTGACTACTCCAGTAGTCATAATGTTCACCATCAAAAATAGGAAGTGTTGATTGAAAACACGAGAAAGTTGGGGTTGACTTTCTTGTAACCATATTTTGCTCAGATAAAAATTTGTTGGAGACAACGGAGGTATAATAGGGTTATATTCTCCAAAATACTATATATATGCAAAATAATATATCTAAATAAACAGAGCTGCAAGACCTACTTTATATTATGAATTAATGGAGAATGATGTATATAATATGTTACCCCCTCCGTCCCAGATTAATTGTTACACTTTCCTTTTTCGTCCGTCCCAGATTAGTTGTTACACTTCTAAATTAGGAATGATCCCACAATTATTATATTGTCTCTCTCTTCCCGCTAATTTTTTTCCCCACACTCTCATTCAATCAAATTAATCGTGAATTTTGATAGGAAACAGACTGTGCAACCTTCAATGCTTTTATAGAACTACAGTGTATATATTATGGTGATTGTTTTGTCCTTGCAGGTGCTCTTAATGACCAGAATTTTAATGTTAAGCCTCGTGATCTCAACCGGCCGCTTTCTAATTTTCAGTCTTCCCTTCATGAGATCACTGCTATTGCTACAGAACCGTTCTCTTTGCCTTCAGATGTTGAAAGCGAGATTGGTGGGAAGGCGGTTGAACATCGGACCTACATTAATATTGATCCAAAAACTAGTAAAGGTCCAAATATTCGATTTTTCACATTGGGCATGACTATTATTTGAATTTGTGCTTGTTCGTAATGTTTGGAAAGTAAATACTTATCCCCTATACAATAAAGTTTAGTAAAATGTGTATGCCTTAACATCTTTTCTAGTCTTTTCTACTATTAGGGTCCTAGAGTCCTAAACAGTCCTCTCATTTTCTTTTTGATTTAGGGAAGTGTTTTTCATCACCTTTAATTGGGTGTTCATTAGATTTGGAAAATGATTTTGATTCTTTATTACATTTCAGAATTTTTGGATCAGAATTAGGGATTAAGTTAATATATAAACATTTAATACATTTTTTTTGTACATTTTTTTGGGGGAGGATGGGGGCAGTGTGAGGGCTATGGCTAGCCCTTTTGTGGTGTAAAGTAGCTTTATACCAACAGTTCTTTCACTGTTTCACTGCAAGGTAGTAGATGTACTTCAATACTTTCCCTTTTATTTAATTTATTACTTTTAGTACAGATATTGTACTTCTTTTTCTTTGGCATTATTTGCCTCTGTTATTTAGACCCTTTTTTTTTTGCCTTGTACTTTCTTTTTTAATTATTTACCTTCCTGTTTAGACTCTCATTGCCCTATGTAATTTTATTTTTATTTTTATTAATAGGCAATTCGTGGTTCTATTGCTTTTATTGAGCATATATACACCTGTTTACTATACTCTTTATACAGTGCCTCTTTGTTTTCTCATCTAACTTTGCATCTCTGTTCTTAAGAATCAGAAAGCTCATTGAGGTAGTTTTATTTCCTTGGTTTCTTTGGTGCTTGTAAATACAAATTCCCTAAGATTATGATAACAAATCGACTGCAAATATTTCCCTAATACGCTTTCCCTGGACATTATTTGATCTACATTTGACAACTTCCCTAAATATGGTGACAACAGATCAAAAAATCACACATTGACATTTTATGTTCTCCCACTTTGATGAGCTTTTTTATTTTATTCTTTTGCACATAACTGGTTCTCTTCATTTTGTGCTTCTGCTTTGTCTAGCGTTTGTATGCGTCGTTTCTTCTAGCTTCTTCTTTTGTCTTGAATCTCTTAGTTTCATGCATTCTGTTGTATATACTTTTAACACACCGAAACTTTCAAGTTCTATGTGGGTAACTAGATCGGGAAACATCTAATCAAGAATTTTGCTTAGAAATTTGGCTGGAGTTTGTGATGTTTTTCTGGCTGCTGCTAGGTTTAAATTTCTTAATTAGATAAAGGATAGGGTTTTCTATCTTGTGAATGTGCTCAGTATCCTTTGTAAATCGTAGTTGATATTTTGTATTCACTAAACTTTTAAATAGGCTATTTCAGGTTTAGATTAAATAAAAATCATACATTTACATGTAGGGGACACTTACATGCCTGCAGTATCACCTTCAAAGCTTAAGCTCATTATCTCCCTGTGGTGTACCTGCCTTGTCTCTTGAGGTTCATGCATTCAGGGTAGTCCTCGGATTATAAGGGTTTAGGGGGTTAGGTTATTCCATGTGGTTTCTTACTGATTTCATTCCTCAATTGCTCTGACTTGCAGTGCGTATACTAACAACCCTTAGCTTTTGGCTCTCGTTATAGATGTTTTAGGGGATTATCTATTCATTGACGATGTTAGCCTTTGTGGTGTTTTCAAACTCATCTCATTGTCATACCCTAGCTCTGCTATAAATTGCTTTCCTTTTCATTCCCCTGTTGTTTAGTTGGTTTGTTTGTGACCAAACCATTTTGTCGTTATTCTATAGGGACTTTGCCGTAGGCTTAAACTAAAGGACCTTTTGTAGGGGATAGGTTATCAACTCATCCTCCTCATTAGCCTAAGACGTCCTTATAAGTTCTGTTTTGCTCTAACTTTGCGCCCGAACTTCGCGTTCTCGCCATTACAAGTCATGGCTACCACGCCCATCCAGGTTGTGATTCCCTTCCACCCTCTGCTCCTGCAGATAACTGCATGCCTGCATTTTCCTGATCCGGTATACCAACTCCTGGATGTGTCAAAGAACAATGGGTGTGTTGTTGTCAAGACTGACCGCGGTCCCATTGCCTACATTTATGTTGGTGGAGAGGCTGGGAATATAGGAGACTCTTGTGAGATGGCAGCTCAGAAAGTCGTTCGTGACCTTATGACAAAGTACAACGTTTTTGTTGAAGATATCACTTCCCGTAGGACCGATAGCTTTGCCCGGTGTGCTAGCCTGTATCGCCTCAAAAGGGAAGAGTTAGAACGGGTGGGAAAAGGGGCACCTAAGATTGACATGCCCGAGGGCTTCTGTGAGGGTGTAGCTGATGCTTCTAAGTACGTTGCTGTGGACTATATGTCTGTCTTGCGATCCGTCTTTAGGAAGGTTTCAATACTCAGCACTCCTATTCAGACCCTTGAGCACAACCCTGAACAATACACTTCATGGTTCACACTTACAACTCCACAAAACAACCTTGGGTTTGAGTGCATCTTGAGTGATTATTGCCCTACTCTTGCTGCAGCTAAGCAAAGCCTTGCAAAAAAGGCACTCGCTTATATAATGGCAGCTTTCAATGTTGAGGTTGTTGATGCGAATTACAACCCTACAAGGTCAAAGTTTGATGTTTTGTTGTGCGCCCTTGAAAGGGAGAGTTGCGTGACCGTGCTGGAGCGCGTCCAAGGTATCAAAGAAGCTATGGAACCTTCGTTGTTGCTTGTGGAGCAAGACTGCTTGACTCCTCACGGTGCAGCTTACCAAATTCCTAGCATTGTCTCCCCCCCACTCCCTCTAAAGAAGTGCAAATCCAAGCCAGGTGCTGTAGGGGCTGTTGTTGTTGCTACTTCCAGCCGTGAAGTGCCTCTGTTCTTCTCAGACCTGCCTGACGTCGAGACAGTTTTTAAGCGTCCTAAATTCGCTTAGGTTATTGTAGACGGGATCCTTTTGTTAGGGTAGTTGCAGGATGCACCCATGTATCTTTATTTTCCTTTTAAGTTCATTAGGTTCATGTTGTAGGCCTGTGTTTGGCACTTATTGTGGCTGTTGTTTCCTCAGGCGCATCTTCTGTATACAGCCACATACTTTTGGTTAGTTATATAACCTATAGTGTGTTTCACTATGCATAATGGAATGAAGTTTGTTTGTGCGTTTAAAACTGGTGTCCCTTCTTTATTTTGTTCCTACATGCATGTGTATTACTCATTTGTCCTAATGTCGTGGGCGTTTTGTTTACCTTCCTCTATTTGAAACTTGGAAATATGTTGGTGACCTCCATGTTAGATCACAGTGAATATGTTTTAGTGCAGTTGATTCTCCTGTAGTGGTTCCTGGATTCTCCTGCAGAAACAAGCGGCTAAATTGCCCCAGTAGCCTATTGCCTTAGGTATGACTAGCAGCAACGTGCATCTGACAAGACTGTAATACATGGTCTGAAATGACTTTATTGAATGAGTGTTGCAGAACCCTACCTGTTTCTCTTGAGTTGGTTTTGGTCGTTGCCTCTGGCCAGTGCACTATCTATTAAACCTGATGGGTAACTTCCTCTGCTTGTGTGTCTACATTGTTATTCTCGTGTGTCTTGCTGCTAATAGATGTTTGTTCTCCATGGGTATCAGATAAGCTACTACTGGGCCAGTCATCACTTGTATCGCGGCGGAGTAAACGGTTGAGAATGACTCAAGCCTTATCACACAGTGGTTCCCATAGGTCATACAACTTTCAAAAACTTCTATTTATTAGTGCAGAATACAAATATTCTTAACAAACAAGACTACTGACTTTTTTTGCAATGCGTAGTGGATCAACTGAAAGTAGACCAGCGTCATCCAGTAGGTTTGCTGCAAACTGCACACCAACTTCTGTTGAGCCATCCAGTAGCGCTGCTGCAAATTGCACACCATCTTCTGCTGAGCCCTTGGTCCGTCCAAAAGACCCTAATTTTCCTCCACTTCAAGGCACACAGTGCAGCAAACGTGCTAGAACTGTACAAGGCATACCAAAAAAAACGCGCCAACCAAAAGCACCAAGTAAGTACATTTGTTATTTGTGTCGAGTCATTTTCATCTTGTGTCACAACCTGGTTCATAACACCCACATGGCTAATATTTTAGGTGTACACCAGAGGTACATGGGGAAGTAATTGGTCAGCCATTGCCACCTGGACCATTGACATTATCTCAGCCTCAGTATTGCCCAAAATGCAACGCAAAAAAATTTGCATTTGAGTCACTGCATTTCTGTTGTGGCGATGGAGAAATAGAGATAGCTTCTGATGCATATCCCGATGAGCTTGCGAGGCTATACACTTCTCAAGAGGAAGATGCCTTGCATTTCAGGAAATATGGTCGTCTATACAACAATCTTTTTGCTTTTAGCTCCCTCGGAGGGAAATTTGATGCTAAAACTCATAAAGGAAATGTCTTTAAATTGCATGGCCAAATATATCATTATATACCTGATCTGCTTCCTAATGACCAAAATCCTAAATATCTCCAACTGTATTTCTACGATGGTCAACATGAATCTGCAAACCGAGTTAACTGTTTCCCAGAATTATTATAGATAAACTAATGGAAATTACTCAAAAAAATCCGTATGCTAGATTCTTCCGATCCTTAAAAGAAATCGAAATTAGTGAAAGTACACATATTGTTCTAAATAAGAACACGGTTCTGGATCAACGTGTTTATAACACCCCTACAACGGATGAAGTTGCTGTCATATGGCCCACATATCCTTGTTTCAGGAAAAATCTAATGAGTCGCATCGGATCATGCACTTTTATGGTTGTTATGATCCATTGCAGTACCCATTGTTGTTTCCATACGGAGATTGTGGGTGGAACCAAGGACTTAAAAAGATGTCTACTGGTGGTAGACGACAGCTTGACATCGAGCAGGATCCTGTGTTGTTGTGTGCTGTTCACACTGCTGAGGACCTTCTCTCGGAGGAAGCTACACGTATGCCTGTCGTGTTTATACTAGCCTCAACTCATTTATATTTGTCAAACATATTTATGCTCCTGTGTGTGAGACCTTACTATTTCTGTCCTCTTTTTCAGGTGCAACTTCCAGCCATTCTAATGTGGACAAGCACATCTTGTGCAGACAGTACTACGCGTACAAGATCCAGAGTCGCCCTAACAACCTACTGCTCAGAGCAGGTCGTTGCTTTCAACAAGACATTGTAGACATGTACGTCAAAATCGAGAATACTCGCCTTGATTTCTTCCGTAACAATCAGGCAACCATAAAGGCAGATCTCTACCAAGGCATTCTAGATACTGTGGTGAGTGGGGAGAACAGTGCAGCTAATGTTGGTCATCGCGTTATATTGCCTCCAACTTTTCTCGGAGGGCCTCGAGATATGAAGAAACGGTACTTGAATGCAATGTCGCTGGTCCAACGGTATGGAAAGCCTGATTTGTTTGTCACAATGACATGCAATGTAAATTGGCCAGAAATCAAGGCTGAGTTGGCTGCTGGAGAAGAGGCCCAAAATTGTCCGGACTTGGTTGCCAGAATTTTTCGTGCCAAGTTGCTTACACTTAAAAAACAGATTATGGAAAAGCATGTGTTCGGCGAAGTTGCTGCAATGATCTATGTGTTAGGTTATGATACATATGACAATTCATAAATCATGCGGAAAAACCATAAAGCCAGGAAAATTATATTCACATAATCATTTAGCATAGAATTGATGCATACATGTTGTAGCGTGCCTTCCCTAGCTGCGCCCGAACCGAACAAGAACAAGTCTTTAGGACTCCAAATGTCGTCCCTCCGTAGATAGTCCACAGTACGTCCGGATCCGCCTCAAGTTAGACCAACTAGAATCGCCCTTAAGGTTACTAGGAATTTCGGCTATGTGTTTGCAAGTGTATGGCTGATTTTTCTTTCAAAAACTTACCCTTTGAATACTTCAATCGTACCCGCAAATAATGACCCTAGGCCCTTATTTATAGAGGTTTGGAAAAGGAACTGGAATCCTATTAGGATACTAATTAGTTAAACTAGAATCCTAGTAGGACTCTAACTAATTAATTTTATCCTTTTAGGATTAGGAATTTAATCATCATACAAATCCTACACAATTTAGGTTTCGTATGTGAACACAAACTCTACACGAGCATGACCCACGAGCGTGCAGGCCATGCCCGCGCACAGCCCACACGGCCGCTCGGCCCACGCGAGCCGCAAGCCCAGGCGAGCAACGTCACAGCTCGCAGCCCATTGCTGCGCGCGCTGCCATGGCCTGCTAGGCCTGGCCTTGCGCTGGGCCTGGCGTGGCCTTGGCTGTTCGTGTGGCGCGCTTGGCTTGCTGGGCGATGGCCTGGCTTCGTGCTGGGCCTTCGTCCGGCAGGCCTCGTCCGATGCTTATTCGTACGATACGCTTCCGATTAAATTCCCGGTTCCGAAATTCATTTCCGATACGAACAATATTTAATATTTCCGATTCCGGAATTAATTTCCGTTTCGAACAAATATTTAATATTTCCGTTTCCGGAATTATTTTCCGATTCCGATAATATTTCCGATTCTGACAATATTTTCGTTTCCGGCAATATTTCCGATTCCGGCAATATTTCCATTTCCGATAATATTTTCCGATACGTACCATGTGTCCGTTTCCGGCAACATCTACGACTTGGATAATATTTATATTTCCGATACTATCCATATTTCCGTTTCCGGCAATATCATTGTTTCCGGAGTATTCATTTCTTGCTTGTGACGATCTCAGCTTCCACTGAAACCAAGATCCGTGGATTCCGAATATCCATAGATAGAGTATTTAATGCCATTAAATACTTGATCCGTTTACGTACTATTTGTGTGACCCTACGGGTTCAGTCAAGAGTAAGCTGTGGATTAATATCATTAATTCCACTTGAACTGAAGCGGCCTCTAGCTAGGCATTCAGCTCACTTGATCTCACTGAATTATTAACTTGTTAATTAATACTGAACCGCATTTATTAGACATAACATAGAAAGCATACTTGGACCAAGGGCATTATTTCCTTCAGTCTCCCACTTGTCCTTAGGGACAAGTGTGCATTTCCTAATTCCTTTGTCGCTCGATGCTTGCTCTTGAACATAAGGTAAGAGTTGTCATCCTTATTATGTCCAGAGGTGTTTCTCGGTTTCAGAGTTCAACTGATCAAATAAAAAGATAATCATAGCCTATGATTCATCCGAGCACGGCCATGCATTTCACAGTTTCTAGCTCTCCGAGTGGCCTTGTACAACTTTTAAGCATCTCATCCCGATTTATGGGAGGACGATCCCAATCTTGCGATCTTGAGATTAGACTTCGTTTGATAGGTGATTACCTGAGCGTTGCCTTTATGGCCTCCTTTTACGGTGCGACGGTTGGTCAACGTCAAAGCAACCAGTTCTAAAACAACTAATCTCAAATCACTCAGGTATTGAGTATTTAGTGTCTAATAATTTTAATGAAATTTACTTATGACAGATTTTCATCTCTTACAGTAAAGTTTCATAGGTCTTGTCCGATACTAGTCTTCCCAAAGTAAGTATCTATGCAAATGATTATGACATTGCCATGTCCACATAGTTCAAGAAACAGAACTACTAGTCATCTTGCATTCTAATCGTCTAACGTTTTCTATGCGTCTAGTTTTATAGAAAACTCTGACTAGGGACCATTTTCAACCTTTGACATTCAAGTTCACTTGATAGACATTTCTTAGTCACAGGACTGGTCTTGACAGTCTATCTTGAATATATCGTCAAATTGAAGGGACTCATCATTTAATAAACCACAAATTAAATGGGAAAATGAATTCTCTTCATTTATTGTGAATGATTAACCAATAATGTTTTACAAAGATTTAAACTCTAAAACTTTAAAACATTAAACAAGGATATCAAAGCCATTCTCCAATATGCTTGATTCCCATAGCTGTAGTGTGCGAGTTGTGCTTCGCCTGCGGCAGAGGTTTAGTCAATGGATCTGATATGTTGTCATCAGTTCCAATCTTGCTTATCTCGACTTCTTTTCTTTCAACGAACTCTCGTAGAAGGTGAAATCTACAAAGTACATGCTTGACTCTCTGGTGGTGTCTAGGCTCCTTTGCCTGTGCAATAGCTCCGTTATTATCACAATACAGGGCTATTGGTCCTTTAATGGAGGGGACTACACCAAGTTCACCTATGAACTTCCTTAGCCATATAGCTTCCTTTGCTGCTTCATGTGCAACAATGTACTCCGCTTCAGTTGTAGAATCCGCAATGGTGCTTTGCATAGCACTTTTCCAGCTTACTGCACCTCCGTTGAGGCAGAAGACAAACCCAGACTGTGAGTTGAAATCATCTTTATCGGTTTGGAAACTTGCGTCCGTATAGCCTTTAACAATTAATTCATCATCTCCACCATAGACCAGGAAGTCATCTTTGTGCCTTTTCAGGTACTTCAGAATATTCTTGGCAGCAGTCCAATGCGCCTCTCCTGGATCTGACTGGTATCTGCTCGTAGCATTGAGTGCGTACGCAACATCCGGGCGTGTACATATCATAGCATACATTATTGAACCAATAAATGATGCATATGGAATCCCATTCATTCGTCTACGCTCATCAAGTGTTTTTGGGCACTGAGTCTTGCTTAGAGTTATTCCATGAGACATGGGTAGGTAGCCTCGCTTGGAGTCTGCCATCTTGAACCTATCAAGCACCTTATTGATATAAGTGCTTTGACTAAGTCAGATAATCTTTTTAGATCTATCTCTGTAAATCTTGATGCCCAATATGTACTGTGCTTCTCTAGATCTTTCATCGAAAAACATTTCCCAAGCCAAATCTTGACAGAGTTCAACATAGGAATGTCATTTCCGATAAGTAATATGTCGTCGACATATAATACTAGGAAAGCAATTTTGCTCCCACTGACCTTCTTGTATACACAAGATTCGTCTGCGTTCTTGATGAAACCAAAATCACTGACTGCTTCATCAAAACGTATATTCCAGCTCCTGGATGCCTGCTTCAATCCGTAGATTGATTTCTTTAGCTTGCATACCTTTTTAGCATTCTTTGGATCCTCAAAACCTTCAGGCTGTGTCATAAACACAGTTTATGTTAAAATGCCGTTTAAGAAAGCAGTTTTGACATCCATCTGCCATATTTCGTAATCGTAATATGCAGCGATTGCTAACATTATCTGAATAGACTTTAGCATTGCAACTGGTGAAAAGGTTTCATCGTAATCCACGCCATGGACTTGCCTGTAACCTTTTGCAACCAATCTAGCTTTGAAAACTTCAAGTTTCCCATCCTTGTCCTTTTTCAGTTTGAAAACCCATTTGCTTCCAATGGCTTGGTAGCCATCTGGCAAATCGACCAAATCCCATACTTTGTTTTCAGACATGGAGTCTAATTCAGATGGCATGGCTTCTTGCCATTGCTTGGAGCTAGGGCTTGTCATAGCTTGTTTGTAAGTCGCAGGTTCATCACTTTCAAGTAATAGAACGTCATAGCTCTCGTTCGTCAAAATACCTAAGTACCTTTCCGGTTGAGATCTATATCTTTGCGATCTATGCGGGGTAACATTTCTAGATTGACCATGATTCTCACCAGATTCTTCTAAGGATCTCTGAGTTTCATCCTGAATGTCATATTGAGCATTCTCTAGAGTTTGTTGTTCGACTCGAATTTCTTCGAGGTCTACTTTTCTCCCACTTGTCATTTTGGAAATGTGATCTTTCTCCAAAAATACACCATCTCGAGCAACAAACACCTTGTTCTCAGATGTATTGTAGAAGTAATACCCCTTTGTTTCCTTTGGATAGCCCACAAGGATACATTTGTCAGATTTTGGATGAAGTTTGTCTGAAATTAATCGTTTGACGTATACTTCACATCCCCAAATCTTAAGAAAAGACACTTTTGGAGGCTTTCCAAACCATAACTCATATGGAGTCTTTTCGACAGCTTTAGACGGAGCTCTATTTATAGTGAGTGCAACTGTATTTAGTGCATGTCCCCAAAATTCTAATGGAAGTTCGGCCTGACCCATCATTGACCTGACCATGTCTAGCAAGGTTTTGTTCCTCCGTTCCGACACACCGTTCCATTGTGGTGTTCCAGGAGGAGTCAATTCTGATAGAATTCCACATTCTTTCAGATGTTCATCAAATTCATAGCTCAGATATTCACCGCCTCTATCAGACCGCAGTGCCTTAATCTTCTTGCCTGATTGATTCTCTACTTCACTCTGAAATTCCTTGAATTTGTCAAAGGATTCAGACTTATGCTTCATTAGGTAGACATAACCATATCTACTGAAGTCATCAGTGAAAGTGATAAAGTAGCTGAAACCACCTCTAGCATTTGTACTCATTGGTCCACATACATCTGTATGGATTAAACCCAATAGTTCATTTGCTCTTTCTCCAACTTTAGAGAAAGGTTGCTTTGTCATTTTGCCAAGTAAACATGATTCGCATTTACCATAATCCTCTAAGTCAAATGGTTCTAGAATTCCTTCCTTTTGAAGTCTTTCTAAGCGTTTCAAGTTTATATGGCCTAATCGACAATGCCACAGATAGGTGAGATCTGAATCATCCTTTTTGGCCTTTTTGGTATTTATGTTATAAACTTGTTTGTCGTGATCTAATAAATAAAGTCCATTGACTAATCTAGCAGATCCATAAAACATCTCTTTAAAATAAAACGAACAACTATTGTCTTTTATTAAAAAGGAAAATCCCTTAGCATCTAAGCAAGAAACTGAAATGATGTTTTTAGTAAGACTTGGAACATGGAAACATTCTTCCAGTTCCAAAACTAGCCCGGAGGGCAACGACAAATAATAAGTTCCTACAGCTAATGCAGCAATCCGTGCTCCATTTCCCACTCGTAGGTCGACTTCTCCCTTGCTTAACTTTCTACTTCTTCTTAGTGCCTGTGGATTGGAACATAAGTGTGAGCCACAACCTGTATCTAATACCCAAGAAGTTGAATTAGCAAGTATACAGTCTATAACGAAAATACCTGAAGATGGAACGACTGTTCCGCTCTTCTGATCTTCCTTTAGCTTTGGACATTCTCTTTTGTAATGGCCTATTCCATCACAATAAAGACAGCTTGATGTGGACTTGTCCTGCTTTGATTTAGCATTGCCCTTGGACTTTCCACTTTTCTTGAACGGTCTCCTTCTAGCCTTGAGTAAATCTTTGGCTTCACAGTCCAGTATTATTTCAGCCTTTCTGACAAGGTGAACAAATTCTGCAACTGTTTCTTCTCTTGGTTCACTTAGGTATAGTTGCTTGAAGCGACCAAACCCACTGTGTAGTGAATTGAGCAAGATAGAGACTTCCATCCTTTCGCTTATTGGTGTTCCTAGTAGACTTAGGCGATCAAAGTATGAACGCATAAGATCCACATGGAACCTCAGTGGGACGCCTACCCTCTGTTTAGTCCGAAGGAGCTGAACATGTGTTTCTTGGACTTCCATCCTATAACACCTGTTGGGAGAACTAACCTTTTGCCCAGACATTGATTCAATCAACTCATGGACGTTCAGGTCCCTGTCCTCCGTGCTTCCACGACAGATATCCCTCAGATTCTTGATGAGCGTTAAAGGTTCATAGGCTACAAACCTTCTAGCCCAATCATCAGGGATATTGTTCAGCATGAGACTCATAACCTTTTTGAGATTCGCATCCCAGGCGAAAAATCTCTCAGGGGTCATGTCTCTGGCATAGTAGCTTGGCATGGGATGTGATAGTACATACTCAAGTCCATTGAGTCTGACTATTTCAACTAGCTTAGCTTCCCATTCAAGAAAATTTGCCAGGTTCAGCTTGACCATAAGCTCAGAACCCATGATGATGTTTTGATTGTTGTTTGCCATAGTTAAAACTACAATTGAAAAGAATAAACAAATAAATAACCATTCACAGTTTCTCTTAATAAACTTTAAATTCTAGCATACATGCATAATTCAATGTTCATTAAGAATTTTATTCAAGTTATGTGTTCCGGCAGGTGTGAATAAAATGATTCCAAGATCCTAAAATCATTGAAGAACTAAGCACAGTTTGTCGACTTAATCCTAAAACATCTTAGGTAAGCAAAAGCCTTTTGCTAATAGTCTAGAAACTATTCTTTGTTGATAGGTACGTCTAAGAACTTATTAGGTAAACCTATCGATTTTTCCACGACATAAAAGGACTCCTTACTTATATCGTTGAGTTTCACCAAAACTAACATGTACTCACAATTGTTTGTGTACCTTGCCCCTTTAGGACCAATAAGTTGTAAGGGTATGATACATATGACAATTCATAAATCATGCGGAAACAACCATTAAGCCAGGAATACATATTATTTACACATAATCATATAGCATAGTCTAGAAGCATACTCTTTGTTGCGTGCCTTCCCTAGCTGCGCCCGAACCGAACAAGAACAAGTCTTTAGGACTCCAAGTGTCGTCCCTCCGTAGATAGTCCACAGCACGTCCGGATCCGCCTTAAGATTGACCAACTAGAATCGCCCTTAAGGTACTAATAATTTCGGCACTTTTAGGCAAGGTATGTGACTGAATTTTTCTCTCAAAAACTCACTTTGAATACTTGAAAACTCGTTATAAATTGTGAACCCAGGCCACATATTTATAGGGGTATGGAAAGAGAATTGGAATCCTACTAGGATACGAATTAATTAAATTAGAATCCTAGTGGAACTCTTATTTAATTAATTTATCTTTTAGGATTAGGAATTTAATCATTAAACGAATTCTATACGCTTTAGGATTCGAGTAACACACTTCAAGTAATACGCTAGCACCGCACGCAGGCCTTGCGGCCCACGCACAGCGCCAGCCCACTCGTCGCAGCCCCGCGCGCGCGCCCAAGCTTCGGCTGGGCCTGGCTTTTGCGCTGGGCCTGGTCGCATGCTTGGCGTGTGGTTGTTGCGCTTGGCTTGCTGGGCGATGGCCCCGACTTTGTGCTGGGCCTTCGTCTGGCAGGCCTCGTCCGATGCTAATTCGTACGATGCGCTTCCGATTAAATTCTCGATTCCGGAATTCATTTCCGATACGAACAATATTTAATATTTCCGATTCCGGTATTAATTTCCGTTTCGAACAAATATTTAATATTTCCGTTTCCGGAATTATTTTCCGATTCCGATAATATTTCCGATTCAGACAATATTTCCGTTTCCAGCAATATTTCCGATTCCGGCAATATTTCTATTTCCGATAATATTTTCCGATACGTACCATGTTTCCGTTTCCGGCAACATCTACGATTTGGATAATATTTATATTTCCGATACGATCCATATTTCCGTTTCCGGCAATATCATCGTTTCCGGAGTATTCATTTCTTGCCTGTGACGATCTCAGCTCCCACTGAAACCAAGATCCGTCGATTCCGAATATCCATAGATGGAGTATTTAATGCCATTAAATACTTGATCCGTTTACGTACTATTTGTGTGACCCTACGTGTTCAGTCAAGAGTAAGCTGTGGATTAATATCATTAATTCCACTTGAACTGAAGCGGCCTCTAGCTAGGCATTCAGCTCACTTGATCTCACTGAATTATTAACTTGTTAATTAATACTGAACCGCATTTATTAGACTTAACATTGAATGCATACTTGGACCAAGGGCATTATTTCCTTCAGTCTCCCACTTGTCCTTAGGGACAAGTGTGCATTTCCTAATTCCTTTGTCGCTCGATGCTTGCTCTTGAACATAAGGTAAGAGTTGTCATCCTTATTATGTCCAGAGGTGTTCCTCGGTTTCAGAGTTCAACTGATCAAATAAACAGATAATCATAGCCTATGATTCATCCGAGCACGGCCATGCATTTCACAGTTTCTAGCTCTCCGAGTGGCCTTGTACAACTTTTAAGCATCTCATCCCGATTTATGGGAGGACAATCCCAATCTTGCGATCTTGAGATTAGACTTCGTTTGATAGGTGATTACCTGAGCGTTGCCTTTATAGCCTCCTTTTACGGTGCGACGGTTGGTCAACGTCAAAGCAACCAGTTCTCAAACAAGTAATCTCAAATCACTCAGGTATTGAGGATTTAGTGTCTAATAATTTTAATGAAATTTACTTATGACAGATTTTCATCTCTTACAGTAAAGTTTCATAGGTCTTGTCCGATACTAGTCTTCCCAAAGTAAGTATTTATGCAAATGATTATGACATTGCCATGTCCACATAGTTCAAGAAACAGAACTACTAGTCATCTTGCATTCTAATCGTCTAATGTTTTCTATGCGTCCAATTTTATAGAAAACTCCGACTAGGGACCATTTTCAACCTTTGACATTCAAGTTCACTTGATAGACATTTCTTAGTCACAGGACTGGTCCTGACAGTCTATCTTGAATATATCATCAAATTGAAGGGACTCATCATTTAATACTAAACCAAGATTAAATGGAATATGAAAATACATTTCATATATGATAAATGTTCAACCCCATTGTTTTACAACCATGGGCCTCAAACCCATCTTTAAAACAGTTCATGGAATTCAAAGCTATGCTTGATTTCCAGTGCTACAACGTGAGTGTTGCTTCTCACTTGTTGCATAGGTTTAGTTATCACGCTTTGCCAATCTTAACATCCTTTTCATCGAATGTTCTTCGATATATGATGATAAGAACTTTTGAGTATGTTTATTTTGTGATCTAGTCTTTCTTGCTACATTAGTGGTTCTACGCATTTTGAAATAAAGAACCATTAAGTCAACAGACATGTGATCTTCCCAAGTTCAATGAAGAACTTATATAAACAACTCTATTTTATTGCTTCTTAGGCAATAATTACTTTTACTTCAATTGTTTAGGTTGCTAGTGATGCTTTGGTTGGATTTACTTATCCAAGCAGTTCACAAATATGTGGAAGACTTTCCAGCTGTATCTTAGAACATAGAAATTAATATTCAATTTCCCACGCAACAACTCATGGTCTCCAATCCATGTTGCCATTTCAAAACACGATGCTCTATAGCTCGTCCTTATCAATGGTTAACTCCAAAGGGTCTTGCTTGATCCTTTGCCAGTGTTTATGCGTGTAGCATCAATATTTAGCATATCTTTATTTCCTTGAATCAAGAACTATTCCTATGTACCTTTTCAAGTACCATAAGTATTCTTGATCTCATCTAGTTGATCTTCACTTAGATCAATAGAGATTGGTATATGTTCGTCATGCCTAAAGTCATACGATACGTTTTTGGCGATCCTCATATTATATTATACATGATAAATTCTTTTGCAGAATAATTCCCAATTGAATTCTATTCATGTAACTTTAGCTTATCTAGTTTCAGTAGATACTAAATTCAGCTAAATTCTTTGACATATAATATAGGTTAAGAATCTCATTTAGACTCTTTGATGTTTAACTCAGTAAATGCTTATACATAGTTCAAACATCCTTTTACTTAGATTTATTCACATGGGTCGAATATCTCCAATGGAGTATTTCGTGTTTGATTTAGTAAATGCCATTACTTAATCCAAAACAATATTATAAGATCTTTGTAAATAGATCTTAGTACCCAGTATGTACTAAGTTTCGCCTTGGTCCATCATTGATGAATAATCTCAAATCTAAGTATTTAGCATTTGAATGTTATTTCACAATAGAGAGATATGTGTGTGACACACATAGGACCAATTAAGTTTTACGTACTCCCACTAAACTTCTTATATATCTATAAGAATCATGTATATTTTATGAAACTAAAATACTTATTAGCTTCACTAAAATACAATTCCAATTCCCAATTGCTTGCTTAAATCTGTACTTAGATTTCATAAGCTTAGCATTCATTTCAAGCATTATTTGGATCCACAAATCCTATGACATGTCATGTACATAGTTTCTTCCAACATTTGATTGAGGAATACGTTTTGTCATCCAATTGCCATATGTACCAATATGCAATCAATGCTTGAATTATAGACTTAAGCATTACGATTTTGCATGAGGTTTCAACACAATCCACACCGTGAATTTGCTTGTAACCTTTAGCAACTAATCTAGCTTTGTGTGTGAACACAATTTCATGTTTGATGGTTTTTATCCTTAAAACAAACTTGCAACCAATAAGTGTGAAACTATTCTTGCAAATCAACAAAATTTCAATTTTGTCATCAAAAGATTGAGTATGTTTTATGGTCTCTAACCATTTAAAACATTTGAGTCTATATATGGCCTCTAACCTTTTTAGGGAATCTGGGTTTCGTCATAGCTTTCTCACAGGTCACAAACTCATGATAATAGTTTGACTGCAAGTTGTAGGTTTCTTCACTATCTAATAGAAGAATCTCAAAGTTTCAGTGACTTGAACTCTATGCCTACTTGGGTATAGAACATCAAACAAATAGAATATTAATAGCCACTTGAAAGTCCTTTAAATATTCTGTTCCCTTTGAAGCACTTGTAAAGTCTTCTAAGAGATGTCTATTCTTTAAAGCCACTTCTAAAGTCCTTAAAGAATAAGTTCAGATTTTCTGAAGTACTTCGAAAAGCCTCCGGAATGTCCGTTTATGTTTGTTGTTCGCCTCGAAAACTTTCGAGGTCTATTTTCTCCCACTTGTCATTTTGGAAACGAATCTCCAAAAGGACATTATTTCGGGCAAACAAACATTATGTTCTCAAAAATTCGTGGTAGAAACAATACCCTTGTGTCTCATTTGAATAAATCACAATGAAACATATATCTGGACTTGGGCCTTAGTTTGTTGAATAACAAACACTAAGCTCCCACTGAGTTTAACAACTCTTTAGATATATATAATTGAAAAGATATCCTGAAATTACTTTTCAATAGCTTTGACGAATTTGGTTTAGTTTGGTGGTAGTTGAGCATTTTGTTTTAGAAATTATAGGAAAAGTCTTTTATGATTCATCATTAATCGAATCAAGTACTAATTGACTTCGATTATTCCAACTAAGATATGCCATATCTTATGGACCTAGATTGTGAAATTACAACACACAATCATTGATGATCATATTTGGTCTCAAGTAATCATGATCTAACCTAGATCTTTATGATTTCTTGCCAAGTGGATTTTATACTTCTGAATCTTTGAACTAGCCAAACAGATTCAACTTATATCACATTTGAGTAAATAAACCTATATTCACTCAAATCCATGTGAAATAATAAAGTCATAAAATCTTTCTTTAGCTTTGAACTCTATTGTCTAGGCGTTCTAACAATAGTTCATATCTTTTGTTACTTTCAACAAGTAAGACTAGCTTGTCTTGAATTGATCTAGAAATCAATCAACTTTCAAAAGTCCATCAAAATAGAGCTTATGAATGTTAACTTGTTGATATGGTCTAAGCAACAATGCTAAAGGTTAGTGGAAATCAAATCAAGAGATTGATTTGAACCTAGTAAAGTTCTTATTGTTAAAGAGTTGTTTGTTTTAATCAAGCATATTGACTCAACCCGTAAATGACCATTTCATTCAAATAAACAAACAAACATTGTTTTTGTTTTTCTGAATGTGAGTTTTTCTGTGTTTGAAACAGAAATTTAGGTATGCTGATTATGGAACAAAATAGCCATTAAGTTCCAGCCTTGAAAGGACTTAAAACAAACTAGATGACCCTACAACTAATGTAGCATTGCCATGCTTCATTTCCCACTTGTAGGCCATTAGTGTAGCCTAGCTTCCATTGTTTGAGTTATTACCGAAGTAAGAACCTCAAGCGGTATATGATACCAAGGAAGTTTGATTGCTAGGTCACTTTTCTTTAAACGTAAACTTATAGGTAGAAACGGAATCGTAAACTCCTTTCATTTGTTCCTTGTTTTCCTATTTCTTGTACCCTTTCTTATAGTCTTAAGAATTGAATTCTTTAGTGTTGACTTTTATACTTTGTTAGACATGTCCAATGTCACCAACAAGGTTCTTTACCATTTTAATTTATGTTGAATATTTTGTTTCAACTAGATGATCTTACTAGAAGCTTCTAAAGTTCTCTAAGCATCGATCTACTCGAATGTCTAGGGACTAGACTCATTCGAGAATTAAATGGAAAAAAAAATATTTTAGGTTGTTAACCATTGGTAAAGCTGACCGTTTAAACTCAATGCTTTATGATCTCAAAACTACATTGTATTTTGAATTCACAAGCACCAATTGGTTTGCCATTCGATTTTGATATTCGAAAACAACCATAAAAGTCGCTAAAAGAAACGTACATTTTAAATTCCTCATTTTCTCTCATTTCCGTGAATCGTTCTTGGATTCACTACCAATCGAGGAAATTTACTGTTACCTTTCTAAAAGGATTTACTGCAGTGCAAGATATTTAATTATAAACAATAATTAAAACATACATTGAAGCATGCAAAGTCTAAACATTTATCATGAGTAATAACTTGAAAATTAAAGCAATCATGCAATTTCAACAAGTCATTAGCATTTTATTCGAATTATGTGTTCCGGCAGGTGTGAATAAAATGATTCCAAGACCCTAAAATCATTGAAGAACTAAGCACAGTTTGTCGACTTAATCCTAAAACATCTTAGGTAAGCAAAAGCCTTTTGCTAATAGTCTAGAAACTATTCTTGGTTGATAGGTACGTCTAAGAACTTATTAGGTAAACCTATCGATTTTGCCACGACATAAAAGGACTCCTTACTTATATCGTTGAGTTTTACCAAAACTAACATGTACTCACAATTATTTGTGTACCTTGCCCCTTTAGGACCAATAAGTAACACCTCGCTGAGCGAAAACTATTACTAGATTGATGTAAAGGATATCCAAGCAAGTGTATATTTTGGCATGGCACCTTTTAACTCAATTTTTAAGTTTGGAACTTAAGGCTCTTACTATGTTGGTTAGATTTTAAGTGAACTAAAATCCTTAATCATGCAACATAATCAAGCCGCGATCTCATGCATAATTAAGACATATTTAAAGCAATAAATAACTTAAAGCATGCATAAGATAAATGTGATCTAGTATGGCCCGACTTCATCTTGAAGCTTTAACTTCAAAGTCCGTCTTGAAAATCTCCGTGGGAGGCACCATTTTCTTCAAATAGGATAAGCTATAATTAAAACTAATTACAACTATTTGATGGTACGCAGACCATATTTGAATTGAAAAACGACTTTGGTACTTTAGACCAATTACATTCAAATTAATGGTACGCAGACTATATTTTCTATCCTATTTGGGCCATACTAGTCACTTCATAACCTGCAAAACAGTACATATACAATATATACCATTCACCCATTCATTATCATGAATAGCCCACATAGCTGGTTAGTAAAACACATTATGCATCACGTAAACATTTGCAGCAATTAATCAAGGGCACCAATAATCTACCAATTATTCAGTCCTTATTAATTCTAATCAAGTTGTTTCAACCTTAAGGATTTGTAGACCTAATCAAGAGTTTA
Source organism: Spinacia oleracea (assembly GCF_020520425.1). Classification (NCBI taxonomy): domain Eukaryota; kingdom Viridiplantae; phylum Streptophyta; class Magnoliopsida; order Caryophyllales; family Amaranthaceae; genus Spinacia; species Spinacia oleracea. Next base: position 145,058,388 of record NC_079489.1, on the reverse strand, counting down.
TGACTAAAAGGGCTCCCACTTAAACCAATAAATTCATATGCTTTACTAATTTTAAACATAAAAATGTATTTCTAGTCTAACCGGAAACATACAAATTTAATTAAAATTTAAAGCTCATATAAATTTATAATTGAATCCAAAAAGTTTAATTTATTTCAGTCGTATTTAAATTAATTCATGATTTTAATTTTAGTAAAATAATTAGAATAAATAAAATTTATTATAATTACAATATTCAAAATTAAAATCCAAGAAAATAATTTAAATTATGAATTTTAAAATTAATTAAAATTACGTTAACTGAAAATTTCAAATTAAAATTTCAAAACGATCTAATCGCAACGCAAACACCTCACGCATCACACGCCCATGGGCCACACGCACACAGCCATCGCTGGCCATGTGCGCGCAGCCCATGCGCTGCGTCGCATAGCTGCTGCTTCTACCCTTCGCAAGCCATCGTGCGAGCTGGTGCTCGCTGCGCGCGCGCCAGCGCTCGATGCACGCGAGCATGTGCTCGCTGCGCGCGCTCGCTAGCACTCGCTGCACGCGGGCTAGCGCTCGCTTCGTGCACTCGCCAGCGCATGCTGTGCGCGCTCGCTAGCGCTCGCTTGGTGCGAGCCAGCGCTCGCTGCGCGCGGCATCGACGCTGGGCGCAGCACTCGTGGCACGCGAGCTTGCGCTCGCTGCGCGCGAGGCAGTGCGCGTTGTGGCGCAGCTCGCTTGCTGCCCACACGCGACTGCCGTGCCTTGCCTTCGCCCATGCCCATTCGTCCATTGCTCATAGCCCACGACACAAGGCAGGGCTGCTGCCTTGTGCTCGTGCACCATGCCCTTGCTCATTGCATTCGTGCCGCATGGGCGACGAGCTCCCTTGCTCGTCGTCACATGCCCGCACTATACAACACCCCTTAAGGGTAACACGTAGCGTCCATTGCTTTGTGTGTGCAAGTTATGAACGAATCGCATAAAATTTAAAAAATTTATATTTAAAATTAATGACAAATTAATAAATTAATATTAATTTCATAATTTTAGGGCGAAAAATCGAAAATTTATTATTCAATTGATTTCCGATTAACATGGATTAAAGTCTAGGTCATAAAAATTTAAAATTTATCATAAATTTACAATTTTTATGGTGGTTTTTAATCATAGGTATCTAATTAAATTATAACTAATTATGAAAATCAAATTAATTCTAAATTATTCCAATTTTCAACAAATTAATCATAATTAAAAATTAGATTGCATTATTAACAAGGCTAGGCATTCAAACTTGTTAAACATATACAGTAGGTCAATCAAAAATTCAAGATTTATCAACAAGAATCGCAAATATTTAATTTAACATCTTAAATTTACGAAATTTTGCATTCGAAAAACTAAAACCTCCGAAAAGTCATAGTTAGGCTTCGAATTTGAGAATTCTGGGTTCGGCCGAAAAATATTGGTTTTGTCAAAATTTTAGAATGCCGTTTACATGTGGAATTGACACAAAAATCACTCGATTTGGATGAGTAACGAAGAAACTGCCGAAAAACTACGTACGTATAATTAAATAAACGCAATTTGCAATTAATTAACAATTACGAAAATTAATCACCCCTTTTAATTCTTGCAAATTTGTAATATTTAACCATGTTCATGCAATTTAGATTATGAAAATAATAAGAGGCTCTGATACCACTGTAAGGGTATGATACATATGACAATTCATAAATCATGCGGAAACAACCATTAAGCCAGGAATACATATTATTTACACATAATCATATAGCATAGTCTAGAAGCATACTCTTTGTTGCGTGCCTTCCCTAGATGCGCCCGAACCGAACTAGAACAAGTCTTTAGGACTCCAAGTGTCGTCCCTCCGTAGATAGTCCACAGCACGTCCGGATCCGCCTTAAGATTGACCAACTAGAATCGCCCTTAAGGTACTAATAATTTCGGCACTTTTAGGCAAGGTATGTGACTGAATTTTTCTCTCAAAAACTCACTTTGAATACTTGAAAACTCGTTATAAATTGTGAACCCAGGCCACATATTTATAGGGGTATGGAAAGAGAATTGGAATCCTACTAGGATACGAATTAATTAAATTAGAATCCTAGTGGAACTCTTATTTAATTAATTTATCTTTTAGGATTAGGAATTTAATCATTAAACGAATTCTATACGCTTTAGGATTCGAGTAACACACTTCGAGTAATACGCTAGCACCGCACGCAGGCCTTGCGGCCCACGCACAGCGCCAGCCCACTCGTCGCAGCCCCGCGCGCGCGCCCAAGCTTCGGTTGGGCCTGGCTTTTGCGCTGGGCCTGGTCGCATGCTTGGCGTGTGGTTGTTGCGCTTGGCTTGCTGGGCAATGGCCCGGCTTTGTGCTGGGCCTTCGTCTGGCAGGCCTCGTCCGATGCTAATTCGTACGATGCGCTTCCGATTAAATTCTCGATTCCGGAATTCATTTCCGATACGAACAATATTTAATATTTCCGATTCCGGAATTAATTTCCGTTTCGAACAAATATTTAATATTTCCGTTTCCGGAATTATTTTCCGATTCCGATAATATTTCCGATTCAGACAATATTTCCGTTTCCGACAATATTTCCGATTCCGGCAATATTTCTATTTCCGATAATATTTTCCGATACGTACCATGTTTCCGTTTCCGGCAACATCTACGATTTGGATAATATTTATATTTCCGATACGATCCATATTTCCGTTTCCGGCAATATCATCGTTTCCGGAGTATTCATTTCTTGCCTGTGACGATCTCAGCTCCCACTGAAACCAAGATCCGTCGATTCCGAATATCCATAGATGGAGTATTTAATGCCATTAAATACTTGATCCGTTTACGTACTATTTGTGTGACCCTACGGGTTCAGTCAAGAGTAAGCTGTGGATTAATATCATTAATTCCACTTGAACTGAAGCGGCCTCTAGCTAGGCATTCAGCTCACTTGATCTCACTGAATTATTAACTTGTTAATTAATACTGAACCGCATTTATTAGACTTAACATTGAATGCATACTTGGACCAAGGGCATTATTTCCTTCATAAGTAACACCTCGCTGAGCGAAAACTATTACTAGATTGATGTAAAGGATATCCAAGCAAGTGTATATTTTGGCATGACACCTTTTAACTCAATTTTTAAGTTTGGAACTTAAGGCTCTTACTATGTTGGTTAGATTTTAAGTGAACTACAATCCTTAATCATGCAACATAATCAAGCTTTGATCTCATGCATTTTAAGACATATTTAAAAGCAATAAATAACTTAAAACATGCATAAGATAAATGTGATCTAGTATGGCCCGACTTCATCTTGAAGCTTTAACTTCAAAGTCCGTCTTGAAAATCTCCGTGGGAGGCACCATTTTCTTCAAATAGAATAAGCTATAATTAAAACTAATTACAACTATTTGATGGTACGCAGACCATATTTGAATTGAAAAACAACTTTGGTACTTTAGACCAATTACATTCAAATTAATGGTACGCAGACCATATTTTTTATCCTATTTGGGCCATACTAGTCACTTCATAACCTGCAAAACAGTACATATGCAATATATACCATTCACCCATTCATTATCATGAATGGCCCACATAGCTGGTTAGTAAAACACATTATGCATCACATAAACATTTGCATCAATTAATCAAGGGCACCAATAATCTACAAATTATTCAGTCCTTATTAATTCAAATCAAGTTGTTTTAACCTTAAGGATTTGTAGACCTAATCAAGAGTATATGACGAAAAAGGGCTCCCACTTAAACCAATAAATTCATATGCTTTACTAATTTTAAACATAAACATGTATTTCTAGTCTAACCGAAAACATACAAATATAATTAAAATTTAAAGCTCATATAAATTTATAATTGAATCCATAAATTTAATTTAATTTCAGTCGTATTTAAATTAATTCATGATTTTAATTTTAGTAAAATAATTAGAATAAATAAAATTTATTATAATTACAATATTCAAAATTAAAATCCAAGAAAATAATTTAAATTATGAATTTTAAAATTAATTAAAATTACGTAAACTGAAAATTTCAAATTAAAATTTTAAAACGATCTAATCGCAACGCACGCCCATGGGCCACACGCACACAGCCATCGATGGCCATGTGCGCGCAGCCCATGCGCTGCGTCGCATCGCTGCTGCTCCCCATCGCAAGGTGCGCGCCAGCGCTCGTCGCAACAAGCATGCTGCTGACCATCGCTGGGCGCAGCGCTCGTCGCACGTCGCAACAAGCACGCTGCACGCCATCGCTGGGCGCAACGCTCGTCGCATGTACACATGCGCTTGCTGCGCGTGAGGCTCCGTGCGCTTGCGCGAGGCAGTGCGCGCTGTGGCGCAGCACGCTTGCTGCCCACACGCGACTGCTCGTGCCTTGCTCTCGCCCTTGCCCATGCGCCCATTGCTCACAGCCCACGACACAAGGCATGGCTGCTGCCTTGTGCTCGTGCACCATGCCCTTGCTCGCTGCATTCGTACCGCATGGGCGACGAGCTCCCTTGCTCGTCGTCGCATGCCCGCACTATACAACACCCCTTAAGGGTAACACGTAGCGTCCATTGCTTTTTGCGTGCAAGTTATATGAGCGAATCGCATAAAAATTAAAAATTTATATTCCAAATTAATGACAAATTAATAAATAATATTAATTTCATAATTTTAGGGCGAAAAATCGAAAATTTATTATTTAATTGATTTCCGATTAACATGGATTCAAGTCTAGGTCATAAAAATTTAAAATTTAACATAAATTTACAATTTTTATGGTGGTTTTTAATCATAGGTATCTAATTAAATTATAACTAATTATGAAAATCAAATTAATTCTAAATTATTCCAATTTTCAACAAATTAATCATAATTACAAATTAGATTGCATAATTAACAAGGCTAGGCATTCAAACTTGTTAAACATATACAGTAGGTCAATCAAAAATTCAAGATTTATCAATAAGAATCGCAAATATTTAATTTAACATCTTAAATTTACGAAATTTTGCATTCGAAAAACTAAAACCTCCGAAAAGTCATAGTTAGGCTTCGAATTTGAGAATTCTGGGTTCGGCCGAAAAATAAATTTTTTGTCAAAATTTTAGAATGCCTTTTACATGCGGAATTGACTCAAAAATCACTCGATTTGGTTGAGTAACGAAGAAACTGCCGAAAAACTGCGTACGTATAATTAAATAAACGCAATTTGCAATTAATTAACAATTACGAAAATTAATCACCCCTTTTAATTCTTGCAAATTTGTAATATTTAACCATGTTCATGCAATTTAGATTATGAAAATAATAAGAGGCTCGTGATACCACTGTTAGGTTATGATACATATGACAATTCATAAATCATGCGGAAAAACCATAAAGCCAGGAAAGCATATTATATTCACATAATCATTTAGCATAGAATTGATGCATACATGTTGTAGCGTGCCTTCCCTAGCTGCGCCCGAACCGAACAAGAACAAGTCTTTAGGACTCCAAATGTCGTCCCTCCGTAGATAGTCCACAGTACGTCCGGATCCGCCTCAAGTTAGACCAACTAGAATCGCCCTTAAGGTTACTAGGAATTTCGGCTATGTGTTTGCAAGTGTATGGCTGATTTTTCTTTCAAAAACTTACCCTTGGAATACTTCAATCGTACCCGCAAATAATGACCCTAGGCCCTTATTTATAGAGGTTTGGAAAAGGAACTGGAATCCTATTAGGATACTAATTAGTTAAACTAGAATCCTAGTAGGACTCTAACTAATTAATTTTATCCTTTTAGGATTAGGAATTTAATCATCAAACAAATCCTACACAATTTAGGTTTCGTATGTGAACACAAACTCTACACGAGCATGACCCACGAGCGTGCAGGCCATGCTCGCGCACTGCCCACACGACCGCTCGACCCACGCGAGCCACAAGCCCACGCGAGCAGCAGCACAGCTCGCAGCCCATTGCTGCGCGCGCTGCGCGCCCTGCCATGGCCTGCTGGGCCTGGCCTTGCGCTGGGCCTGGCGTGGCCTTGGCTGTTCGTGTGGCGCGCTTGGCTTGCTGGGCGATGGCCTGGCTTCGTGCTGGGCCTTCGTCCGGCAGGCCTCGTCCGATGCTTATTCGTACGATACGCTTCCGATTAAATTCCCGGTTCCGGAATTTATTTCCGATACGAACAATATTTAATATTTCCGATTCCGGAATTAATTTCCGTTTCTAACAAATATTTAATATTTCCGTTTCCGGAATTATTTTCCGATTCCGATAATATTTCCGATTCTGACAATATTTCCGTTTCCGGCAATATTTCCGATTCCGGCAATATTTCCATTTCCGATAATATTTTCCGATACGTACCATGTTTCCGTTTCCGGCAACATCTACGACTTGGATAATATTTATATTTCCGATACGATCCATATTTCTGTTTCCGGCAATATCATCGTTTCCGGAGTATTCATTTCTTTCTTGTGACGATCTCAGCTCCCACTGAAACCAAGATCCGTCGATTCCGAATATCCATAGATAGAGTATTTAATGCCATTAAATACTTGATCCGTTTACGTACTATTTGTGTGACCCTACGGGTTCAGTCAAGAGTAAGCTATGGATTAATATCATTAATTCCACTTGAACTGAAGCGGCCTCTAGCTAGGCATTCAGCTCACTTGATCTCATTGAATTATTAACTTGTTAATTAATACTGAACCGCATTTATTAGATTTAACATAGAATGCATACTTGGACCAAGGGCATTATTTCCTTCACTATGTAGTTGAGTTCCTAAAAAGGGGGTTGCGTCATGCTCACTTCCTCGTCATTTTGAAGCTCGATTTCAAGATCAAGTCTCCTTCTGACTTCGACAAATTCGTATGTGCAGAGGTACCTTCCCCAAGTGATCATCGTCTGCGAAAGATTATTTTAAAGCACATGGTTCATGGGCCTTGTGGACACCTGAACCCTCAGTGTCCTTGCATGACACGGCGAGGCAACAAGACTTCTCGTAAATCCGGATACCCTAAATAGTTCACAACTGAAACCACAAATACAACTGATGGTTATCCGATGTATAAAAGAAGGGCTACAGGTGAAGTATTCTCCATTGGCAAGGCTACTTTGGATAACGGATGGATTATCCCATATAATCCATACCTTTCTTCGCTCTTTGACTGCCATCTAAATGTCGAGATTCGCTCTTCCATACAAGCAGTTAAATATCTGTACAAGTACGCCTATAAAGGGCATGTTAGGGTAATGTTCAATGTGGCACAAGACAACACCATTTGACCTGTTGATGAGATAGGCCAGTACCAATCAGGGAGATGGGTTTCCCCGTGTGAAGCTGCTTGGAGAATCTTTGGTTTCGACCTGTTTGAAATGCATCCAGCTGTCCTGCCCCTTCAAGTTCATTTGCCTAACATGCAAACTGTCCAGGTCAAGCCTCATCATCATCTTGATGCGATTATTGCAAGTGAAAAAAGAGCGCGCACTCCTCTGACTGAATTTTCAAAATAAATTCTGGTATGCTTGGTGGGACAGGATACCGGTATGGTCAATTTCCTGAACATTATAGATGGGATGCTTCTAACAAGCAGTGGCTAAAAAGGAAGAACAAAGTGGTTGTTATCGGTAGGTTGGCATTTGTAGCTCCGGCTGAAGGAGAGCGGTACTATTTGAGATTGCTTCTTACACATGTGCCTGGGCCGAAGTCTTTTACGGATCTCTTGACTATCGATGGCCACAGGTGCGCAACGTTTGAAGAGGCAGCTCTCAAACTCAAACTTCTTGAAGAGGATAATGTCGTTGATCTCTGCTTGTCTGAAGCATATGAAGTCTAAATGCCCCCTGCTTTATGCCGCCTCTTTGCAACTGTTCTGATCTTCTACCAACCAAGTGATCCAACTGCAATGTGGCTTAAATACTATGCTGCCATCTCTCAAGATTATAGACACCATTTTCCGAGTTCAAAAAATCTGGTCAAGCAACTCACAGTGAGATCAATCGAACAATATTTAGAGGCAATGGGTAAGTCGCTTAAAATATTATATTCACAAGAACAAAGGATATCATCGATGCACTTGATGCGCCAATACCTCAAGAATGCATTAGTTGTCGTGATAGGCTGAACCCGACACAACAACAAGCATTTGACTGTATCATTGACCATGTCATAAGAGGGGAACCTTGTGCATTTTTCATTGATGGCCCTGGTGGCACCGGGGAAACTTTCTTGTACAATGCACTCTATGCAGAGGTTTGTCTAATGAAGAAGATCGTTCTTCCAACTGCTACGTCGGGTATTACTGCATCTAACATCCCTTCTGGAAGGACTGCCCATTCAAGGTTCAAAATACTAGTTGATTCAGAATCTTCCTTAGCTTGTGATGTTCCAAAACAAGGAAGCCTTGCCGCATTAATAAAAGAAACAACTTTAATCATCTGGGACGAAGCTTCAATGGAAAAGAAAGAGAATGTCGAGTCCTTGGATTTGCTTCTCCGGGACTTGTGCAACCCAGATGCCCTCTTTGGCGGCAAGCTTGTTGTATTTGGTGGAGACACACACATGCTCAGTAACAAACAATATCCAAGACAAAAACGGGGAATTGATTGATTTGTTTGTTTTTATCTTCTCGGGCGATTAGTCTAAAATTTCCTTTCAATCGATGTATTTGTTATTAGCTTCTGTAAAGCCAGTTTTTTTTTCTAAACTATTTAAAAATTAATTAATCCATCAAAAAACTAATCCAAATGCAGAAAGAACATAAGATTAGACAGGACAATATACAGACCAAAAATGGTAATTTTAGAAGCAATATGTATTTTCACTTTGAATTGAGCTGGGTACTACAAATATTTTATGTATTCCTTTATAGTTGGTTTGCCATGTATTTCTTGTGTATTCGTTTGTGGGTTAAGGTCATTAGTTTCATTCAGACATATGTTCCTTCTACTCGATCTATATCTGTTATGGAGGTGAGTTTTGCTAGAGAATCGAGCGTATTAGAGCCAAGAGTCGGCCTACCTGATGGACCTTGAGTGAATTTGGACATGACAGTAGAGTTATTATAATTTTATGTGAGCTTAAGGAACATTGATTGTGACTAATGAACCCTAAACTCTCATATGTCTTTTAATGTCCACAACCCACTCACAGTCTCATAACAATCACAACTCAAATCACATAATTATTAGACAGGACAATATGAAGGAAATATGTCCTTCACCCAAGGTGCATTAAGTCTAATACCAAGGTTCAGATTAATTGCGAACAATTAATTCAGTGAGATCAAGTGATCGGAACAGCTAGCTGGAGCAATGCTTCCGATCAGTGAGTTCTAATGGATATTGAACTCACAACTTACTCTTGACTGAACCTACAAGGTCACACCAATGACACGTAACAGATCACCGGATTAAATGAATCGGAAATTCATTTAATAGCTTTTCGGGATTTAAGTTGGAAACGTATTATACGATACCACCTTGCATCGGAATCGTATATCGTATCGCGAATATTCGTAAGCTAGGCGAAACGAATAAATCGTATTGTACGACGGTGATTCGTCGTATACGAAACGATAAATAATATATCGGAAATATATTAAACGCGGATACGAGGAGCGGCCCAAGAGCCGAGTGCACGAAGCACTCAAGGCCCATGGGCGCGCGCGCTAGGCAAGCAAGCAAGGCGACACAACAGCGTTGGCCCATGGCTGAGCAGCTGTGTGGGCGCGCGGGCCAAGACCACGACACAGCAGCAGCAGCGCGGCCCACGGCCCAGCTCGCTGTGCGTGTCCGTGTGATGCTGCGCGGGCTTGCTAGCCGGCCTTGCCTTATGGCTTGGTCGGTTAGTAAGGTTATGTAAATAACCTTATGACCTAACTTCCAACTTACTGCAATCACAATTCAGATTACACACAACCCTAGGAGAAAACAGAGAACCCTAATTCTCTCTGTGCCTCCATAGTGTGTTCATCCCAAAAGGCAAAACTCTTGATCGATTGTCTAAGCTACGATAATCAAGACGGATCTGATCGTGTCGGTGAACCAAGTAGAGGAACGACAAGTGGAGTTCTTTGTTCGTGTTCGTTGACGGATTATTGTGGAAAACACGCTTCGAATGTAAGTTTGCTTAATCTGTGCTTTATACATGTTTCCTGGCTTTGGGGATTGTTCCGCACATGTTATTATGTTTAACTGTATTCCCCTGCAGTGGTATCATGAGCCTTATGTATTCAAAGCATGAATTAGCATAATTATTATTGTTTTTGCATTGTCGAAATTTTTGGAATTTTTGTTGATTTTTCGGAATTTTTTCGAATTATGGGATTAATTGCGAAATTGGTTGTTCTGAAATAAAAAATATTTGCTTTTTCGATATTTAAAACCCTAATCTGATGGAAACCGATTTTCTAAGATCAACTCATGAGAATAGAATTGCGAAAACAGGCCTCGAAGCATCAGTTTTTGGGCGTTTTTGTTAATTGTTCATTAAAAATTAAATGTGTCGGACAGTAATTCAATTAAAAGGTCGACCTAAACTACTCGGAATTGCTTGAAATTTTGACACAATGTTTCTGGGTACATGCTTGATCTATGGTAAAATTTCAGATTTTTCCGATAAGTATAAACCCTAATTTTGCCTTTCCCCAATTCGTAAAATTTACAACCCTAATTGAATTTTTATTAATTTTGGATTAATAATTCGATTAATTGGGGAAGGGGGTATAATTTCATGGGTCAGTGGATAATTTTAAAAATTATTGGATTAAAATTTTGAATGGTTTCGTTAACTTTAATCGCACTTAAACCAAATTATTAATAATCTGAAATTTAATTGTTTATGAACGATATAAAGTTTCTGATTTTATTAATTAAAAGTTCAACTTTAAATGTTGATTCGTTCGTTCTTAAAAGTTTGAATATTGTTAGGCCTTGATTTAATAATTTTACGAAATTGGATTGTCGTTAAAGTTTATTGAATCGTTAAAAATCGTTGTTTTTCGAAAATAAAAATCGTAACTTTTTGAAAAATAAAATTAATGCAAGTTCGTGAATTAAAATTTAATTTTAATTAGGTTGGTCCGTTTTACGAACCAAAACACGAACATGGGCATGATGGAAGTATGGCTCGTCGAGCCATACGAGGCCGTTATGCGGAGCCGTGCCATGCGACACGGGCAGCAGCACGAGCTGCGTGCCTCGTGCGCGCTAGGCAAGGCAGGGGCAGGCGATGCCTGCGGGGCTGCGACAAAGCGAAGCGCGATGCTTGTGACGTCGATCACCCACGATGCACAACACACACGCAACGCAGGGCAGCTATGCTGCGGGTACGCGATGCGCATGCGCAAGGCATGGCGCGCAACGTGTGTGGGCGAGGCATAGCGAGCGAGCGATGGGCGAGCGATGGCATGCTATGCGATGCGATGGGTTGGGCGCGCGAGCAATGCTCGTGTGCTCTTGGGCCTCTCGCACGACGGGCTGGGCGCAAGCCTAGGCCGTTTGATTGAACTTTTTTTTAAAATTGTTTAATTAGTTGTGCTTCGTGTATTTGCATTAATTTGGGCTAACGGGATATTTAATTTAATATTTTATTTGCTTGGGCCGGGCCGCGAGTTTTAATTTAATATTTCATAATTAATTATCCGGAATAATTATTGGTTTGAGTGGGAGCCACTAAATGAAATTAAAATGAAATAATTATTTTAATTATTTCGTAGGTCGCATTATTTTAATTAAATTCAATTTTAATTAGAATAAAGTCTAAGGATTAATAATTTGGAAATTGATTAATCTTTTAGGACGCGTTTATGTGAACGTGAATTTAAATTAATTCACGTAAATACTTGCATATTAACATGGGCCATTCGTTTTAGCATACGAATGGGTGAATGCGTAGAATATATATTTTATGCAATGCAGGTACTCCAAGTGACTAGTATAGCCAAATTTAGGATAGTTAAATACGGTATGCGCACCGTTCTATCTTTGAATGTAAAGTTTTAAATATGGTCTACGTACCATGGAAATTTTGATGTAATTTATTATTTTCAAGTATTTCTAAGTTTAGAACTTTAAGTTAGCATTTGAACGAAGATTCAAGACGATGCCAAGCTAACAAGGAGGTGATGAAGATTGGATGCTTCAAGACAAGAAGTTTTGGGCCATACTAGATCACCAATTATTTATGCAATTTAATATATATATTATGCGTGAATGTATGAATGTATGTATGCTTTGCATGAACAGGTTGTTTCCTATGAATCGATTAGTTTTAAGTTCACTAAATAATCAAACCAACATAGAAACAACTAGGTCCAAGTAATATTGAGTTTTAAAAATTGCCTTCCAAATCAACACTTACAAAAATCTAGGGATCTAAGATAGTAGGTTTACGCTAAAGCGAGGTGCTATTTTAGTTGACTTAGATGGTAAGGCATCCTAAAGGAGCACGTTGATTGTGGTTATAACTCAAACAACAATGGCATTAAGTTGTGGCAATGGGATAAATTATGGCATTAATTTATTAACCAAGAGTAATTTGGAGATTACTAGCAATAGGTTTTGCTTACCTAAAATCTTAAAATACTTAAGACATGCTAAAGCTGCTTAAGGATTTAGGACTTTTGGGGTCTTGGAATCGTTTCATTCATTTCGGACCATGTTTTTGCTTTTTGCATGAATGAAATGTTTTAATAGCTTTAATGATTGCATGTTTTGCTTTTATTTCAAAGTTATTGAATTGTATGAATGGTTATTTATTGCAAATTCTTTTCGATTGTAGTAATCAAAATGGTCGCAAACATAACAACAATCATATCATCTGAAATTCTGGATGTCGAGTTAGACTTGACTAATTTTCTTGAATGGAAAGGGAAACTTGTCGAAGTTTTGAAAGTTAATGGCATACATTATGTCATTGAACAACCTTTCCCTAGCTATGATGCGCGAGGCATGACTCCTGAAAGGTACAGAAGTTGGGCACTTCACAAGTACCTTGTCACGGAGTTCATCCTTAAGTCTATCCCTGAGAGTTGGAGAGGGAGGTTCATTACTTTTGAACCTCAAGCTCTCCTAAGTAGCCTCGAGGATAAGTGTGCGGGTTTTCGACCCTTGTGCCAAACTGGTGGCAATGGGGTTGACGAATTGGCTAATTCGATGAGCAATCTCAAGCTCATAACCCCACGCAAGTCGTGCCTAGAAGTCGAGCTTCGGGAGGCACAAAAGCGCATCTACTCTGTCAAGATGGACAAAAACACATCAATTCGGTCTCATGTGGATATGATGTCTGGATTATTTTTCACAATTGAGAGACTTGGTGGTTCCATCAAAGAGTCGGTAGCTATTGCACTAGTGCTGAATTCTCTTCATAAGGATTATGAGGGTTTTAAGATGCACTATATCTTTCATCAGAAAGAGAGCACATTCTCTGAACTTGTGGAATTACTCATGAAATGCGAGAAAATCCTTAAGTTCAATCAAGACCCTTTGAATGTGAGGTGCACTAAATTCAAGAAAATAGGCAAGGGGAAGAAAAGCAAGGCTGCATCTTCGTCCACTCCCGGAGGGCATCTGGCGCCTTCTAAGAGCAAGATGAAGAGGAATGCTTCTCCTTCCACATCGCAATGCTTCAATTGTAATGAAATTGGTCATTACAAGCGAGATTGCCCTAAACTAAAGGAAGAGAAGAAGGAGGGAAACGTTGCTTCTCCTTCAGGTATGTATGTTATACATTGTAATCTAGGTAATTCTACTTCTTGGGTATTAGATACTGGTTGTGGCTCACACTTATGTTCCAATCCACAGGGACTAAGGAGAAGTAGAAAGCTTGATAAAGGAGAGATGGATCTACGCGTGGGAAATGGAACACGGATTGCTGCATTAGCCGTAGGATCTTATTTTATTTCTTTGCCTAGTGGGTTTGTTTTGGAACTAGAAAATTGTTACTATGTTCCTAGTATCACCAGAAACATCATTTCCGTTTCAAGTTTGGATTCTAAAGGTTTTAGTTTTCAATTCAAAGACAATAGTTGTTCTTTTGCTTTGAATGGAATGTTTTATGGTTCAACACAACAAGAAAACGGTCTTTACATGCTAGATACGAGCAAACACATTTATAACATAAATACCAAAAAGGCTAAAACTGGTGATTCGAATCTCACATTTCTTTGGCATTGTCGATTAGGCCATATAAACATAAAGCGCATGGAATTACTTCAACGGAAAGGAATTCTAGAATCATTCAACTTAGAGAAGATTGATCAATGCGAATCTTGTTTACTTGGAAAAATGACAAAGCAACCTTTCTCAAAAGTGGGAGAAAGAGCAAGCGAACTACTAGGGCTAATACATACGGACGTATGTGGGCCTATGAGTACGAAAGCTAGAGGTGAGTTCAGCTATTTCATAACGTTTACGGACGACTTCAATAGATATGGCTATATTTACTTAATGAAGCACAAGTCTGAATCGTTTGAGAAATTCCGAGAATTTCAAAATTAAGTAAAGAATCAACATGGCAAGAAAATCAAAGCTCTAAGATCGGATCGAGGAGGTGAATATCTTAGCCACGAGTTTGATGACCATCTAAAAGAATGTAGTATTCTTTCTGAATTGACTGCTCTGGGGACACCTCAATGGAATGGAGTGTCGGAACGGAGAAACAGGACCTTACTCGATATGGTCAGGTCAATGATGGGTCAGGCCGAACTTCCTTTACAGTTCTGGGGACATGCGTTGCAAACTGCAGCACTCACACTGAATTGTGCTCCGTCAAAAGCTGTTGAAAAGACTCCATACGAATTATGGACTGGGAAACTTCCAAAGTTGTCTTTTCTGAAGATTTGGGGTTGCAAAGCATATGTCAAGCGATTAATTTCGGACAAGCTACAACCTAAATCTGACAAATGTTTCTTCGTTGGGTATCCGAAAGAAACTATGGGGTATTACTTCTACAACAAGTCAGACAACAAGGTATTCGCTGCTCGTGACGGTGTCTTTTTGGAAAGAAATCATATTTCCAAATTGACAAGTGGGAGAATAATAGACCTCGAAGAGATTCGAGACGAACAACGAACTCAGAACTCTTTAGAAGCAGTTCAAGTTGATGAACCTCCAAGGTCTTTAGAAGAGCCAGTGGGAGTAGTTCCTCAAAATGTTGTTGCCCCTCGTAGGTCAAATAGAACTATTTTTCAGTCGGACAGATGGACAGGCGTCCTCTTGACTGAAAACTTAGACGTTCTCATATTGGATAGTGATGAACCTTTGACTTACAAGCAAGCTATGACGAGCCCAAGCTCCATTAAATGGTTAGAGGCCATGCAATCTGAAATAGACTCCATGTCTGAAAATCAAGTCTGGGATTTGGTTGACTTGCCGGATGGGTTCACACCTATCGGATGCAAATGGGTCTTCAAATTGAAGAAAGACAAAGATCGAATTGTATACATATACAAGGCTAGATTGGTAGCAAAAGGTTACAGGCAAGTTCACGGCGTTGACTACGATGAAACCTTTTCTCCAGTCGCGATGCTTAAGTCTATTCGGATAATCCTTGCGATTGCCGCTTTTTATGACTATGAAATATGGCAAATGGATGTGAAAACTGCCTTCTTGAACGGTGTTCTTGAAGAGACTGTGTTCATGACACAGCCGGAGGGTTTTGTCGATCAAAAGAACCAAGGAAAGGTATGCAAGCTTAAGAAGTCCATCTACGGACTAAAGCAGGCATCAAGGAGTTGGAATAAATGATTTGATGAAGCAGTCAATAAGTTTGGCTTCATCAAGAATCAGGACGAATCTTGTGTATACAAGAAGGTCAGTGGGAGTAAAATTGCATTCCTAGTCTTGTATGTTGACGACATACTGCTTATTGGAAACGAGATTCCTATGTTGGAGTCTGTAAACACTTGGCTCGGGAAGTGTTTCTCAATGAAGGACTTAGGAGAGGCACAGTACATATTGGGCATCAAGATCTATAGGGATAGATCTAAAAGGATGATTGGACTAAGCCAAAGCACTTACAATGACAAAGTGCTAGCTAGGTTCAATATGATGGAAGCCAAGAGAGGCCTCTACCCATGTCACATGGCGTATATCTAAGATAGAATTAGTGTCCCAAAACATCTGATTAGCGTAGAAAGATGAGTGGAATTTCATACGCTTCGGCTATTGGATCCATCATGTATGTTATGATTTGTACAAGGCCGGATGTTTCGTTCGTACTCAGTGCAACGAGCAGGTACCAGTCAGAACCAAGTGAGGCGCATTGGACTGCTGCCAAGAACATCCTAAAGTACCTGAAAAGGACTAAGAATCAGTTTTTGGTTTATGGTGGTACAGATGAGTTGATTGTTAAGGGCTATACGGACGCAAGCTTTCAAACCGACATTGATGATTTCAGATCACAGTCTGGGTTTGTGTTCTGCCTCAACGGCGGAGCAGTAAGCTGGAAAAATGCTAAGCAAAGCACTATTGCGGATTCTACAACTGAAGCCGAGTACATTGCTGCCTCAGAAGCAGCAAAGGAAGCTGTTTGGATTCGGAAGTTCATCGAAGAACTTGGTGTTGTCCCCTCCATTAAAGGACCAGTGGCTTTGTATTGTGACAATAGCGGAGCCATTGCCCAGGCAAAGGAGCCTAGGAGCCACCAGAAGTCCAAGCACGTACTGCGGCGATTTCATATACTTCGAGAGATTGTTGAAAGAAAGGAAATCAAGATTTTCAAGGTTGGAACTGACGACAACGTCCCGGATCCATTGACTAAACCGTTGCCACAAGTGAAACACAACGCACATGTAGCAACCATGGGAATCAAGCATGTTGGAGAATGGCTTTAATTTTCTAAGTATTGTTTTAGAACATCTGTTAGATCTATGTTTAAAAAAATTGGTTTAACCATTTCATATTTATGAAATTTATTATTTCATATTCATTTAATTGTGGTTTAGAATTAAATGATAAGTCCATGTGATTCAAATCATTCAAATGGGATGTCAAGATGGATTCTTTGGCAAAGAAACACCCATAAGTGAACTTGAATATTGAAGTCACAAAGGATCCCTAATCCAGGTCATTGAAAGGTGGACGACCAATGACTAATGAAGATTAGATTGCAAATAGATTACTTAGTTCTGTTTCTTGAACTAGAGTGACTGGATGTAAGAATCTTTTGCATAGATACTTATTGGATCTTGTATCGGATTGACCATGAGAACGCTTTAAGAGATTAAAGTCATGTCATAGGTAGTTCTCATTAATGGTGATTAGAAACAGTTCCTCAGAACATGAGCGATTATGTCTGCTCGTTTGAGAATTAGTTCGCTTTGATACTAGCTAAACGTCGCACCGTAAAAGGAGGCTATAAAAGCAGTTATTGGGCGTACTATGAATCAAAGTGAGTGTTCATAGATTGCAAGAATGGATTGTCCTCCTATCTTTGATAGGATATGGTGTTGTTGTGTAACAAGGCCTCTCGGAGAGTTAGATACTGTAAAATGCATGGCCGTGCTCAGAATGGTTAGGCTTAACCTTCTGCAAAAGTTTGACAGTTGAACTCTGTAATCCGAGAAACACTTCTGGACCTAATAAGGATGGCTTGGATCTTACCTTATGTTCAGCAAGTAACACTAAGCGACAAAGGAATGTGGATGCACACTTGTCTGAATGACAAGTGGGAGATTGAAGGAAATATGTCCTTCACCCAAGGTGCATTAAGTCTAATACCAAGGTTCAGATTAATTGCGAACAATTAATTCAGTGAGATCAAGTGATCGGAACAGCTAGCTGGAGCAATGCTTCCGGTCAGTGAGTTCTAATGGATATTGAACTCACAACTTACTCTTGACTGAACTTACAAGGTCACACCAATGACACGTAACAGATCACCGGATTAAATGAATCGGAAATTCATTTAATAGCTTTTCGGGATTTAAGTTGGAAACGTATTATACGATACGACCTTGCATCGGAATCGTATATCGTATCGCGAATATTCGTAAGCTAGGCGAAACGAATAAATCGTATTGTACGACGGTGATTCGTCGTATACGAAACGATAAATAATATATCGGAAATATATTAAACGCGGATACGAGGAGCGGCCCACGAGCCGAGTGCACGAAGCACTCAAGGCCCATGGGCGCGCGCGCTAGGCAAGCAAGCAAGGCGACACAACAGCGCCGGCCCATGGCCGAGCAGCTGTGTGCGCGCGCGAGCCAAGACCACGACACAGCAGCAGCAGTGCGGTCCACGGCCCAGCTCGCTGTGCGTGTCCGTGTGATGCTGTGCGGGCTTGCTAGCCGGCCTTGCCTTATGGCTTGGTCGGTTAGTAAGGTTATGTAAATAACCTTATGACTTAATTTCCAACTTACTGCAATCACAATTCAGATTACACACAACCCTAGGAGAAAACAGATAACCCTAATTCTCTCTGTGCCTCCATAGTGTGTTCATCCCAAAAGGCGAAACTCTTGATCGATTGTCTAAGCTACGATAATCAAGACGGATCTGATCGTGTCGGTAAACCAAGTAGAGGAATGACGAGTGGAGTTCTTTGTTCGTGTTCGTTGACGGATTATTGTGGAAAACACGCTTCGAATGTAAGTTTGCTTAATCTGTGCTTTATACATGTTTCCTGGCTTTGGGGATTGTTCCGCACATGTTATTATGTTTAACTGTATTCCCCTACACAATATACATACACAATCTCAGCATACCATCACTACAAAATAATCATTTTATAGAGACGAGGAATTTTGTCTCTATATAATCCAAATCCGTCTCAAAATGATGCTTAGAGACGGATTTGAGACGAAAGTAGGGCGTCTCTATAGAGAGCGTCTCAAAATAATTTGAGACGGAATTCTTGCAAATCCTTTACAAATTTGAGACGGAATTTTTGAAACTCCTCATATAATTCCATCTCAAATTTAATTTAGAGACGAAATTTAGTAATCCGTCTCAATTTTGAGACGTTTGTTGTATACGTCTCAAAATCCATCTCTAATTGATGCATAATTTTGTAGTGCATAGACATATATGCTTCTCACCTGCTAAGCACATATGTATCGTAAACAGTTAACACACTCAAAGAAAATCTTAAAAAAGACTTTACCATAAGCTAGACACCATCACAAGCAAAGAACCAACTGCATATTCAGGTCTCACTTGAAAATTAGCAACTACCTATTATTATGTATATACAGACATACAATATCTGAATATTAGTAAGTAATACAATGAGACTATTTTTCATTCCCCAACAAAGTATAAACTTGCTTTCAGAACAACCATTAAAGCTCTCAGCTTTTCAAATTACATCTTACACATTCTTTATCCTGCGTGAAGGTCGAACAATGAAACACGAGCGTGTCTTTCTCGATGAGCTGAATGTTAAAAGCAGATCTTATAAGGTCAAGGTCAAGGTGGTCGAAAAGGGACCAGATAGAGTATCCCCTAAGAAAGTTGTGTTCCAACACCTCATCTTGGAGGACGACAAGGTACGTACCAATTTCCTTTATACAACCTCTACTACATTTTTCTTTTACAGTATGCACAATTATATCGAAGCAACAAGCCTGTTTTAGCTGAAACCATCCTTTCATGTTGCATTATCTCCTTGCATTATCTGCTCACTTTAGTTATGTAGATGGATGACTATATATAAGGAATAGTATAGTATGGTACCAAGATGCACTCTAGTTATCTTTATTTGTCAATTGGCTTTGATCTCGGAACTGCATATTGTGAGGGGGTCGAAAAAGCACGAGGCTAATGCATGACCTCGTCCCTCGTGGGCGTGACGTCGTCAGATCAAGTGTAGTTAGATTTCCTGTGAGTTTACACCCAATCGACTAGTAATATAGGAGTCGCCATTCAGTTTTTAACGACAATGAGAAAAACTGACAAAACCCGGTTATCGTGACATAAAGGGAGTGCAATTATGTTCGACCACGACGGCCATAGGTTCCCTTGTGATCCCTGGTGTGGGGATCGCTCAACGTACACCTGCAGTGCAGAGATTGAGAGTTCGGGGGACTGTAACTACCGAGAGAAGTGCTCATCGATAACTCCAGAGGCAGGTTATCCTTACTAGCTCAGCATAAATAATTGAAGGGACATGCGTTTAAACTATTAAGATATTCTAAATTGATTTTAGAAATATGCAACACATAATACTAAATCGATCGTGATTATCTTATTTAGATTGATTTAAGGTACCTAGCATGATAATTCTATTGTCCAAGGTATTATCTTATTAGGCGTGATAAATCAATCAAGTTAATAGTTTGACCATTTTATAAAAGGGCGATGAAAGTGATTAAATCATATGAGGGACACATTACAACGCACCCTTGAGAGGTACATTACGGTTCTCAGAAAACTAACCACTTGGCTTTGCTATTTCTCCTTTTATTTAACGAATCTCGGGTTTCCAAGCAATGTTCCAGTATTTAGGCTTAATTCATCAGCTACAAGGGACAGGATGCGTTCTGTTCGACTTTTGGGTCGATTGCGACAGAACGCCGGATCAATTTCGCAGCGTGAGGCTAGGCTTAAGGCTAGAGTCAATACTCAGGTTATGGAATTGTGTGTTGTGTGTCCCTTTTCACGTCGGCTTTAGGGGTCTATTTATAGGAAAAAGTGGCGTAGAAAGATAGATTTTCAGGAATATGAATACGAAACGAATTAGGAAAAGAATCCGTCCTTGGTATTTTCGGCGCCCAGCACTGGGCATCAAAGATTTCGGCGCCCAGGGCTGGGCGTTGAAAATAGGATCTGGGCAGAATTCTTTGTCAGATTGGACTCTAGAGTACGGAGTCCATTAAGAGACTTAATCCGAGTTATTTGGTGCGTATCAATTTACAACGGAATGTGTCTGGGCCCTTTACGAACTCTAGGTTCGTTATGAGTTTAATTAATACGTTAACTCTTTTATCGAATTGCGATAGGAATAGAATTCCTTTTACAATTTCTATCTCTTTTAGGATTTATGTTGGAGTGCAACACCTAATTCTGACAGATTTCTATCTTTTTATTCTTACTACTTTTAGCAATTAGCTTTTACGGCAGCTACTATTTTTAGTTGGTTTCTATAAATAGCAGTTTTGGCTGAAATGAAAGGGTGATTGAGTTTCGTTATTTTATAGGAGATGCATTGCCAAATGGAGATTTATGTTCTCATCATCGAACCTTCCCTTTCGGGAATGGGGACAAAAGTAGGTGTCTACAGTTAGCCCCCACTTTGACTGAGTCTTGGAGTAAGACGATGGTCAAAGTATTAGACGGAGTGCGTCATACAAGCCATGGTGTATGTGACCTGTTTTGCGAGGGTCTCACGAGCCCCCGAGTGATAACATTTGACTTAAGGGTCATCACTTGAAGTGTTAACACATTCCTCACGTGTCATTGGAATTTGTTAACCAATAGTATAGAAACTCCCTCACTTTGTCATTGGAAGTATCTAAAGATGTATAGAAACTCCCTCACTTTGTCATTGGAAATATCTACAGATGTTTTCGAAATCAAAGCTATAAAGTGTAACCAGGCCTGGCCAAGCCCAATCACGAGGTAAAAATATTTTTAAAGATTCTCATTTTCAGGGTTAGCTAAACGAGAAAACCCCCTTGTTTTTATAGGACGTAAAACGAAGGAAAATCCAGCACATCACTCTTTTTGGAAAAGCGGAAAACCAATTTTTTGATTTTTTGAAAAGAGAAACGGTCCTTTGATTTTTGGAAAAGGGAAACCATCCTTTGATTTTTGGAAAAGGGAAACCATCTTTTGATTTTTGGAAAAAGATAAACCATCTTTTGATTATTTCACTTGGAAATTCTACGTATTCTCTTCTCTTTTGTTTTTCTTTATTTTTGGAACGTAGAATGTTATTAGAGATCACAATGAGTTGAGCTGATTTTCAGCGCCCAGAACTGGGCGTCGGAATATCTGGCGCCTGGTCCTGGGCGTTGAAAGTGCGTCCCAGGCAGGACTTTCTCGTGATGATTTCTCAAGAAGCCATAGCCGATTGGTGGACTACGGTGTTTGTCGCTTTGGGGCGATTATCTAAAGGAACTGTTGCTCTTAAGGCGTACAGTTATTGCAATAGTCGGGCGAGTCCATATGGCCCGAGGAACATACTTTGAGGCGTAAGACTTTGATCGCTCTTGTTGTTATTTTGAACGTATATTTTCTTTTGACGTGTTCGTGAATGTTCCATACTTAGAATGTATGTGCGAAAAAGCGTTCACGGAATGGCCGTTGCGTGCGGTCCATTAATCAGTTCGCTTGAATCATCATTTTTTTGTTTTGAGCAATGACTGATGATGAATAATTTGCTTAGAAGCTTGATAGGGTTCAGGCCCATTCATGAAGTGGGATCAAGCATCGCGCCCTTTTGATCGTTCAAACATTTTCTTTGAGACTTCTTTTTTTTTATTATTATTATGGTCGTTTCGTAGCTTGGAGCCCCCAAGCATGCATGTTGGGATGCTTCCTTTTTTGTAGGTTCTTTCGAGAAAGATGCCTTGGGGTTCCGCTCGTGTAGGTGCGAGCTATCCCTTCCATGGTAGGTAATGTTTTGCTACCTTTAATCCTTAGTGTAAAAGTCGTGTGGCTTGCATTTTGAATTTGGGCGATAAGTAGTCTTTGCCTCTTTTACACATGCTCTTGGTCGTGCCCGCATTAGTGCAATATGCCTTACTCTTTTTTTTTTAGACTTGTACCGTGGGATGGTTGAACTTATGGTGTGACGTAGGCTTGTGTGGCCTAACAGCGTGTCTTAGAACATTCCTCCGGGTGTTGGGATATCATTACTATTTTTTGCATTGGAGTATTTCATCACGCCTCGTTCAGGTGCTCGAACAAGTGTAGCACCTTCTGCGTGGGTGTGCACGGCCTATTACTTCGTTCGATGCGAGGATTCATAGATGTTTTTTTTTTATCCTTGATTTTTCTTTCGCTTTTGCTTTGGAACGACGTAGACTGTGTAACGGGCGCTTGTAGGGCGAGCGTTATGTGCAGTGGTTTGATCGGAGTTTTGGTGACTCGCGATTTTCAGTTCCCTTGTTAGTGGGGTGACTTTATATATTCTAAGTAGTGCTTCGTATTTGGGAGGGGTTGTAGCCATTCTAAGGTTCGTTTTACACGATTAAACCTTAGGATTGTGCCTCTATGACGTGTGTATAGCATTAGCGTCGAGAATTTGCGATAAAATCGTCATTTCGAGCATTTTTAGAGTGTTTTTCTCAAGCCCCCAATTGTAGCTACGGGATTGGCTTGGTGCTATAATGCATACTTAGCTTAAACCAACGACACTTTATTATGTTCGAAGAAGTCTTTGAAATTATTTGAAATCCGAGTCCTACTGTGTACAATCCGAGGTGTCCTAAGTAAGTTGACTTATAGAAGGGTTCGTATAGGATTACATGAGTGAATCAAAATACTGTTACGATTTTTGGAATGCTGTCTAAGGATTTGCTGGAAGCCAGGGTGCAGGCGTCAAGATATTACTTGTGCCCGTGTGGCACATGCTTTAGGATTTTAGGGCCATCTTTTCCAGAATTGCGGGAATATAAACTGCTTTCAAATTGACTTAGATTTACTTGGTGTATGTCTGAACAAAAGGTCAAGGTATACTTAGTTCTTTCCCTAGCTCTTTCATTTCAATTTTTAGCCCCCAGTTGCTATTATGTCTTCTCATTAATGATGCTTTCGGATTTCGATTTTAGATGCTCGTGTCATATGTTTAAGTAGGGTGAGCCTTGGTTAAGTGCCAAGTCCTATTGACAATGTCTGATTTTTTCAAAGGGGATTAGCAAGCATTCGAATTACCATGAATGGGTGCCCTGCGTTCGAAGGAACGATGGGGCGATGTCGTAGAATAATCCTTTTTATTGCAAGCTTACTGCCTTTACTACTTGTTGGCGATTATGACTGTGTTTAGTGGTGAAAGAAGGTCTTTGAGTGAGTTACTTTGCTTTAGGGAGGGTCAAGTCGAGTACTTTAGAGGTCATGGATGCTCGCGCTAGCCCCCATTCAATTGAGGCAAAGTGATCTTTTGAGTATTGGCTAAGTGCCTAGGAGTGTGAGTGCTCCTTCTGGCAAGGGTACGTGCCCTTATTATTTTTCGATGTGTGCTCATTTTGGCATCTTGATGACTTGGATTCTTCCTTTGACTTAAATTTTTCTTTCGACTTGGATTTCAAGTAATTAAATTTCATATTTTCATTCTTGTTATTCTATAGGTTTTAACATTTTTGCAAATTGGTTGGACCGAATCATGGATTGCCTACGTATCCGCCATAAATAGATTTAATTTGGAATCAGGTCTTGCGTAGTTCTTAGCCAGAAAATGGTTTCTTAGAATGCCGATTTTAAACAAGTACGTTCGAGTGGAATCGTAATGTTTGAACTAGGGTGAAATAAATGAAGCTTATTATTATTTTAATCTGCTGCTTTGCCGTAAGCCAAAAAAATTTGTTTTATTTTTTAAGTACATGTATTTGCACAAAAATCTTTTCATGTGTTTTTTGGTACGTATATCTGAATACGTGTTGTACCCCTCCAAGTGTTCGTTATTTTTCCGTGTATGTGCGGATAATATGACGAGCACTTCTGGACAAAATTTGGCAAGCAGAGAGATTCAGCGCCCTGGCTGGGGCGTTAAAGATTTCGGCGCCCAGCTCTGGGCGCTGAAAATGATTTCTGGGCGGATCTTTTTTTGTGCGCTAAATGCTTCTTTTTTTAGACGAACTTTAAAGGTGTTTTGCAAAGTTTCATTTTTTTTTACGTTAAGCGTAGAATGTACTTTTCATTTGTCCTTTTTTATTTGTGACTCAAGACGTCTTGAAAGATGGGTTGACTGAGATAAGATAATTTGTATAGGTATTAGTCAAGCATGAGGATTGGAAAGGGTAGAAGATCGTAGAACTTTATGTAGTTTTTGTGGTATGATTTGGATTGGTTGACTCAATTCTTTTCCTTTGTTTACTTGGGTAAATTTCGCACTTTGGGAGGTACGGGCTAAATATTTCATGGCTCGCTCTTTTCGCTCTCCCTTTTCTCTTTCTCTTTAAGTATTTCATGGCTCGCTCTTTTCGCTCTCCCTTTTCTCTTTCTCTATAAGTATTTCATGGCTCGCTCTTTTCGCTCTCCCATTTCTCTTTCTCTTTTTTCTTTTTTTTTGCTTGGGATTTCTCCCCCTTTTTACTTGAGCTAAAAGGTAGATGGTTGTGGTCTTAAGTCACGAGGCGAGACTGAGTGAGCCTCGTTTGGTAGGCCTATAGTGGACCTTTAATTTTAGTAGGCCTAGGGTGGACCTTTAAATTGTCTTACTTTGCAAGCGTATTTAGTCGTTTCTTAAAATGTGCAAATGGCGTAGATTCAAAATGTTGTTTTACTTTATTGAAATTTAACGAAAGAATTACATCGAATATAGATTTTTGCTTCTTTTCAGATTCCAGTTTTTGCGATTTAATTGGAAGTTGTGATTTAGACTCGAACTTTCATTAATTTTTCTGATTATAACCCGTGTATGAATACAAGGAGGTGGCCTAGACTCAAAATAATGACGTGGCGTAAGCCTATAATACTTGACCAAGCGACTCTCAGACTTAGGCTAATTGGACCATAACTTTCGTTAGTTGACACTTTAGATTTTAACCCTTGGGTGTTCATTTGTCATGCGCCATTTTGCTTAATGTTGGCAAGGTAGTTAGTTGGGGAGATCGAATTTTCATTTTTGCAAGACTAGAATCATTAGTGCGGCTTCCCTCTTAGTGTGTATTGCTTTACCCCGATGGTAGCCTTATGGCATGCCGATTTGGGTATTTTCATGGTTCGTCATGTTGCATTCATGGAAAATCTTTTAGTCCGTACTTAGGAGTACTTCAAGGAGCGAGTGGCTCGAGAGGACTATGATGATCGTGACCCAATGTGATCATTAGCCTTGAGGCCATTAATTTTTTTTCGCCAATGGTATTGACACCTTAGGTTCACTTTGGGGGTTGTGCGACTATGGAGGAATGATTTTCAGAATGTGACTGTTTCCATTTTGCAAATACTTGAATGATAAAACATATTCTTTTCATTGGTGAGAGAGAGTATTAAAGCCGTAGATTCTTAGCAAGGGATGACAATTACATATGGGCGCTTATTGACTTCTTTTAAATGTTCGGAAGGGAGACTCAATATGGTTTAACCTTTTAACTTGCAGAACGACACCAAGCATTAGGACCGATTCTATGTATAAGATAACTAAGACTTAGGATTTAGATTATACTTTGGCATAGCCTAGTCTAGACTCGGATTTATTTATTTTTTATTCGAACATTATTTTTCCTTGAAAACTTTATTTGAACATCATTTTTTGAATACTCTGCCCATGTGACATTCAAGGTCATTTTAATTAGCATGCTCGGTTTTGGTGCCGAACATTGTCGTTATAGGAAGCCTAACAACGACACAAGGAGTTATTTATTTTATAAGTCGTTCTTAGAATCGAGTGCCTTTTTCATACGTCCTCGTAGCAAATTTGTTACGAATTTTTTATTGCTACGTATATTTTGTGCGCGAGCACCGAGGCAGCGGTGCCTGGCCAAAAGGCCAAGCAGCAACTTCAGCGCCCAACAGGGGCGTTGAAATAATTGGCGCCCAGCCAGGGGCGCTGAGAATGCGTCCCTGACTGGTACTCGTATTCGGTTTGTCTATTTTTTTCGTACATACGACTTAACTTTGCGTGCTTGCCCAATAACGTCCTTTGCGCGTTATGCATCGTCGTGGGATCCGTTACAGGCCGTCCTGGGCGTTGCTTATTTTTGTGGCGATCGCCCGTGATTGCGGGACACGTATTTAGGTATAAATCTTTGGCCAATTGGTGTTTATGAATGTTTGGGCAATTTTTTAGGGTCGTTGGTTTTCTAGCATTATTTATCACACACAATCATAACACAATCACGTAATTCGCTACACATAACTAACATTACAACATGAAGCAAAAATAATATGTCACGTAGTTTATGATAGGCTTCTATGGGTAATATTTGCGCCGGCTTGGTACCGCTTCTATCATAGATCCAACACATGCCCTGGTCGAGGTAGTGCATTCAACAGACGAATTTCGTCCCAAGAGGCCAATCACGATGTAAGCCAAGGGGGCATGCACCAATGAGAGGGACTTTAGTGGGCGAGCGATTGGGTTTGGGACGAGTGTACTACTAGCGAAAAGTTCCGAGTGGACAACATTCGAAGCGTATGCACCCCCCGGTTGGCGATGGGTATCCTTAGTCCCAACTCCCGAGATGAAACATGCCAAGGGAGCCGAGATTCGTTATGCGGTTCTGTCCGTTCACATTAATATGCTGATTTTCACGTCGTCCCAACTTGATAAGGAAATAAACGCGGAGTAGGATCGTTTCACCCTTCGGCTATTTTGATTACCTACAAGCACGAGTATTTCATTAACGTTCCCCAGTGGAGTCGCCACTGTGAGGGGGTCGAAAAAGCAGGAGGCTAATGCATGACCTCGTTCCTCGTGGGCGTGACGTCGTCAGATCAAGTGTAGTTAGATTTCCTGTGAGTTTACACCCAATCACTAGTAATATTGGAGTCGTCATTCAGTTTTTAACGACAATGAGAAAAACTAACAAAACCCGGTTATCGTGACATAAAGGGAGTGCAATTATGTTCGACCACGACGGCCATAGGTTCCCTTGTGATCCCTGGTGTGGGGATCGCTCAACGTCCACCCGCAGGGCAGATATTGAGAGTTCGGGGGACTATAACTACCGAGAGGAGTGCTCATCGATAAATCCAGAGGCAGGTTATCCTTACTAGCTCAGCATAAATAATTGAAGGGACATGCGTTTAAACTATTAAGTTATTCTGAATTGATTTTAGCAATATGCAACACATAATACTAAATTGATCGTGATTATCTTATTTAGATTGATTTAAGGTACCTAGCATGATAATTCAATTGTCAAAGGTATTATCTTATTAGGCATGATAAATCAATCAAGTTAATAGTTTGACAATTTTATAAAAGGGCGATGAAAGCGATTAAATCATATGAGGGACATATTACAACGCACCCTTGAGAGGTACGTCACAATTCTCAGAAAACTAACCACTTGGCTTTGCTATTTCTCCTTTTATTTAACGAATCTCGGGTTTCCAAGCAATGTTCCAGTATTTAGGCTTAATTCATCAGCTACAAGGGACAGGATGCGTTCTGTTCGACTTTTGGGTCGATTGCGACAGAACGCCGGATCAATTTCGCAGCGTGAGGCTAGGCTTAAGGCTAGAGTCAATACTCAGGTTATGGAATTGTGTGTTGTGTGTCCCTTTTCACGTCGGCTTTAGGGGTCTATTTATAGGAAAAAGTGGCGTAGAAAGATAGATTTTCAGGAATATGAATACGAAACGGATTAGGAAAAGAATCCGTCCCAGGTATTTTCGGCGCCCAGCACTGGGCGTCAAAGATTTCGGCGCCCTAGGCTGGGCGTTGAAAATAGGATCTGGGCAGAATTCTTTGTCAGATTGGACTCTAGAGTACGGAGTCCATTAAAAGACTTAATCCGAGTTATTTGGTGCGTATCAATTTACGACGGAATGCGTCTGGGCCCTTTACGAACTCTAGGTTCGTTATGAGTTTAATTAATACGTTAACTCTTTTATCGAATTGCGATAGGAATAGAATTCCTTTTACAATTTCTATCTCTTTTAGGATTTATGTTGGAGTGCAACACCTAATTCTGACAGATTTCTATCTTTTTATTCTTACTACTTTTAGCAATTACCTTTTACGGCAGCTACTATTTTTAGCAGGTTTCTATAAATAGCAGTTTTGGCTAAAATGAAAGGGTGATTGAGATTCGTTATTTTATAGGAGATGCGTTGCCAAATGGAGATTTATGTTCTCATCATCGAACCTTCCCTTTCGGGAATGGGGACCAAAGTAGGTGTCTACAGTTAACCCCCACTTTGACTGAGTCTTGGAGTAAGACGATGGTCAAAGTATTAGACGGAGTGCGTCATACAAGCCATGGTGTATGTGACCTGTTTTGCGAGGGTCCCACGAGCCCCCAAGTGATAACATTTGACTTAAGGGTCATCACTTGAAGTGTTAACACATTCCTCACGTGTCATTGGAATTTGTTAACCAATAGTATAGAAACTCTCTCACTTTGTCATTGGAAGTATCTAAAGATGTATAGAAACTCCCTCACTTTGTCATTGGAAGTATCTACAGATGTTTTCGAAATCAAAGCTATAAAGTGTAACCAGGCCTGGCCAAGCCATCCTTTGATTTTTGGAAAAGGGAAACCATCTTTTGATTTTTGGAAAAAGATAAACCATCTTTTGATTTTCGGAAAAAGATAAACCATCTTTTGATTTTTGGAAAAAGATAAACCATCTTTTGATTTTTGGAAAAAGATAAACCAGGAAAAGTTATCGCTGCAGCGACTAAGGACCTGCGCGGTTAGTGACGCAGACCCCGCCCGCTGAAGGTGGGCGAGCCTGTCCTGCTGAGGGTGGACGCCCCGTCTGATAGAAGTGGATGAATCTGTTTTGATGTTTTGAAAATAAGGACCTACGCGGTTTGTGACGTAGACCCCGCCGGCTGAAGATGGCGAGCCTGTTTTTTTTAAAGATTTCATTTTATTATTATTTTTTTTGTTTTTGAAGAATTTATTTTCTTTTCATTTTCGAAAACTGAGGACCTGCGCGGTTAGTGGCGCAGACCCCGCCGGCTGAAGATGGCGAGCCTCTTTTTGTTTTTTGAAGAATTTATTTTCTTTCGAGGGATGCTTGGATTTAGTTACAACCTGAATGTGGGTTGACAACGTGCTTAGACGGACCATTGTCTTGTGGTCATCATCTTTCATGGTTTTTGAGCTAGTCTTTACGGCTCAATTTTGCCACTACCTTGGTCCTTGATTTAGGGGGCTATGTATAAGTATCAACGGCGACCTTTGTCTTGAGGACTCCAAGTGTCGTCCCTCCGTAGATAGTCCACAGCACGTCCAGATCCGCCTTAAGCTTGATCAACTAGAATCGCCCTTAAGGTACTTGGAATTTTCATCTATTTGTAGGCAATTATGTGACTGGATTTTGCTCTCAAAATCACTTTGAATACTTGAATACTCAATCTAAATTATGAGCCCTTAACTCATATTTATAGGCCATGGAATAAGTAATCGAATCCTACTAGGATACGAATTAATTAAATTAGAATCCTAGTAGAATTCTTATTTAATTAATTGATCTTTCAGGATTAGGAATTTAATCATTAAACAAATCCTATACTCTTTAGGTTTCGTATGTGAACACAAACTCTACACGAGCATGACCCGCAAGCGTACAGGCCATGCCCGCGCACAGCCCACACGGCCACTCGGCCCACGCGAGCAACAAGCCCACGCGAGCAGCAGCAATGCTCGCAGCCCACTGCTCGCAGCTGCGCGCGCTGCCACGGCCTGCTGGGTCTGGCCTTGCGCTGGGCCTGGCGTGGCCTTAGCTGTTCGTGTGGCGCGCTTGGCTTGTTGGGCGATGGCTCGGCTTCGTGCTGGGCCTTCGTCTGGCAGGCCTCGTCCGATGCTAATTCGTACGATACGCTTCTGATTAAATTCCCGATTCCGGAATTTATTTCCGATACGAACAATATTTAATATTTTCGATTCCGGAATTAATTTCCGTTTCGAACAAATATTTAATATTTCTGTTTCCGAAATTATTTTCCGATTCCGATAATATTTCCGATTCTGACAATATTTCCGTTTCCGGCAATATTTCCGATTCCGGCAATATTTCCATTTTCGATAATATTTTCCGATACGTACCATGTTTCCGTTTCCGGCAACATCTACGACTTGGATAATATTTATATTTCCGATACGATCCATATTTTCGTTTTCGGCAATATCATCGTTTCCGGAGTATTCATTTCTTGCCTTTGACGATCTCAGCTCCCGCTGAAACCAAGATCCGTCGATTCCGAATATCCATAGATGGAGTATTTAATGCCATTAAATACTTGAAACGTTTACGTACTATTTGTGTGACCCTACGGGTTCAATCAATAGTAAGCTGTGGATTAATATAATTAATTCCACTTGAACTGAAGCGGCCTCTACTCAGGCATTCAGCTCACTTGATCTCACTGAATTATTAACTTGTTAATTAATACTGAACCGCATTTATTAGACTTAATATTATATGCATACTTGGACCAAGGGCACTATTTCCTTCAGTCTCCCACTTGTCCTTAGGGACAAGTGTGCATTTACCTAATTCCTTTGTCGCTCGATGCTTGCTCTTGAACATAAGGTAAGAGTTGTCATCCTTATTATGTCCAGAGGTGTTTCTCGGTTTCAGAGTTCAACTGATCAAATAAACAGATAATCATAGCCTATGATTCATCCGAGCACGGCCATGCATTTTACAGTTTCTAGCTCTCCGAGTGGCCTTGTACAACTTTTAAGCATCTTATCCCGATTTATGGGAGGACAATCCCAATCTTGCGATCTTGAGATTAGACTTCGTTTGATAGGTGATTACCTGAGCGTTGCCTTTATAGCCTCCTTTTACGGTGCGACGGCTGGTCAACGTCAAAGTAACCAGTTCTCAAACAAGTAATCTCAAATCACTCAGGTATTGAGGATTTAGTGTCTAATAATTTTAATGAAATTTACTTATGACAGATTTTCATCTCTTACAGTAAAGTTTCATAGGTCTGTCCGATACTAGTCTTCCCAAAGTAAGTATCTATGCAAATGATTTTGACATTGCCATGTCCACATAGTTCAAGAAACAGAACTACTAGTCATCTTGCATTCTAGTCGTCTAACGTTTTCTATGCGTCCAATTTTATAGCAAACTCCGACCAGGGACCATTTTCAACCTTTGACATTCAAGTTTACTTGATAGACATTTCTTAGTCACATGACTGGTCCTGACAGTCTATCTTGAATATATCGTCAAATTGAAGGGACTCATCATTTAATAAACCACAAATCAAATGGAAAAATGAATTCTATTCATATATTGTGAATGATTAACCAATAATGTTTTACAAAGAATTAAACTCTAAAACTTTAAAACATTAAATAAGGACATCAAAGCCATTCTCCAATATGCTTGATTCCCATAGCTGCAGTGTGCGAGTTGTGCTTCGCCTGCGGCAGAGGTTTAGTCAATGGATCTGATATGTTGTCATCAGTTCCAATCTTGCTTATCTCGACTTCTTTTCTTTCAACGAACTCTCGTAGAAGGTGAAATCTACGAAGTACATGCTTGACTCTTTGGTGGTGTCTAGGCTCCTTTTCCTGTGCAATAGCTCCGTTATTATCACAATACAGGGCTATTGGTCCTTTAATGGAGGGGACTACACCAAGTTCACCTACGAACTTCCTTAGCCATATAGCTTCCTTTGCTGCTTCATGTGCAGCAATGTACTCCGCTTTAGTTGTAGAATCCGCAATGGTGCTTTGCTTAGCACTTTTCCAGCTTACTGCTCCTCCGTTAAGGCAGAAGACAAACCCAGACTGTGATCTGAAATCATCTTTGTCGGTTTGGAAACTTGCGTCCGTATAGCCTTTAACAATTAATTCAACATCTCCACCATAGACCAGGAAGTCATCTTTATGCCTTTTCAGGTACTTCAGAATGTTCTTGGCAGCAGTCCAATGTGCCTCTCCTGGGTCTGACTGGTATCTGCTCGTAGCACTGAGTGCGTACGCAACATCCGGGCGTGTAGATATCATAGCATACATTATTGAACCAATCAATAATGCATATGGAATCCCATTCATTCGTCTACGCTCATCAAGTGTTTTTGGGCACTGAGTCTTGCTTAGAGTTATTCCATGAGACATGGGTAGGTAGCCTCGCTTGGAGTCTGCCATCTTGAACCTATCAAGCACCTTATTGATATAAGTGCTTTGAATAAGTCCAATCATCTTTTTAGATCTATCTCTGTAAATCTTGATGCCCAATATGTACTGTGCTTCTCCTAGATCCTTCATCGAAAAACATTTCCCAAGCCAAATCTTGACAGAGTTCAACATAGGAATGTCATTTCCGATAAGTAATATGTCATCGACATATAATACTAGGAAAGCAATTTTTCTCCCACTGACCTTCTTGTATACACAAGATTCGTCTGGGTCTTGATGAAACCAAAGTCACTGACTGCTTCATCAAAACGTATATTCCAGCTCTTGGATGCTTGCTTCAATCCGTAGATTGATTTCTTTAGCTTGCATACCTTTTTAGTATTCTTTGGATCCTCAAAACCTTCAGGCTGTGTCATAAACACAGTTTCTGTTAAAACGCCGTTTAAGAAAGCGGTTTTGACATCCATCTGCCATATTTCGTAATCGTAATATGCAGCGATTGCTAACATTATCCGAATAGACTTTAGCATTGCAACTGGTGAAAAGGTTTCATCGTAATCCACACCGTGGACTTGCCTGTAACCTTTTGCAACCAATCTAGATTTGAAAACTTCAAGTTTCCCATCCTTGTCCTTTTTCTGTTTGAAAACCCATTTGCTTCCAATGGCTTGGTAGCCATCTGGCAAATCGACCAAATCCCATACTTGGTTTTCTGACATGGAGTCTAATTCAGATTGTATGGCTTCTTGCCATTGCTTGGAGCTAGGGCTCGTCATAGCTTGTTTGTAAGTCGCAGGTTCATCACTTTCAAGTAATAGAACATCATAGCTCTCATTCGTCAAAATACCTAAGTACCTTTCCGGTTGAGATCTATATCTCTGCGATCTACGCGGGGTTACATCTCTAGATTGACCATGATCCTCACCAGATACTTCTAAAGATCTCTGAGTTTCATCTTGAATGTCATCTTGAGCATTCTCTAGAGTTTGTTGTTCAACTCGAATTTCTTCGAGGTCTACTTTTCTCCCACTTGTCATTTTGGAAATGTGATTCTTTTCCAAAAAGATACCATCTCGAGCAACAAACACCTTGTTCTCAGATGTATTGTAGAAGTAATACCCCTTTGTTTCCTTTGGATAGCCCACAAGGATACATTTGTCAGATTTTGGATGAAGTTTGTCTGAAATTAATCGTTTGACCTATACTTCACATCCCAAATCTTAAGAAAAGACACTTTGGAGGCTTTCCAAACCATAACTCATATGGAGTCTTTTCAACAGCTTTAGACGGAGCTCTATTTATAGTGAGTGCAGCTATATTTAGTGCATGTTCCCAAAATTCTATTGGAAGTTCGGCCTGACCCATAATTGATCTAACCATGTCTAGCAAGGTTCTGTTCCTCCGTTCCGACACACCGTTCCATTGTGATGTTCCAAGAGGAGTCAATTGTGATAGAATTCCACATTCTTTCAGATGGTCATCAAATTCATAGCTCAGATATTCACCGCCTCTATCAGACCGCAGTGCCTTAATCTTCTTTCCTAATTGATTCTCTACTTCACTCTGAAATTCCTTGAATTTATCAAAGGATTCAGACTTATGCTTCATTAGGTAGACATAACCATATCTACTGAAGTCATCAGTGAAAGTGATAAAGTAGCTGAAACCACCTCTAGCATTTGTACTCATTGGTCCACATACATCTGTACGGATTAAACCCAATAGTTCAGTTGCTCTTTTTCCAACTTTAGAGAAAGGTTGCTTTGTCATTTTGCCAAGTAAACATGATTCGCACTTACCATAATCCTCTAAGTCAAATGGTTCTAGAATTCCTTCCTTTTGAAGTCTTTCCATGCGTTTCAGGTTAATATGGCCTAATCGACAATGCCACAGATAGGTGAGATCTGAATCATCCTTTTTGGCCTTTTTGGTATTTATGTTATAAACTTGTTTGTCGTGATCTAATAAATAAAGTCCATTGACTAATCTAGAAGATCCATAAAACATCTCTTTAAAATAAAACGAACAACTATTGTCGTTTATTAAAAAGGAAAATCCCTTAGCATCTAAGCAAGAAACAGAAATCATGTTTTTAGTAAGACTTGGAACATGGAAACACTCTTCCAGTTCCAAAACTAGCCCAAAGGGCAACGACAAATAATAAGTTCCTACAGCTACTGCAGCAATCCGTGCTCCATTTCCCACTCGTAGGTCGACTTCACCCTTGCTTAACTTTCTACTTCTTCTTAGTCCCTGAGAATTGGAACATAAGTATGATCCACAACCTGTATCTAATACCCAAGAAGTTGAATTAACAAGTGTACAGTCTATAACGAAAATACCTGAAGATGGAACGACTATTCCGTTCTTCTGATCTTCCTTTACTTTCAAGCAATCTCTCTTCCAATGCCCCTTCTTCTTGCAGTAGAAGCATTCGGATTCAGAAGTGGGTTGACTGACCTTCCTCTTTTCAGACTTGGCGCCAGTTTTCTTAGTTGGGCTGGCCTTCTTGCCACCTTTCTTAGCATTCCTCTTCTTTCCAGATTTCTTGAACTTGCCCCCACGCACCATAAGCACATCTTGCTTATCACTTTAGAGCGCCTTTTCAGCGGTCTTCAGCATACCGTGAAGCTCAGTGAGCGTTTTGTCCAGACTATTCATACTGTAGTTCAGTTTGAACTGATCATACCCGTTATGAAGAGAATGGAGGATGGTTTCTACATCCATTTCCTGAGAGAATTACTGATCCAGCCGACTCATATTCTCAATGAGTCCAATCATTTTGAGAACATGTGGACTTACGGGCTCGCCTTTCTTAAGCTTGGTCTCAA
This sequence comes from Spinacia oleracea, assembly GCF_020520425.1. Classification (NCBI taxonomy): domain Eukaryota; kingdom Viridiplantae; phylum Streptophyta; class Magnoliopsida; order Caryophyllales; family Amaranthaceae; genus Spinacia; species Spinacia oleracea. The sequence goes on along the minus strand of NC_079489.1, from coordinate 145,022,630 downwards.
GAATTTGCCTATGAGTCTCGAATCTTTCGACCTGAGCCAGGTCTTGGAACATGTTCTTTAACTCACTGATGATCGTGAAAGCATCTGAGTTGATGAAAGTTTTCTGTAGATCTGCACTCATGGTTGCAAGCATTAGACATTTCACATCCTTGTTGGCATCAATCCAACGATTGAGGGCTGCCTGAGTGACCCCTTCGCATGCGGCTTCGGGCATCGCCTCTTCCAGGACATACTCCTTTTCTTCCTGCATAAGAACTATTTGCAAGTTCCTTTGCCAGTCAAGGAAGTTTTTCCCGCTCAACTTCTCCTTTTCGAGAATTGATTGAATGTTGAATGAATTGTTGTTTGCCATAATTAAAACTACAATTGAAAAAGAATAAACAAATAAATAACCATTCACAGTTTCTCTTAATAAACTTAAATTCTAGCATACATGCATAATTCAATGTTCATTAAGCATTTTATTCAAGTTATGTGTTCCGGCAGGTGTGAATAAAATGATTCCAAGATCCTAAAATCCATTGAAGAATTAAGCACATTATGTATTTAGACTCAATTCTAAAATCTTTTAGGTAAGCAAAAGCCTTTTGCTAATAGTCTAGAAACTACTCTTGGTTGATAGGTACGTCTAAGAACTTATTAGGTAAACCTATCGATTTTGCCACCACATAAAAGGACTCCTTACTTATATCGTTGAGTTTCACCAAAACTAACATGTACTCACAATTATTTGTGTACCTTACCCCTTTAGTACCGACAAGTAACACCTCTCTATGGCGGAAAACTATTACTAAGATCGATGTAAAGGATATCCAAGTAAGTGTTATTTTGGCATGGCACCTTTTAACTCAATTTTTAAGTTTGGAACTTAAGGCTCTTACTATGTTGGTTAGATTTTAAGTGAACTAAAATCCTTAATCATGCAACATAATCAAGCTTTGATCTCATGCATATTTAAGACATATTTAAAAGCAATAAATAACTTAAAACATGCATAAGATAAATGTGATCTAGTATGGCCCGACTTCATCTTGAAGCTTCAACTTCAAAGTCCGTCTTGAAAATCTCCGTGGGAGGCGCCATTTTCTTCAAATAGGATAAGCTATAATTAAACTTATTACAAATATTTGATGGTACGCAGACCATATTTGAATTGAAAAACAATTTTGGTACTTTAGACCAATTACATTCAAATTAATGGTACGCAGACCATATTTTCTATCCTATTTGGGCCATACTAGTCACTTCATAACCTGCAAAACAGTACATATACAATATATACCATTCACCCATTCATTATCATGAATGACCCACATAGCTGGTTAGTAAAACATGTTATGCATCACATAAATATTTGCAGCAATTAATTAAGGGCACCAATAATCTACCAATTATTCAGTCCTTATTAATTCTAATCAAGTTGTTTAACCTTAAGGGATTTGTAGACCTAATCAAGAATTTATGACTAAAATTGCTCCCACTTAAACCAATAACTTTATATGTTTTACTAATTTTAAACATAAAAATGTATTTCTAGTCTAACAAGAAACATACAAGTTTAATTAAAATTTAAAGCTCGTATAAAATTATAATTGAATCCATTTATTTAATTTATTTTCCGTTGAATTAAATGAATTTAAATTAATTCAAGGATTTAATTTTAGTAAAATAATCAGTATAAATTAACATTTATAATAATTATAATATTCAAAATTAAACTCCTAAGAAAACAATTTAAATTATCAATTTTTAAAGTTAATTAAAATTATTTCCGAACTGAAAATTCAAAATTAAAATCAAAACGTACCAATCGTCGCAAGAAGAGGCACTTGGGCTTGCGCCCAAGCCCCATCAAGCCAGGAGGCAGCGCGCCCCGCTCGATCGATCATTGCACAAGGCACACACAGCCACACGCCACAGGCATCCACACGCCACACGCACACGGAGCCATTGTTGGCCACGTTGCGCGCAGCCTTGTGCTGTGTCGCGTGTTGCTGCGCAGGCCAGCGCGCGCCGAGCGAGGGATCGCTCCCTGCTCGCGCGTTCTGCTTGCTTGCTGGGCGAGTCAGGGGCGCTGTGGCGCCGCAGCATCGCTGCCCACACGCGTCTTGCTCGTCGCTCGTGCCTTGCATCGTCGCCCTCGCCCATCGCATAGCACACACGGCACACACGCACAGGCTCCCTTGCCTCGTGCGCGCGCCATGCGCTATGTTGCTCGCTGCATTCGTACCGCACGGGCGACGAGCTCCCTTGCTCGTCGTCGCGTGCCCCCACTATACAACACCCCTTAAGGGTAACACGTGGCTTCCATTGCTTTGTGCGTGCAACATTAATGAGCGTTTTTATAAATATTTAAAATTTTTAATTCAAAATTAATGACAAATTAATAAAACATATTAATTTCATAATTTTAGGGCAAAAAATCGAAAATTTATTAATCAATTAATTTCCGATTAATCATGGATTCAAATCTAGGTCATAAAAATTTAAAATTTAACATAAATTAACAATTTTTATGGTGGTTTTTAATCATAGGCATCTAATTAAATTATTAATTAATTATGAAAAACAAATCAATTCTAAATTATTCGAATTTCAACAAATTAATCATAATTACAAATTAGATTGTATAATTAACAAGGCAAGGCATTCAAACTTGTTAAACATATACAGTAGGTCAATCAAAAATTCAAGATTTATCAACAAGAATCCCAAATATTTAATTTAACATCTTAAATTTACAAACTTTTGCGTTCCAAAAACTAAAACCTCCGAAAAGTCATAGTTAGGCTTCGAATTTGGGAATTCTGGGTTCGGCCGAAAAACACTATTTTTGTCAAAATTCTAGAATGCCTTTTACATGCGGAATTGACACACAAATCACTCGATTTGGATGAGTAACGAAGAAACTGCCGAAAAACTGCGTACATATAATTAAATAAACGCAATTTGCAATTAATTAACAATTACAAAAATTAATCACCCCTTTTAATTCCTTGCAAATTTGTGTAATTTAACCATGCTATGCAATTTAGATTATGAAAATAATAAGAGGCTCGTGATACCACTGTTAGGTTATGATTCATATGACAAAACATAAATCATGCGGAAAAACCATAAAGCCAGGAAAGCATATTATTTACACATAATCATTTAGCATAGTTTAGATGCATACACTTTGTTGCGTGCCCTCCCTAGCTGCGCCCGAACCGAACAAGAACAAGTCTTTAGGACTCCAAGTGTCGTCCCTCCGTAGATAGTCCACAGCACGTCCGGATCCGCCTTAAGCTTGATCAATTAGAATCGCCCTTAAGGTACTTGGAATTTTCGGCTATTTGTAGGCAATTATGTGACTGAATTTTGCTCTCAAAATCACTTTGAATACTTCAATACTCAATCTAAATTATGAGCCCTTAACTCATATTTATAGGCCATGGAATAAGTAATCGAATCCTACTAGGATACAAATTAATTAAATTAGAATCCTAGTAGAATTCTTATTTAATTAATTTATCTTTTAGGATTAGGAATTTAATCATTAAACAAATCCTATACTCTTTAGGTTTCGTATGTGAACACAAACTCTGCATGAGCATGACCCGCAAGCGTGCAGGCCATGCCCGCGCACAGCCCACACGGCCGCTTGGCCCACGCGAGCTACAAGCCCACGCGAGCAGCAGCAATGCTCGCAGCCCACTGCTCGCAGCTGCGCGCGCTGCCACGTCCTGCTGGGCCTGGCCTTGCATTGGGCCTGACGTGGCCTTGGCTGTTCGTGTGGCGCGCTTGGCTTGCTGGGCGATGGCCCGACTTCGTCCTGGGCCTTCGTCTAGCAGGCCTCGTCCGATGCTAATTCGTACTATACGCTTCTAATTAAATTCCCGATTCCGGAATTTATTTCCGATACGAACAATATTTAATATTTTCGATTCCGGAATTAATTTCCGTTTCGAACAAATATTTAATATTTCCGTTTCCGGAATTATTTTCCGATTCCGATAATATTTCTGATTCTGACAATATTTCCGTTTCCGGCAATATTTCCGATTCCGGCAATATTTCCATTTCCGATAATATTTTCCGATACGTACCATGTTTCCATTTCCGGCAACATCTACGACTTGGATAATATTTATATTTCCGATACGATCCATATTTCCGTTTCCGGCAATATCATCGTTTCCGGATTATTCATTTCTTGCCTGTGACGATCTCAGCTCCCACTGAAACCAAGATCCGCCGATTCCGAATATCCATAGATGGAGTATTTAATTCCATTAAATACTTGATCCGTTTACGTACTATTTGTGTGACCCTACGGGTTCATTCAAGAGTAAGCTGTGGATTAATATAATTAATTCCACTTGAACTGAAACGGCCTCTAGTCAGGCATTCAGCTCACTTGATCTCACTGAATTATTAACTTGTTAATTAATACTGAACCGCATTTATTAGACTTAATATTATATGCATACTTAAACCAAGGGCACTATTTCCTTCAGTGCTACCCTTAACAAAGCCGTGAGGTGCGACTTTCAGTAAAGAAATTGGCAATTTTCGAGTCGAATCATTTTCGGCGCCCAGGCCTGGGCGTTAGAAATAATTCACGCCCAGGTGGGGCGTTGAAAATCTTTTTTGGGCTGGTCTTTTGATGACACAGTTGGCCTCTTGTTCGTTCGTTTATTTCACTTGGAAATTCTACGTATTCTCTTCTCTTTTGTTTTTCTTTATTTTTGGAACGTAGAATGTTATTAGAGATCACAATGAGTTGAGCTGATTTTCAGCGCCCAGAACTGGGCGTCGGAATATCTAGCGCCTAGTCCTGGGAGTTGAAAGTGCGTCCCATGCAGGACGTTCTCGTGATGATTTCTTAAGAAGCCATAGCCGATTGGTGGACTACGGTGTTTGTCTCTTTGGGGCGATTATCTAAAGGAACTGTTGCTCTTAAGGCGTACAGTTATTGCAATAGTCGGGCGAGTCCATATGGCCCGAGGAACATACTTTGAGGCGTAAGACTTTGATCGCTCTTGTTGTTATTTTGAACGTATATTTTCTTTTGAACCTGTTCGTGAATGTTCCATACTTAGAATGTATGTGCGAACGAGCGTTAACGGAATGGCCGTTGCGTGCGGTCCATTAATCAGTTCGCTTGAATCATTTTTTTTTTTTGAGCAATGACTGGTGCTGAATAATTTTCTTAGAAGCTTGATAGGGTTCAGGCCCATTCATGAAGTGGGATCAAGCATCGCGCCCTTTTGATCGTTCAAACATTTTCTTTGAGACTTCTTTTTTTTTATTATGGTCGTTTCGTAGCTTGGAGCCCCCAAGCATCCATGTTGGGATGCTTCCTTTTGGCATACGATTTTTGTAGGTTCTTTCAGAAAGATGCCTTGGGGTTCGGCTCGTGTAGGTGCGAGCTATCCCTTCCGTGGTAGGTAATGTTTTGCTACCTTTAATCCTTAATGTAAAAGTCGTGTGGCTTGCATTTTGAATTTGGCGATAAGTAGTCTTGGCATCTTTTACACATGCTCTTGGTCGTGCCCGCATTAGTGCAATATGCCTTACTCTTTTTTTTTAGACTTGTACCGTGGGATGGTTGAACTTATGGTGCGACGTAGGCTTGTGTGGCCTAACAGCGTGTCTTAGAACATTCCTCCAGGTGTTGGGATATCATTAATATTTTTTGCATTGGAGTACTTCATCACGCCTCGTTCAGGTGCTCGAACAAGTGTAGCACCTTCTGTGTGGGTGTGCACGGCCTATTACTTCGTTCGATGCGAGGATTCATAGATGTTTCTTTTTCTTTTTATAATTGATTTTTCTTTCGCTTTTTCTTTGGAACGACGTAGACTGTGTAACGGGCGCTTGTAGGGCGAGCGTTATGTGCAGTGGTTTGATCGGAGTTTTGGTGACTCGCGATTTTCAGTTACCCTTGTTAGTGGGGTGACTTTATATATTCTAAGTAGTTCTTAGTATTTGGGAGGGGTTGTAGCCATTCTAAGGTTCGTTTTACATGATTAAACCTTAGGATTGTGCCCCTATGACGTGTGTATAACATTAGCGTCGAGAATTTGCGATAAAATCGTCATTTCGAGCATTTTTAGAGTGTTTTTCTCAAGCCCCCAATTGTAGCTACGGGATTGGCTTGGTGCTATAATGCTTGGCATACGTTTTTATGCATTCTTGGTGACATGGATCATGAATAGTTTGAACCAGACTCGTTTAATGCGAGGTACGTTCGAGTAGTGATTTGCTGCTTCTCTTGTAAATGTCGTATTGTGCGACATTGCCATGGTCAAGGTAGTCACATGTTGAAGTGTGCCTTGACCAAAAGCTAGGTGCCTTTCTTTACCCATAATCATATTTAAATTTTTTTTGACTCACTTGCAACATCGAGATAAACGCATACTTAGCTTAAACCAACGACACTTTATTATGTTCGAAGAAGTCTTTGAAAATTATTTGAAATCCGAGTCCTACTGTGTACAATCCGAGGTGTCCTAAGTAAGTTGACTTATAGAAGGGTTCGTATAGGATTACATGAGTGAATCAAAATACTGTTACGATTTTTGGAATGTTGTCTAAGGATTTGCTGGAAGCCAGGGTGCAGGCGTCAAGATATTACTTGTGCCCGTGTGGCACATGCTTTAGGATTTTAGGGCCATCTTTTCCAGAATTGCGGGAATATAAACCGCTTTCAAATTGACTTAGATTTACTTGGTGTATGTCTGTACAAAAGGTCAAGGTATACTTAGTTCTTTCCCTAGCTCTTTCATTTCAATTTTTAGCCCCAGTTGCTATTATGTCTTCTCATTAATGATGCTTTCAGATTTCGATTTTTGATGCCCGTGTCATATGTCTAAGTAGGGTGAGCCTTGGTTAAGTGCCAAGTCCTATTGACAATGTGACATTCAAGGTCATTTTAATTAGCATGCTCGGTTTTGGTGCCGAACATTGTCGTTATAGGAAGCCTAACAACAACACAAGGAGTTATTTATTTTATAAGTCGTTCTTAGAATCGAGTGCCTTTTTCATACGTCCTCGTAGAAAATTTGTTACGAATTTTTTATTGCTACGTATATTTTGTGCGCGAGCACCGAGGCTGCGGTGCCTGGCCAAAAGGCCAAGCAGCAACTTCAGCGCCCAGCAGGGGCGTTGAAATAATTGGCGCCCAGCCAGGGGCGCTGAGAATGCGTCCCTGACTGGTACTCATATTCTGTTCGTCTATTTTTTTCGTACATACGACTTAATTTTGCGTGCTTGCCCAATAACGTCCTTTGCGCGTTATGCAGCGTCGTGGGATCCGTTATAGGCCGTCCTGGGCGTCGCTTATTTTTGTGGCGATCGGCCGGGATTGCGGGACACGTATTTAGGTATAACTCTTTGGCCAATTGGTGTTTATAAATGTTTGGGCAATTTTTTAGGGTCGTTGGTTTTCTAGCATTATTTGTCACACACAATCATAACACAATCACGTAATTCGCTACACATAACTAACATTACAACATGAAGCAAAAATAATATGTCACGTAGTTTATGATAGGCTTCTATGGGTAATATTTGCGCCGGCTTGGTACCGCTTCTATCGTAGATCCAACACATGCCCCGGTCGAGGTAGTGCATTCAACAGACGAATTTCGTCCCAAGAGGCCAATCACGATGTAAGCCAAGGGGGCATGCACCAATGAGAGGGACCTTAGTGGGCGAGCGATTGGGTTTGGGATGGGTGTACTACTAGCGAAAAGTGCCGAGTGGACAACATTCGAAGCGTATGCACCCCCCGGTTGGCGATGGGTATCCTTAGTCCCAACTCCCGAGATGAAACATGCCAAGGGAGCCGAGATTCGTTATGCGGTTCTGTCCGTTCACATTAATATGCTGATTTTCAGGTCGTCCCAACTTGATAAGGAAATAAACGCGGAGTAGGATCGTTTCACCCTTCGGCTATTTTGATTACCTACGAGCACGAGTATTTCATTAACGTTCCCCAGTGGAGTCGCTACTGTGAGGGGGTCGAAAAAGCACGAGGCTAATGCATGACCTCGTCCCTCGTGGGCGTGACGTCGTCAGATCAAGTGTAGTTAGATTTCCTGTGAGTTTACACCCAATCGACTAGTAATATAGGAGTCGCCATTTAGTTTTTAACGACAATGAGAAAAACTGACAAAATCCGGTTATCGTGACAAAAAGGGAGTGCAATTATGTTCGACCACGACGGCCATAGGTTCCCTTGTGATCCCTGGTGTGGGGATCGCTCAACGTACACCCGCAGGGCAGAGATTGAGAGTTTGGGGGACTGTAACTACCGAGAGGAGTGCTCATCGATAACTCCAGAGGCAGGTTATCCTTACTAGCTCAGCATAAATAATTGAAGGGACATGCGTTTAAACTATTAAGCTATTCTGAATTGATTTTAGCAATATGCAACACATAATACTAAATCGATCGTGATTATCTTATTTAGATTGATTTAAGGTACCTAGCATGATAATTCTATTGTCCAAGGTATTATCTTATTAGGCGTGATAAATCAATCAAGTTAATAGTTTGACAATTTTATAAAAGGGCGATGAAAGCGATTAAATCATATGAGGGACACATTACAAAGCACCCTTGAGAGGTACGTCACGGTTCTCAGAAAACTAACCACTTGGCTTTGCTATTTCTCCTTTTATTTAACGAATCTCGGGTTTCCAAGCAATGTTCCAGTATTTAGGCTTAATTCATCAGCTACAAGGGACAGGATGCGTTCTGTTCGACTTTTGGGTCGATTGCGATAGAACGCCGGATCAATTTCGCAGCGTGAGGCTAGGCTTAAGGCTAGAGTCAATACTCAGGTTATGGAATTGTGTGTTGTGTGTCCCTTTTCACGTCGGCTTTAGGGGTCTATTTATAGGAAAAAGTGGTGTAGAAAGATAGATTTTCAGGAATATGAATACGAAACGGATTAGGAAAAGAATCCGTCCCAGGTACTTTCAGCGCCCAGCACTGGGCGTCAAAGATTTCGGCGCCCAGGGCTGGGCGTTGTAAATAGGATCTGGGCAGAATTCTTTGTCAGATTGGACTCTAGAGTACGGAGTCTATTAAGAGACTTAATCCGAGTTATTTGGTGCGTATCAATTTACGACGGAATGCGTCTGGGCCCTTTACGAACTCTAGGTTCGTTATGAGTTTAATTAATACGTTAACTCTTTTATCGAATTGCGATAGGAATAGAATTCCTTTTATAATTTCTATCTCTTTTAGGATTTATGTTGGAGTGCAACACCTAATTCTGACAGATTTCTATCTTTTTATTCTTACTACTTTTAGCAATTACCTTTTACGGCAGCTACTATTTTTAGCAGGTTTCTATAAATAACAGTTTTGGCTGAAATGAAAGGGTGATTGAGATTCGTTATTTTATAGGAGATGCGTTGCCAAATGGAGATTTATGTTCTCATCATCGAACCTTCCCTTTCGGGAATGGGGACAAAAGTAGGTGTCTACACATATTACCTGCAAATTTGTAGCTATGCATACATTAAAGTTTTATGACCAAGTAGTACCGATGGTGGGATACTATATATTGTTACATATCTTTATAGTGTAGTTCTCTGCTTCTATTTTATATACATTAATGTGAACATATGTTTTACATTCGACTAATACCATAACCATGTTTAACAAATAACATATGCCTGCTACTTCCTCAGGGTAACCGGATGAAAGGTTCATTGTTTGGAGATCAGATTCAAGGGTACGAAGATGCAATTGTCTATCAAGGAGAATACAAAATTGCTGATTCCCCAATCAAATCTCTCGTCGGCCAATGGAAGAATCGTGGCACCAACCTTGATTACCAGATGAACTTTGGCCGACAGACTGTGATCCAGCCAATCAACCCTACAGCAGGCCCTATTTTGCCACAATATCAAAACATCTTGAGTCTTCCGAGAGCTGGCGATCCAGATGACAAATACGGTATAGCATTCTGCATTCATTGTCACAACCCTATAATACAGTGCCCTCCTTTAAACTAACTTGGTCCTCTATAATCTGGTTTGCTCAGATGTGCTTGGTGTGGTTTTATACGTTGAACCAGAAGCAAGGACAATTGTGATGAGCCAGGATCGCGAGAGCATTGAGCGTGAGATTGTCGTTTCTGATCACAGGTATCACCCTATAATTTCTTATTATACATAGAACTGATCTTCTTATTATATAAGCTCATCTCATTTGCCTATCAGAACTGACCAACTTTTGACTCCGCAACACTGACAAACCTTTGATCATTTCTGCTTGGAATCATCTCTCTGGAACCCAATGTGATTCCCTCTCCTGTTAGGCTGAGAGGTTTGCTGTCGTTGGCTTCAGTGCTCTAAGAGCCACAACTCATAAAGGTGCTTCCTTTCCTACACCATTCATGCATTTCATTCAAAAAAATTAGGCAGAATCTAACCAATAACATTCTTTCACAGGATTTTCTCTTACATCAGGCATATCCACTTCAATCATTCTAGATCCCAAGGGAGACAAGGCAACTTCCCTAAAGGAATGGTAAATTTGTACAATCGACCTATGGACTAAGTATGTACTAAGTATTTGTACACACTCATGACCTTCTGCCTCTTTGTAGGGTAACCCAACACCAAGACATCTTATCTGACAGGCAAGCAAGAGTTTTAGATGTCAGGAACCCAAATGCAGAAAGGGTGATAACAACCATTGATGCTCTAAAGCTAAAGAGGGTAAGACATTCGTTGGTTAGGTGACATTGTTGTTATTACAAATGTAGTATTGAGAAGACTGTAGCCCACAAATATTGCATACACGTTTTAGCTATGTGTGGCTAACGTAGGCCCATTGTTCTTTATTAGTCAACAACATTTGTTTATCTCTCATTCAAACTGCAGTTCCTGATTACGCATTACTTATTACAGAATTTCAACACCCTCCAAGAAGAACGCCTATGGTTGAGGGTGGTGGTTCCTGACCCTGACTTTGACAAGATCCGTGCAAACATAGGCTGCTCAGGCGGTGGAAAGCGCACATATGTGCCGGTGGGAAATGCCTTTGCATGCACAAATTGCTCAAAGAAAGACACGATTTCAGCTATTAGGTTCGCTTCCATTACATGCACCTCAATAGTTCTTATACCTCGTGTATATCTCCCTTTAGCATATCTGAACATATTCCCTACAGGATCACCTTCAACTGCATTGTTTCTGATGGGACTGGAGAACAGGAAATTACTGCTTTTACTGCTGAATTGGAAAAACTATTCAGGATGTCCACTCCTGATATCTTTAGGATCAAACACACTGTACGTTTCCCTACCTTCACATCCTGCCCTTCTATTTTTCTAGCATACTACACCTTAGCACACTGTGGTGTTCAGCTTTAGACCATATTATTATTATTAATTATTATTAAGCTTTGCCTACCACTTTTCCACAGTTTGCATTCAAATAGGTAGAGAACCTATGTAAACTGGTCTGTGCTCATTCTGCAACATCACTAACTCCTAATTCTAACGTAATATTGCTGCTACATATTAGATTATTAGTTGTATTCTAATTCTAATTCGTAAAAAAAAAAAATTGTAGTTGGGTTGAAATGTGCATTTGTGTAGTTTTGGAACTGGTGCTGGGACTGATCCTTTTTATGTACAGCGCCATACAAGCTATTCCTATCAATTTTCCGTGCTTCTCTATTTGTTGTTCAATATGATTAGACAAACAACATACAATATGATTATACTTACTGCCATGTACATTACAGAATGATCATAAGGCATTCGTGTTAGGTTATGATACATATGACAATTCATAAATCATGCGGAAAAACCATAAAGCCGGGAAAGCATATTATTTACACATAATCATTTAGCATAGTTTAGATGCATACACTTTGTTGCGTGCCCTCCCTAGCTGCGCCCGAACCGAACAAGAACAAGTCTTTAGGACTCCAAGTGTCGTCCCTCCGTAGATAGTCCACAGCACGTCCGGATCCGCCTTAAGCTTGACCAACTAGGATCGCCCTTAAGGTACTTAGAATTTTCGGCTAATGTAGGCAATTGTATGACTGAATTTTTGCTCTCAAAAATCACTTTGAATACTTGAATACTCTATTCAAAATAATGACCCTAGGACTTTATTTATAGAGGTATGGAAAGGGAATTGTAATCCTATTAGGATACGAATTAATTAAACTAGAATCCTAATAGAATTCTTATTTAATTAATTCATCCTTTTAGGTTTAGGAATTTAATCATATGTCGAAACCTGATAGCTTTAGGATTCGTATAGCACACAAACACACACACGCACGCACAGCAGCCCACGAGGGGCGCCATGCGCGCGCGCGCAGCCCGCGAGCTCGCAGCCCATTGCCACGAGGCCCACACGCTGCGGCAGCGTTGGCGCGCGCTGGGCCTGCCTTGCGGTGGGCCTGGCGCAGCCTTGGCTGGTGCGTTGTGGCGCGCTGGCTTGCTGGGCGATGGCCCGGCTTCGTGCTGGGCCTTCGTCTGGCAGGCCTCGTTCGATGCTAATTTGTACGATACGCTTCCGATTAATTTCCCGATTCCGGAATTCATTTCCGATACGAACAATATTTAATATTTCCGATTCTGGAATTAATTTCCGTTTCGAACAAATATTTAATATTTCCGTTTCCGGAATTATTTTCCGATTCCGATAATATTTCCGATTCTGACAATATTTCCGTTTCCGGCAATATTTCCGATTCCGGCAATATTTCCATTTCCGATAATATTTTCCGATACGTACCATGTTTCCGTTTCCGGCAACATCTACGACTTGGATAATATTTATATTTCCGATACGATCCATATTTCCGTTTCCGGCAATATCATCGTTTGCGGAGCATTCATTTCTTGCCTGTGACGATCTCAGCTCCCACTGAAACCAAGATCCGTCGATTCCGAATATCCATAGATGGAGTATTTAATGCCATTAAATACTTGATCCGTTTACGTACTATTTGTGTGACCCTACGGGTTCAGTCAAGAGTAAGCTATGGATTAATATCATTAATTCCACTTGAACTGAAGCGGCCTCTAGCTAGGCATTCAGCTCACTTGATCTCACTGAATTATTAACTTGTTAATTAATACTGAACCGCACTTATTAGATTTAACATAGAATGCATACTTGGACCAAGGGAATTATTTCCTTCAGTCTCCCACTTGTCCTTAGGGACAAGTGTGCATTTCCTAATTCCTTTGTCGCTCGATGCTTGCTCTTAAACATAAGGTAAGAGTTGTCATCCTTATTATGTCCAGAGGTGTTCCTCGGTTTCAGAGTTCAACTGATCAAATAAACAGATAATCATAGCCTATGATTCATCCGAGCACGGCCATGCATTTCACAGTTTCTAGCTCTCCGAGTGGCCTTGTACAACTTTTAAGCATCTCATCCCGATTTATGGGAGGACAATCCCAATCTTGCGATCTTGAGATTAGACTTCGTTTGATAGGTGATTACCTGAGCGTTGCCTTTATAGCCTCCTTTTACGGTGCGACGGTTGGTCAACGTCAAAGCAACCAGTTCTCAAACAAGTAATCTCAAATCACTCAGGTATTGAGGATTTAGTGTCTAATAATTTTAATGAAATTTACTTATGACAGATTTTCATCTCTTACAGTAAAGTTTCATAGGTCTTGTCCGATACTAGTCTTCCCAAAGTAAGTATCTATGTAAATGATTATGACATTGCCATGTCCACATAGTTCAAGAAACAGAACTACTAGTCATCTTGCATTCTAATCGTCTAACGTTTTCTATGCGTCCAATTTTATAGAAAACTCCGACTAGGGACCATTTTCAACCTTTGACATTCAAGTTCACTTGATAGACATTTCTTAGTCACAGGACTGGTCCTGACAGTCTATCTTGAATATATCGTCAAATTGAAGGGACTCGTCATTTAATAAACCACAAATTAAATGGAAAAATGAATTCTTTTCATTTGTTGTGAATGATTAACCAATAATGTTTTACAAAGATTTAAACTCTAAAACTTTAAAACATTAAACAAGGATATCAAAGCCATTCTCCAATATGCTTGATTCCCACAGCTGCAGTGTGCGAGTTGTGCTTCGCCTGCGGCAGAGGTTTAGTCAATGGATCTGATATGTTGTCATCATTTCCAATCTTGTTTATCTCGACTTCTTTTCTTTCAACGAACTCTCGTAGAAGGTGAAATCTACGAAGTACATGCTTGACTCTCTGGTGGTGTCTAGGCTCCTTTGCCTGTGCAATAGCTCCGTTATTATCACAATACAGGGCTATTGGTCCTTTAATGGAGGGGACTACACCAAGTTCACCTATGAACTTCCTTATCCATATAGCTTCCTTTGCTGCTTCATGTGCAGCAATGTACTCCGCTTCAGTTGTAGAATCCGCAATGGTGCTTTGCTTAGCACTTTTCCAGCTTACTGCACCTCCGTTGAGGCAGAAGACAAACCCAGACTGTGATCTGAAATCATCTTTGTCGGTTTGGAAACTTGCGTCTGTATAGCCTTTATCAATTAATTCATCATCTCCACCATAGACCAGGAAGTCATATTTGTGCCTTTTCAGGTACTTCAGAATATTCTTGGCAGCAGTCCAATGCTCCTCTCCTGGGTCTGACTGGTATCTGCTCGTAGCACTGAGTGCGTACGCAACATCCGGGCGTGTACATATCATAGCATACATTATTGAACCAATCAATGATGCATATGGAATCCCATTCATTCGTCTACGCTCATCAAGTGTTTTTGGGCACTGAGTCTTGCTTAGAGTTATTCCATGAGACATGGGTAGGTAGCCTCGCTTGGAGTCTGCCATCTTGAACCTATCAAGAACCATATTGATATAAGTGCTTTGACTAAGTCCAATCATCCTTTTAGATCTATCTCTGTAAATCTTGATGCCCAATATGTACTGTGCTTCTCCTAGATCTTTCATCGAAAAACATTTCCCAAGCCAAATCTTGACAGAGTTCAACATAGGAATGTCATTTCCGATAAGTAATATGTCGTCGACATATAATACTAGGAAAGCAATTTTGCTCCCACTGACCTTCTTGTATACACAAGATTCGTCTGCGTTCTTGATGAAACCAAAGTCACTGACTGCTTCATCAAAACGTATATTCCAGCTCCTGGATGCCTGCTTCAATCCGTAGATTGACTTCTTTAGCTTGCATACCTTTTTAGCATTCTTTGGATCCTCAAAACCTTCAGGTTGTGTCATAAACACAGTTTCTGTTAAAACGCCGTTTAAGAAAGCAGTTTTGACATCCATCTGCCATATTTCGTAATCGTAATATGCAGCGATTTCTAACATTATCCGAATAGACTTTAGCATTGCAACTGGTGAAAAGGTTTCATCGTAATCCACACCGTGGACTTGCCTGTAACCTTTTGCAACCAATCTAGCTTTGAAAACTTCAAGTTTCCCATCCTTGTCCTTTTTCAGTTTGAAAACCCATTTGCTTCCAATGGCTTGGTAGCCATCTGGCAAATCGACCAAATCCCATATTTGGTTTTCAGACATGGAGTCTAATTCAGATTGCATGGCTTCTTGCCATTGCTTGGAGCTAGGGCTCGTCATAGCTTGTTTGTAAGTCGCAGGTTCATCACTTTCAAGTAATAGAACGTCATAGCTCTCGTTCGTCAAAATACCTAAGTACCTTTCCGGTTGAGATCTATATCTTTGCGATCTACGCGGGGTAACATTTCTAGATTGACCATGATTCTCACCAGATTCTTCTAAACATCTCTGAGTTTCATCCTGAATGTCATCTTGAGCATTCTCTAGAGTTTGTTGTTCGACTCGAATTTCTTCGAGGTCTACTTTTCTCCCACTTGTCATTTTGGAAATGTGATCTTTCTCCAAAAAGACACCATCTCGAGCAACAAACACCTTGTTCTCAGATGTATTGTAGAAGTAATACCCCTTTGTTTCCTTTGGATAGCCCACAAGGATACATTTGTCAGATTTTGGATGAAGTTTGTCTGAAATTAATCGTTTGACCTATACTTCACATCCCCAAATCTTAAGAAAAGACACATTTGGAGGCTTTCCAAACCATAATTCATATGAAGTCTTTTCGACAGCTTTAGACGGAGCTCTATTTATAGTGAGTGCAGCTGTATTTAGTGCATGTCCCCAAAATTCTAATGGAAGTTTGGCCTGACCCATCATTGACCTGACCATGTCTAGCAAGGTTCTGTTCCTCCGTTCCGACACACCGTTCCATTGTGGTGTTCCAGGAGGAGTCAATTCTGATAGAATTCCACATTCTTTCAGATGGTCATCAAATTCATAGCTCAGATATTCACCGCCTCTATCAGACCGCAGTGCCTTAATCTTCTTGCCTAATTGATTCTCTACTTCACTCTGAAATTCCTTGAATTTGTCAAAGTATTCAGACTTATGCTTCATTAGGTAGACATAACCATATCTACTGAAGTCATCAGTGAAAGTGATAAAGTAGCTCAAACCACCTCTAGCATTTGTACTTATTGGTCCACATACATCTGTATGGATTAAACCTAATAGTTCATTTGCTCTTTCTCCAACTTTAGAGAAAGGTTGCTTTGTCATTTTGCCAAGTAAACATGATTCGTATTTACCATAATCCTCTAAGTCAAATGGTTCTAGAATTCCTTCCTTTTGAAGTCTTTCTAAGCGTTTCAAGTTTATATGGCCTAATCGACAATGCCACAGATAGGTGAGATCTGAATCATCCTTTTTGGCCTTTTTGGTATTTATGTTATATACTTGTTTGTCGTGATCTAATAAATAAAGTCCATTGACTAATCTAGCAGATCCATTAAACATCTCTTTAAAATAAAACGAACAACTATTGTCTTTTATTAAAAAGGAAAATCCCTTAGCATCTAAGCAAGAAACTGAAATGATGTTTTTAGTAAGACTTGGAACATGGAAACACTCTTCCAGTTCCAAAACTAGCCCGGAGGGCTACGACAAATAATAAGTTCCTACAGCTAATGCAGCAATCCGTGCTCCATTTCCCACTCGTAGGTCGACTTCACCCTTGCTTAACTTTCTACTTCTTCTTAGTCCCTGTGGATTGGAACATAAGTGTGAGCCACAACCTGTATCTAATACCCAAGAAGTTGAATTATCAAGTATACAGTCTATAACGAAAATACCTGAAGATGGAACGACTGTTCCGTTCTTCTGATCTTCCTTTAGCTTCAAGCAATCCTCTTCCAATGCCCCTTCTTCTTGCAGTAGAAGCATTCGGATTCAGAAGTGGGTTGACTGACCTTCCTCTTTACAGATTTGGTGCCAGTTTGCTTAGTTGGGCTGGCCTTGTTGCCACCTTTCTTAGCATTCCTCTTCTTTCCAGATTTCTTGAACTTGCCCCCACGCACCATAAGCACATCCTGCTTATCACTTTTGAGCGTCTTTTCAGCGGTCTTCAGCATACCGTGAAGCTCAGTGAGAGTTTTGTCCAGACTATTCATACTGTAGTTCAGTTTGAACTGATCATACCCGCTATGAAGAGAATGGAGGATGGTGTCTATAGCCA
This sequence comes from Spinacia oleracea, assembly GCF_020520425.1. Classification (NCBI taxonomy): domain Eukaryota; kingdom Viridiplantae; phylum Streptophyta; class Magnoliopsida; order Caryophyllales; family Amaranthaceae; genus Spinacia; species Spinacia oleracea. The sequence continues at coordinate 145,005,080 of NC_079489.1, read as the reverse complement.
TTTCCTGAGAAAATTGCTGATCCAGCCGACTCATATTCTCAATGAGTCCAATCATTTTGAGAACATGTGGACTTACGGGCTCGCCTTTCTTAAGCTTGGTCTCAAGAATTTGCCTATGAGTCTCGAATCTTTCGACTCGAGCCAGATCTTGGAACATGTTCTTCAACTCACTGATGATTGTGAAAGCATCTGAGTTGATGAACGTTTTCTGCAGATCTGCACTCATGGTGGCGAGCATTAGACATTTCACATCCTTGTTGGCATCAATCCAACGATTGAGGGCTGCCTGAGTGACCCTGTCGCCTGCGGCTTCGGGCATCGCCTCTTCTAGGACATACTCCTTTTCTTCCTGCATAAGAACTATTTGCAAGTTCCTTTGCCAGTCAAGGAAGTTTTTCCCGTTCAACTTCTCCTTTTCGAGAATTGATCGAATGTTGAATGAATTGTTGTTTGCCATATTTAAAACTACAATTGAAAAGAATAAACAAATAAATAACCATTCACAGTTTCTCTTAATAAACTTAAATTCTAGCATACATGCATAATTCAATGTTCATTAAGCATTTTATTCAAGTTATGTGTTCCGGCAGGTGTGAATAAAATGATTCCAAGATCCTAAAATCATTGAAGAACTAAGCACATTTTGTCGACTTAATCTTAAAACATCTTAGGTAAGCAAAAGCCTTTTGCTAATAGTCTAGAAACTATTCTTGGTTGATAGGTACGTCTAAGAACTTATTAGGTAAACCTATCGATTTTGCCACGACATAAAAGGACTCCTTACTTATATCGTTGAGTTTCACCAAAACTAACATGTACTCACAATTATTTGTGTACCTTGCCCCTTTAGGACCAATAAGTAACACCTCGCTGAGCGAAAACTATTACTAGATTGATGTAAAGGATATCCAAGCAAGTGTATATTTTGGCATGGCACCTTTTAACTCAATTTTTAAGTTTGGAACTTAAGGATCTTACTATGTTGGTTAGATTTTAAGTGAACTAAAATCCTTAATCATGCAACATAATCAAGCTTTTGATCTCATGCATTTTAAGACATATTTAAAAGCAATAAATAGCTTAAAACATGCATAAGATAAATGTGATCTAGTATGGCCCGACTTCATCTTGAAGCTTTAACTTCAAAGTCCGTCTTGAAAATCTCCCTGGGAGGCACCATTTTCTTCAAATAGGATAAGCTATAATTAAAAACTAATTACAACTATTTGATGGTACGCAGACCATATTTGAATTGAAAAACAACTTTGGTACTTTAGACCAATTACATTCAAATTAATGGTACGCAGACCATATTTTCTATCCTATTTGGGCCATACTAGTCACTTCATAACCTGCAAAACAGTACATATACAATATATACCATTCACCCATTCATTATCATGAATGGCCCACATAGCTGGTTAGTAAAACACATTATGCATCACATAAACATTTGCAGCAATTAATCAAGGGCACCAATAATCTACAAATTATTCAGTCCTTATTAATTCTAATCAAGTTGTTTTAACCTTAAGGATTTGTAGACCTAATCAAGAGTTTATGACTAAAAAGGGCTCCCACTTAAACCAATAAATTCATATGCTTTACTAATTTTAAACATAAAAATGTATTTCTAGTCTAACCGGAAACATACAAATTTAATTAAAATTTAAAGCTCATATAAATTTATAATTGAATCCAAAAAGTTTAATTTAATTTCAGTCGTATTTAAATTAATTCATGATTTTAATTTTAGTAAAATAATTAGAATAAATAAAATTTATTATAATTACAATATTCAAAATTAAAATCTAAGAAAATAATTTAAATTATTAATTTTAAAATTAATTAAAATTACGTAAACTGAAAATTTCAAATTAAAATTTCAAAACGATCTAATCGCTACGCAACAATCCCACGCAACGCACGCCCATGGGCCACACGCACACAGCCATCGCTGGCCATGTGCGCGCAGCCCATGCGCTGCGTCGCATCGCTGCTGCTCACCATCGCAAGGCATCACGCGAGCTGGTGCTCGCTGCGCGCGCCAGCGCTCGACGCAACAAGCATACTGTCGCAGCCCATCGTTGGGCGCAGCGCTCGTCGCACGTCGCAACAAGCAAGCTGCTCGCCATCGCTGGGCGCAGCGCTCGTCGCACGTCGGAACAAGCACGCTGCACGCCATCGCTGGGCGCAGCGCTCGTCGCACGTCGCAACAAGCACTCGCTGCGCGCGAGGCTCCGCATGCTTGCGCGAGGCAGTGCGCGTTGTGGCGCAGCTCGCTTGCTGCCCACACGCGACTGCTCGTGCCTTGCTCTCGCCCTCGCCCATTCGCCCATCGCACACAGCCCACGACACAAGGCAGGGCTGCTGCCTTGCGCTCGTGCACCATGGCCTTGCTCATTGCATTCGTACCGCATGGGCGACGAGCTCCCTTGCTCGTCGTCACATGCCCGCACTATACAACACCCCTTAAGGGTAACACGTAGCGTCCATTGCTTTGTGCGTGCAAGTTATATGAGCGAATCGCATAAAAATTTAAAATTTATATTCAAAATTAATGACAAATTAATAAATAATATTAATTTCATAATTTTAGGGCGAAAAATCGAAAATTTATTTAATTGATTTCCGATTAACATGGATTCAAGTCTAGGTCATAAAAATTTAAAATTTAACATAAATTTACAATTTTTTATGGTGGTTTTTAATCATAGGTGTCTAATTAAATTATAACTAATTATGAAAATCAAATTAATTCTAAATTATTCCAATTTTCAACAAATTAATCATAATTACAAATTAGATTGCATAATTAACAAGGCTAGGCATTCAAACTTGTTAAACATATACAATAGGTCAATCAAAAATTCAAGATTTATCAACAAGAATCGCAAATATTTAATTTAACATCTTAAATTTACGAAATTTTGCATTCGAAAAACTAAAACCTCCGAAAAGTCATAGTTAGGCTTCGAATTTGAGAATTCTGGGTTCGGCCGAAAAATAACTATTTTTGTCAAAATTTTAGAATGCCTTTTACATGCGGAATTGACACAAAAATCACTCGATTTGGATGAGTAACGAAGAAACTGCCGAAAAACTGCGTACGTATAATTAAATAAACGCAATTTGCAATTAATTAACAATTACGAAAATTAATCACCCCTTTTAATTCTTGCAAATTTGTAATATTTAACCATGTTCATGCAATTGAGATTATGAAAATAATAAGAGGCTCGTGATACCACTGTTAGGTTATGATACATATGACAATTCATAAATCATGCGGAAAAACCATAAAGCCAGGAAAGCATATTATTTACACATAATCATTTAGCATAGTTTAGATGCATACACTTTGTTGCGTGCCCTCCCTAGCTGCGCCTGAACCGAACAAGAACAAGTCTTTAGGACTCCAAGTGTCGTCCCTCCGTAGATAGTCCACAGCACGTCCGGATCCGCCTTAAGCTTGACCAACTAGGATCGCCCTTAAGGTACTTAGAATTTTCGGCTAATGTAGGCAATTGTATGACTGAATTTTTGCTCTCAAAAATCACTTTGAATACTTGAATACTCTATTCAAAATAATGACCCTAGGCCTTTATTTATAGAGGTATGGAAAGGGAATTGTAATCCTATTAGGATACGAATTAATTAAACTAGAATCCTAATAGAATTCTTATTTAATTAATTCATCCTTTTAGGTTTAGGAATTTAATCATATGTCGAAACCTGATAGCTTTAGGATTCGTATAGCACACAAACACACACACGCACGCACAGCAGCCCACGAGGGGCGCCATGCGCGCGCGCGCAGCCCGCGAGCTCGCAGCCCATTTCCACGAGGCCCACACGTTGCCGCAGCGTTGGCGCGCGCTGGGCCTGCCTTGCGGTGGGCCTGGCGCAGCCTTGGCTGGTGCGTTGTGGCGCGCTGGCTTGCTGGGCGATGGCCCGGCTTCGTGCTGGGCCTTCGTCTGGCAGGCCTCGTTCGATGCTAATTTGTACGATACGCTTCCGATTAATTTCCCGATTCCGGAATTCATTTCCGATACGAACAATATTTAATATTTCCGATTCTGGAATTAATTTCCGTTTCGAACAAATATTTAATATTTCCGTTTCCGGAATTATTTTCCGATTCCGATAATATTTCCGATTCTGACAATATTTCCGTTTCCGGCAATATTTCCGATTCCGGCAATATTTCCATTTCCGATAATATTTTCCGATACGTACCATGTTTCCGTTTCCGGCAACATCTACGACTTGGATAATATTTATATTTCCGATACGATCCATATTTCCGTTTCCGGCAATATCATCGTTTGCGGAGCATTCATTTCTTGCCTGTGACGATCTCAGCTCCCACTGAAACCAAGATCCGTCGATTCCGAATATCCATAGATGGAGTATTTAATGCCATTAAATACTTGATCCGTTTACGTACTATTTGTGTGACCCTACGGGTTCAGTCAAGAGTAAGCTGTGGATTAATATCATTAATTCCACTTGAACTGAAGCGGCCTCTAGCTAGGCATTCAGCTCACTTGATCTCACTGAATTATTAACTTGTTAATTAATACTGAACCGCACTTATTAGATTTAACATAGAATGCATACTTGGACCAAGGGCATTATTTCCTTCAATTCGAGACTATCGAGGAAATGCTTTGCACTAAGCATGTGCTTATCGAAATGGGACCAACAACAGCTTTGGCTCGGAACAACGCTCTGCAAGTGGTCCCTCAAGCAAGTCGTTTAAGAGGAGTACATAACTGTTGCGGTAGACACCATTCCTACCACCGTTCTGGATTATCCTACTGCTCTGGAGGCCACTAATACTACTATTCTGGAGGCGGCCACTACTGCTGTTGTGGATGTTACAAGTGATACTACTCTTGAAGCACCGAATACTACTATTCTGGAGGCCAACACTGCTGCTAAGTGACCGCCATCTAGATGTGGTGGCCTACCCAATTTTGCTAAGCACCGGTTGTTATATGCATAAAACACTTTGATGAGCTTTTGGATGTTAATCACTACTCTAGGTTACATGTAATTTTCAATGCTATGTAACGTTGTCGTATGTTTAATGTGAACGTATGAGCTTGGAGCTTTTGCAAGGAACACGAAGACATTTATGCTTCATGTCCCTAGCGAACACTCAGTCGATGCTCCTTTTGTGAAACAGGAGACATTACAATTACCGCACTTCTAATGTATATCAGAGAGTATTTGCATCTATTAGTGCCCCGTTTCCTCGCTCACTGCAATATTTCAACACTTCTATATATTAGATGTTGCAAATATGGTCCCCAAATTAGCTTACCTATCTTGGGGGACCACGCGCTAGCACGCGGTCCAACAACTAGTATATATAGAATCAGGATCTGGTGAGAACCACCCCTTAAGATGAGAACTGAGAACTAATCTCAACCGTCGATCAATTGAATCTAATGGTTTTAAAGCTACCCAAAATTTCGAAATTAGTAAGGGTAAAATGGTAATTGACCCGCGTTGAATGACCTCCCCCAACTCCTCAATTTTCAGAATTTCTCTCTCTTCCTCCCTCCTCCCCTGCGAATTCTCTCACTCTCTCTCTCTTTCAATCTCTTCCTCCTTCTTTCTCATATCTTCTTCTTCTAAATTCATATTTTGGGATTTGTTTTTCGTTTCTTCCGTTGCCCAGGTAATCCCCTTTTCAATTTTCATTTTCGAACAAGTGAAATTAGGGTTTTTAGTTCTTATTCATTTGTTGATGTTGTGTTTACTTTTTCTGATGTTGTGTTTTACTTTTTATCAATGCTGTGTTTACTTTTCATTATTTTTTGTTTACTTTTATCCGATGTTGTGTTTACTTTTTCTAATTTTGTGTTTACTTTATGTCGATATTGTGTTTACTTTTGATTATATTGTGTTTACTTCTACTCGATGGTGTGTTTACTTTTTTTGATCTTGTGTTTACTTTCTGTCGATAGTGCGTTTACTTTTGATTATATTGTGTTTACTTTTACTCGATGTTGTGTTTACTTTTTCCGATCTTGTGTTTACTTTCTGTCGATATTGTGTTTACTTTTCTTCATCTTATATTGACTTTCCGTCCGTTTTGTTTTAATCCAACAACTATCAGAGGTTCTCATTATAAGGAAGGTTCTCACCAGAACCTGGTGTATATATATATATATATATATATATATATATATATATATATATATATATATATATATATATATATATATATATATATATATATATATATATATTTTGATCCAACCCAGTCACTATCTATATAACCAATTAATTCATTGTTTTATTCAATTCGGTACCGTATGCCTACTGTCACAGTACCTTGAAGATAACGTAAGATCCTCTTTGCAGCAGCAAAATCAAATTTGCTAGGATTACTCATAAATCTTGATACCATATTCACTGCTTGAGCTACGCCAGTCCTCGTATGAGTTAAGTATAGTAGAGAACCTACTAAACTTCTGTATATGTTATCATCTACTTTCTTAGCTCCATTGACCTAATTTTTAATTCAATGCCATAGGAGTATCCAGAGGTTTGAAATTCTCCGTGTGAAATTTCTTGAGAAGATCCCTTGTATATTTTTCTTGATTAAAGAAAATCTCTCCCTTGGTCTGCTTTACTTGGATTCCAAGAAAGTACTTCATGAGTCCCAAGTCCGTCATTTTGAATTCTTGCATCATGGACTCTTTTAACTCATTAGTGAATTTCACATCATTTCCAGTGTAGATAAGATCATCAACGTAAAGACAAACAATGAGAAATTATCCATAATTGTTTTCTTTAATATAGAGTGATGGTTCACTTTGACTCTTTTTGAATCCATTATTCATAAAATACTTGACAGTTCTACTATTCCATGCTTTTGGAGCTTGCTTAAGTCCATAGAGTGCTTTTCGCAAACGACAAACTTTTTCTTCTTGCCCTGAAACTTCATAACCTTGTGGTTGTTCTACATACACTTCTTCTTCTAACACTCCGTTAAGAAATGCAGATTTCACATCAAGCTGATAAACAAGAGTTCTTTTTGTGCAGCTATGGCTTACACCGTTCTGATTGTTTCAATACAAGCTACTGGAGAAAATGTCTCATTGATATCAACTCCGGCTTTTGAGCATATCCTTTAACAACAAGTCTTGCTCTGTGCTTTTGAATATTCCCATCATTTTCTAGTTTTGTTTTATAGATCCATTTTAAACCAATAACGCCTTTATCTTTAGGACATTCAACAAGTTCCAATGTCTTGTTTTTTTCAATCGTTGAAATCTCCTCATCCATTGTTTTTATCCAAACATCTTCTGTTGATATCTCTTAAAAGGTAGAAGGTTTAGATGCAAATAAAGCAAATTTAGCCATATTATTTTCTTTGGATAATGAGCAATCATAATCATCTAAATAAAAAGGTCTTTTTCGTACTCTTCCTGGTTGATTCGAGATCGGAGATGAAAATGTTTCTCTTCTTTGTGTATTAGAAGCAGTCGATCTTTAAGGAGTGTTTATAGCATCATTTATTGTTGTTGGAGATGGTCCACATGAAGTGTTAGCTTCTTCTTGTATAGGGATATTTACTTGTCTTTGAATGGTTTCATAGTCCCATTTCCATTCAGATTCGTCAAATATAACATCTCTGGAGACTGTTAGTTTCTTAGTTTTGGGATCTAAGAGATGATGGCCTTTTTTATTCATCACTGTATCCCAAAAAATATTTTTTCTTTTTTTGGGGTCAAACTTATCTTTACCTTGATCTTTATTCAAGGCATATGCAACGCATCCAAAGATTTTCAAATTGTTACTTACAAGTTTTCCACCGTTCCAAGCTTCATAAGGATTCTTGTTACGAACTGCTTTAGTTGGAGAATGATTGAGTATGTAAATAGCTTAATTTATTGCTTCGGCCCATAAACTTTTAGGTTATCCTTTCTCTTCCATCATGTTTCTAAGCATTTCAACAATTGCGCGATTCTTTCTTTCGACTACACCATTCTGTTGAGGTGTTCTTGAGACCGTCAATTGTCTTCTTATACCTTCATCTCTACAGTGTTCCATGAAAGGTTTACATATAAATTCACCCCCTCTATCAATTCTCAATGTTTTTATCATATATCCACTTTGCCTTTCAACCAGTGCTTTAAATTGAAGAAAGACATTGAAAGAATCTGACTTTTGATCGATAAAATATATCCACATCATACGCGTATAATCATCAACGAAAAACAAAAAGTACCTCTTATTCCGTAGAGAAGGATTTTTTGTGGGGCCATATATATATCTGCATGTACTAATTCAAGAGGACCTTTGGATCTCCATGAATTCTTTGGAAATGGCACGCGTGCATTTTGCCATATATGCATCTTTCACAAACTTGAAGATTTCTATCAATATTTGGTAATTCCACCACCATGTCTTTTTGTTTTAATAGGTGTAATCCTTTTTGGTTACCGTAAATTCCATAGATAAAATTCATCCATAACATTCGCTTGCAACACCAACTTTCTTTTTTGTGGCAAGTGAATTGGAAATACTTTATTTTCAGCTATTTGTACTTTTGCCAATGTTGTACCAGATTTCTTGTTGAATATCATGTATTCTCCGTTATTGAAATTTGCTGCGTATCCTCTTTGGACTAGTTGCCCAACACCAACAAGATTATGTGCCAAATTCGATACATAAGAACACCATATATGTATTTTGTATCATTTGATTTTCCATTGACAACAATGACCCATTTTCCTTCGACATTCGCTTTTTTACCATCACCTAAGGTGACTTGATTGGTAGTATTCGGGTCCAATTTGACAAACAAATCTTTATTTCCTGTCATGTGGTTACTGCATCCACTATCTAAATACCACATATTATCAGATTTATTTTGTGCATCTATGCACGTAAGAAATAGTTGTTCATCACCTTCTCCATTTGTGGTAAAATTTGCTTCATTTGCATCATTTTCATTTTGATGTCAACAATTTTTTTTAAGAATGATTTAGATTCGACATCTCTTACATCTATGATAGCATTTAGATGATTGATGGCTAGACTTACCACAAATACGGCAAGAATTATTTGACCTTTGTTGATATTTGGTGTTGCCCGCGACTTCTTCCTCGACCACGACCAAAATTTTGGGTACCACGACCTCTTCCATGCTAATACCCTCTTTGGTTTCCTCCTCGTTTCTTTGAATTTCCTTGGTATTGTTTGTTTGATACATTCAATTGGGATTGGAATGCTTAGTCAACAGATTGATCAACATTTGTATTTCTTTTCAATCTTTGCTCTTGTGAAATCCAAGGATCCCATCAACTCATGCATTGTGAGTGATGACAAGTCTCTAGACTCTTCTATTATAAAGGCGGCAGAATTATAACTATCGACCATACTTCTCAATACTTTCCGAACAACTCTCTTTTCTTCTATGGTGTCAACGAGACATCTTATTTGATAGCTATCTTTGTGACTCGTGACTCGCATACTTGGAAGTTTTCTGTCTTTTTCATCTCAAAGTTATCAAAATATGTCCATAAAGTTTGCAATTTAATTGCAACAACTTTTTCATTTCCAAGAAATTCTCTCTTATGTATCCCAAACATCTTTAGATTTTTTTAATCCATACAAACGGAGAAATATTGTTTTATTCACGACTGCATGACTATATCGCATTGCCAATGCATCTTTTTTCTAATTTTCCTTGTATATCTTTTGTTGTGCTTCATTAGCACTTTCGGGAAGGTCTACATAGCTATCTTCCACGAGCTCCCATAAATCTTGAGATATAAAAAAGTTTGCATTTAACTACTCCAGTAGTCATAATGTTCACCATCAAAAATAGGAAGTGTTGATTGAAAATACGAGAAAGTTGGGGTTGACTTTCTTATAACCATATTTAGCTACGATAAAAATTTGTTGGAGACAACGGAAGTATAATAGTTATATTCTCCAAAATACTATATATATTTAAAATAATATATCTAAATAAACAGAGCTGCATCACCTACTTTATATTATGAATCAATAGAGAATAATGTATATAATATGTTACTCACTCCGTCACAGATTAATTGTTACACTTTTCTTTTCTTCCGTCCCAGATTAGTTGTTACACTTCTAAATTAGGAATGACCCCATAATTATTATATCGTCTCTCTCTTACCATTAAATATTTGTTTGTCCCCACACTCTCATTCAATTAAATTTGGGGCGGAATGAGTACTTTGTTGTATCATTGTTATTTTAAATTTATACATCATTATGATATATATATATATATATATATATAATAAATTATAATGCTAAAATAAGGAGATAGGAAATTCAATTTATCCTACGCCTTGGAATTTTACGTTACTATCTCTATTATTAATGTTTGCTTTTCTTGCTTTTAGCCCAATATTATAACATTACTAAATTGATCTTTCACAATAGGGACTCGAATAAAACAAGCACATTTGACTTCTGGCGAAGGGCAGATTTTCGCCACACTCTGCATATACTGAGAGAGTGAGAGCAGAGTAATATCACTAGGAGTTTTGCTATACCTAGTGGCGGATCTTGAACAATGATATGAGGGGGACTGGTAGAAAAATATTAAGCAATATACTATGTAATTATACAATATACCAAATTTTAGGAGGGTCCGTAACTAAAAATACACTATCAACATTTTCTGGCCGGGCCCAACCCCAAACCTAACTAAGATCCACCCCTGGCTACCCATAGTGGCTTACGTCCATTCGTCCATTTCGGACACAGCCCACAGGTAAACTCCGTACAAATTATCAGCAAGAGAACATAAGGTAGAAAATCTTAGATTAAAAGAAACAGGGGGGGGGGGGGGGGAAAGTTACTCCTGCGATGTAAATTTATTCTCAGAAGTGCAGATAGTGGAACCAGTACGTTTAGAAATGAAACAGATTTACGAAGTAGACTATACAAGAAAATTAATAAATCAGGACCGTACTCCTCCAATTAAATCGAAGATTTATACTATAACTACATATTTATATAGATTAACTAGTTGAGGAAAAAAAAATTATATATATAAAAAACGATGGAAAAACAAACAAAAAAGAGGTACTACAAAAGGCAGATACATGCCTACCTACAGCACCAACTATCAGGAAAATCTGGCAATCATATTGCAGATTGCATTCGACTCTCTTAATCATTGACCTTTCTTCTCGTTTTCACGTTTGATTTGCAGAGCAGCTCTTACGACATTTCCTCTTGTAATGATTCCCACCTATAAGCAAAAACAATGTTGGAGTAAACCTAAAACATAGAAAGAGTAAGGTGCAAAGGTCTTGTTTAATAAATGGCCTTTAGCCGGCATTTTGATTGGCTTTGGATTTTTTTTATGTGACTATCTGTTGAACATTGAATGTTTTTTCATCCATAATAAAGCTACAATTGATTCCCAAACACAAGGTCTAAACTTTATCAGTAAGTTGAACACCAATATTCATAATATAAGTCAATACATAGTTGATTTTCTACTCAAGTTGAACCAGCAAAACATTCATGGGACAGTTGGCATGTACTAAATGTTAATTACACAACAGGCAGAATATCAATGAGACAGTTGACAAAAAATATGAAAAAGTCAAGCCTGTTTCTCAATAAGATTTAGCCAAGGGGAAACATTGTTAGTATTCAATTACTTCTTTTTTTAGCTGAAACTGTCGGATCGAAAAACAACAAAAAAAAAAAGATGGTGCATGTGGAAAAGCTAGACTCTTAGGATTCAATTAATTATCTTAGCTGAAACTTAGATTATGACTGCGCTTCATAAAGGGTAATAATCTTACCAGTTTCCCATCAGCGTCTACAACAGGGAGTCTTCGATATCTTGTCTCAAGCAGTAATCTGTCATTTAGATAAATCACAACAATTAAACATTTTGGTCAACCAGTAGCCAGTAGCATATTACATTTAGAACTAAGCAATGTACACTGAATCGCATATAATATATTTTTGAAAAAAAACAATCATGAAATTGTAACAGAACCTTGCAGCATCCTCAAGATTAGTGGTCTCACGAACAGCAACAGGGAGTTGCGTCATCACATCAGACACCAGTTTACCATTTGTTTTACTGAGTAAACCCTGGATCTCATTGAATACCTACAATGTCAATGGGGATCAACACAGAAGCTAAGGATGAAAACAACGTCAATGGGTATCAACACAAGAATCTTTGGGTAAAAATAATGAATATGGCTTCAAAGAGCATATGTACATACTTTCCAAGTACTGTCAACCTCAGGGAACATGCTTGTTTCTGCCCCTCCAGTACCTAAACAAAGTACCAGCATCACATTTTATACTAGTGTCACCCAAACAAGACAACTAGATGCAAAAAACATGAGAAGTAAAAAAACAAAACTATTTTAACTTAACACGACATTTTAATAGCACAATGATACCACCTCACCTGATGTGATGATAACTAAATCAATTTAGCGATAACAGAATACTTCCTCCGTTCTTTTAGTGTCGACACATTTATTTTGTCACGTTTGCCAATGCAATATTTCAATCATTATAATCTTTACTTACCAATGGGTAAAAATTATAAAAAGTTGATGTTATAAATCTATACAATGAGAAGATTATAACAAGATCCCACATGACTATATTTTTTTAAGTATAAATCACAATTGGTAGTCAAAGTATAGAATAGTGTCAAAAGTCAAACTGTAAAAAAGGAAGTAGTATACATTAGAGAGAGCTTGAATTTTAAGCGGGAAACACAAATGATCGACCAAACAATTATGACTCAATTGAAGAGAAAAACATTTCCTATGGATCCATCAAATGACAATATATCTTATGTGCTCTTACTAACCTGATATGGAATCCAAAGCCAATAGATCATAATCTGAAACAACACCCACCTGCAGACAAGAGAAGATAGAATTCAAGAACACATCTAATAAGAAACGTCCCCTCAAGTCATTTTTAGTTGGCGTTTAAGCCATTGTGCAATGCTTACATACATACGAAGTATTACTTTTAACTTTAGTGACATAACACCGCATTTCACATTCAAAAAACAAAAAATGAAGTGACAGATAGCAAGTAAAGCATTGATTAGGCATTTAGGCTTTCTAGGATTAGGCCAATGAAAAATTAAATACAACAAAGCTATTGTCATAACAGGCAAACGAAAAAGTATATGTAGCATGGTAGTCACATGTATCAGAACATAAAGCAGGAAGGCAGGAAGGAAATGTAGGGATCAGACTTCAGAGCAACCAGAATAGTTTGTGAATTCCAATCTGGGATATATTGATCCAAATTGACAATCACCACTTATCCAAATCGGGACCAAGCATAAGTTCATGTTAATTAAGAATTCATGAACTATCTTACTAGTTTCCTAGAAGACAAGGGAATAAAGGGATACTAGGTCATCATTTTTTTGTACTCTGTGAATAACAAAATTAACACTTCAAACACTAGGTGAAGTATGTGGACAAATCGTACTATTCCTTTACAGTCTGAAAATGATGATTAACAAATTGATTCAACGTTCTGCATTAGTGCATTCTATATGGATAAGCAATCCTGTTCATAAACTGTATACTTCAATTCAATTATCCAAGTTCTAGCCTTCCAGAAAACACTCATTGCGACTTAAATAAGAGACGAAAAAAATAAGTTAATGGATAAAAAAGAATGAAAGGTAAGAAAACAAACATAAGTGACAAGGCTTGAAAGAAAAAGGATGGCAACTGACAAGGAGGCGTGATTGCATGCAAAACGAAAAATGACAGACAAGACAAATTATTAATGGATGGACAGAAAAGAATGAAAGAAAAGAAAAACAAACATAAGTGGCAACGCTTTAAACAAAAAGGGACGAGAAAGATGCATGTTTGCATACAAATAGTGAATCCAAGACTGTCCGATAAACCTACGGCATACACTGTAGAGCACACCAAGTAATTCTGCTCCATGTAAAACGAGATTGATTCCCGGTACCTTGAGTACACTAAAATGACGACAATCCTGAACCCAGAAGTTGCTGAAACTACTACAAGTCCATCCTTAATTACAATTCGAGACAAAAATGAGCTTAAAATATTTAACGTTGTCTTCATCCCATCCCAGTCATTGTATTGCATATGTCTAAGATGTCATGTTGCAAGCAAGACATATTAGAGATAATTATAAACCAAGAAAGCATATAACTACCGGAAGAAACCTTTTCCTCCAATCTGCAGTCTTGTAACACAACTTACAGTTTAGAAACACAAAAGGCATCAATTATACGATATTTTCCTGTCCCAATATACAAATGGCAAGCCAAAGAAGATAAGCACAAAGATAACAGATTCAGGATATCATCTTAATTAGATTTAGAAATAAGATTTCTACCAGTTTCCAATCATCGTTTATCACAGGAAGCCCAGTAATTCTGTATTCCACGAGAGTTTCCAAAGCTGTGCCGTCAAGAGGAAATTTGTCACAGAACAGCATTAGAAAGCTATAAGCATATTACAGGAAATTAGGAATCATCACTCTACACCTACCTTCATCTACAGTGGTTGAAGGTTTCGCAACAACCAACTCCTCCTTTTTTGTCATAAAATCACCAACGGTATATACTCCATTTCTAGACTGCAAAGGAAACTCAATTTCTCATTATCAGTGATGGAAGATTTTGTTTTATATTTAAAGAAACTATGTATAGACAAGACCACCCACACACCTAATTTTTTAATTTTTTTTAAAGAAGAACAACCATACTAGACCGGGGCCTATAAACTGGCCCAACTGCAGAGATCAAGCACCAGGAACGGGAAAGAAAGGGGTCCCACCCCCAAGAGCAGCGGCTGGATGGAAACAAATCCATGATCTTAAAGTCATAAGCTCGAATCCATACCAACTACACCAAGTAGTACTACTTGGTACCTACACACCTAAGTTGGCAAGGTAAAAGATACTAGCTACAAAAGATTACGAAGCGCTTTGCTACGGTAATTAATGAGAAGCAAATATAATACATTATGTGAAAACTAAGAAGCCCTCGTAGAAGAGAAGGAATTCAATCAAAGGAAAATAAACCATCATAGGAAAGCTGGGGTAGACATACTAAACACCAATTTGGTATAAACATGTCACTAGTAGTTAATAGTCTTTTGCTTTAAAAAATTTAGCCAGTAATGGTTTAATTATTTAGAGCAGAAGAGTATCACATACAAGCTGAATAAAAGATTGAGCCTGCTAAAATTGAGTATTTAATAAACATGGTTTTGGTTTTTTGGTAATATTGAGTATTCTTTCCCAAAATTCCATAGGGAACCGATATACATGTTCAATAAAAGGCCCTTGTACTATCTACTTCCGAAAAATCTAGTAAAATCTGACTTATTTGCTAACACCCAACTTTGATGACACAAGCTGACTATTAGAATTTAATCATGTTTGCTTTATCTTCGACTCTAATTATAGAGACCCTAATTCCCAAAATTAAGAGATATGGTTCTACTAAAAGAACAACACCCTTTTGTGGATCCTATCACTAGCTAGAGAAATAGAATCAGGGAAGTAATCACACACGATAACACGTGCTACCATATAGAAACAGGACAACTTGCTCCCTTCCTTGCCCATCTTTCACCCTTAACCACCCAAACAAATGAGTGTCCATAGTTTAAGTGAAAAACATACAAAAACTCATTTGGTAATTCCTTTACAAAACCGAGTCGAGTTTATGCCAATCAATTGTCTGTCTAATAATGGGTCAAGTAAACTTGTTCAGGAGAGTGTGTAGTAAACTCGGTTGCCACATTGTTGGCTGCCAACCACAATCACAAATATATCAATACAAGTTAACAGGGGAAGCTCATCAAGCCTTAGTTTCTATTTGTGCAAGACTGCAAGTACAACTCATACCAGCTTCAGCTAATTCAGGCATTCAGCCATTGTGTAAGTTCGAGTTCGATTTCAGGTTCCACTAACTCAATTTCAAGGGACACCTTCCCTAATCCATACCCCTGAGTCCCTGACCATTTAATCACACGAACGCCCACACGCACAGAAAAAAGTTAAGATTTTGAAAAGTAAATCACAATCTTTAAAGGGTTTTACCACAGACGCCTAAAACTATCTTATAGGAACAAAATACAGCAGCAATACAGTTCAATTATACAAATTCATACAGTTCAATCATACCAAAAAAAAAATCCAATAATTATCAATCAAAATTTGTTAAAGTGGAAGAAATACACACCGGAGTAGCAGTACTCATCAAGGTATTGCTATGGGCGGCGGCGGAGAAGCATCGGCGAAGACGTAAAGTAGTATCATTAGATAAATGGAAGGTTCTAGAAGCACAAGGAATTCTGCGACATAACTGGAAACAAGGAAGTTGGCGAATAGGAGAGAGAAAATTCGGAAGTTGAGCGACAATCAAAAGTTTTGAATCCATGTTTTGAAGTAATGAATAATCAATTGATTTTCAATCCACGGACAATTCTCGTCCGAAGAGAGAGAATAAACGGATCTGCTACTGTTTCTGGGAGGATGGAGGAGAGAGAAAGATTGCTACTTTTTTCTTCTCTTTCTTTTTGTTGGGTTTTTATATTCTCTTTTCTTTTTGAGAGAAAGAAAATTGGGAAATAATGTGTGATTTTTATTTTCAACTGTTTATGAAAAAAAGGTGGGCGGTGGCGGGTGAGGAAACGGAAAAGTAGAAGAGGAATAGGAGTTGATAACTGGATACGGAATCTTCCGCTTTTCTTTGCCCTATTTTCCTACTCTGGGTATATCGTATATGAGACCGTGTTATGCGCAAAATATACTCCCTCCGTTCTTTAATACTCACATCGCTTTTTTTATTCAGGTCGTTTCTTAATATTTGCACCATTTTTATAAATGTAAATCTTTACCAATATTATATTATTTCTCACACTTACCTATTAACCCACCTACATCCTTATTCCCTACAAAAAAAATCATTTAAAAATCCACAACCCTCACTCACCACTCTCCACCCTTTACCCATTTTCCACTAACTATATTAAAAAAAATACCCCACTATTAACTAACATCCATTAAATTAATGAGTCAATTCAAATATTTTAAACTCCGCACCGATCAAACCGGTGCGAGTATTAAGGGACGAAAGGAGTATCTTATTTCATTAGATTGTCTTATATAAATTTTTGTAGTTTTTTTTTTTAATATTAATAGAGTATTATGTAAAATATATCTGGTCTCACCACTTGTATCTGATTGGGTGCAAATAATAAGGGACGAAAAGAATATTTGACAACACGCTATATCGGCACAAACGTCAATATTGATTTATGCTCTTAAGGTTTGATTTTTGGTTGTGTTGTGTTTTTGGATTTTTTTGAGTAGAAATTATTTTTCAAAGAATCTTAGATGTCAATTGACCAATAGTACTCGTGATAGAATTGAGTTGGAATAACATTAAAAAAAAGAAAATTAAATACAACAAGTTTCTAATCTAATACTTCCTCGTGCCGCAAATAATGCATCATTTCTATTTGCATGTATGTCAATACGCTTCTTTGAACATTAATATCTCTAAATGTGTATAAGTAAAAATTATAAAAAGTTGATATTTGGAATCCTTGCATTAATACAAATTTAACAAGATGTCACTTAATTATGTTTTTCCTATCACAACAGTGAAAAAATGATTGTCAAAGTTGATTGATAAATAGTGCGCAAATGAAAAACGATGCATCTATTGTGAAATGGAGGAAGTACATATAAAGGAGGCATTGCCACGTAAGATTACTATTGATTTTGGCTAATGAAAAATAAGATTTCTAATTTATTTTTGAATTAGAATAATCGAGTGCCACGTAGATAATTAATTAAGTGTCACATAGATATTTTTATTAATTAATTACTAATATATACAACTCAATCCAAAATCAAACACTCTAATAATTAAAAAAAAAAATCTAAAGTAAAATTCATCAAAAATCAATCACTAATCTAAACACAAATTCAACCCAAAATCAAACACTAATCCAATGCTAAGCGCCACATGAAAATCTAATGGTTCCGGCCAATGAAAAAAATAAGATTTCGAAATTACTCATCCAAAATCAAACACTCTAATAATTAAACAATACTCTAAAATGAGATTCAATCTAAAATAAATAAAACTAATCTAATAAAAAATATAAAATATAGCAGTTGGTATATTTTATTTTGACTTAACAGTTTAAAAGAATTTGTGCATCACACGGACTAAAATCTAATGATAATTATAAGACGGGTGTAAAATTATCTCAATTCTTTTCTTCTCCTCACAAGTTTATACGGAGTACTCCATATACTTGGCAGATTACATATCTAACCCAGTGTATAAATTTGATTT
Organism: Spinacia oleracea; assembly: GCF_020520425.1. Classification (NCBI taxonomy): domain Eukaryota; kingdom Viridiplantae; phylum Streptophyta; class Magnoliopsida; order Caryophyllales; family Amaranthaceae; genus Spinacia; species Spinacia oleracea. The sequence goes on along the minus strand of NC_079489.1, from coordinate 144,986,683 downwards.
TGCCTTTTTGTTTGAATTTGAAGGTTTATCTTGTTGGCGGCCCAACTGGTATTGAGCCATTGAGGGAAAAACGTTTGAGTATTTGCTAAAGAGATGGGCTGATTAAAATGGGACAAACGTTTGGCCCAATAGTTGTCTTACAATTCCTCCAGGGCTGGTCCACACCTCCATCAAGCCCATTAACATACCTAGGGAGAAAATTACTCTTGACATTTTTCAGTTTCCCACCTATGACTATGAGTTTGAACTTTAAAGCGAAGCAAGGTTGTTGTAACATAGAATTACTTCTTTTTTTTCATATGTTATGGTCACCACTCCTAATTATATTAAACTTTGTCTCCTTCATGTGATCCCATATTTACTTACATCATTTTTTTTTCATATTAAATAATTCACTCATTAATAATTTCTTATGATATATAACAACCGACTACCCCATTTTTATCTTATTTTAATAAAATCAACTCATTGTTCTAAAATCCCATGACAGTCAAACAATAACTCATATTAAAATATGGAGACGTACTAAACTAACAACATTACAAGAACTAGGGTTGTGAAAAAACAAATATGATCCGACCCACATTCAATAATAACCGAGGTGACGTGTGTAGGGGTTTTTTTGTACGTGCTCTTTTGTATTTCCCCTACGAGAATATGGACTTGGAGCTTTGTATGTTTTTGGATTTCGAAGGAGTCGCCACCAAACAGTTTTAAGGGTCCCGTTTGGAAAGACCAAAATTAACTCTATATCGGATAAGGCATTGAATCTTAGAAACGGATGGGTGAGATCCTGGCAAGGGAACGAGATGCTTATTCCGCGAGCCTTAGAAATTGTATCCAAATGCATGGCATAAAATATTTTCAAATAACCCTAGTCATGGCACTATGTGGGTTTGAATTTAGAATTTGAACACATAGAATTTCTACTTTTGTATTGTGACCACTTCGCTTTAAAGTTAATTTAAGGGAACCTAAGGCCAGTTTGTCCAAGAAATTATCTTTGTTAAGCGTGGTGTAACTTTGTATTTTATTATATTTAGAAACATCACAACATAAAATAAATGCGTATTTAATAAAGATACATCACCACCTAGAAAAGGACTAGGTGGGAAACCACATTGCCTAGAAGGACTAGGCAAGTAAAGTTGCATAAATAGTAAGTGCTGGATTGAAAGGTGCAATATTTAAAAGCGTTATTGAAATTGCAATATTAATTGAAGTGAATAATTGAAAGGCATTATTGAAATTGCGGTACTGAAATTGAACTATTGAATTTGAGATCCGAACGCCAAACGACTTCTTAAGAATAAGTGCGTCCGACACGGATTCAAGTCTAAAAATATCAACTTTAGGACAAGTTGCTCATCCCAAAGTGTCTTAAATTTTGGACATAGAAATTGAACTTGAAATATTAAATTTTGAATATTGAACTTGAATATTGAACTTAGGAGTCTTGAATCTCAAAGATTAGACCTTTTAATGTTGAAAAGGTTTTATCTTTGATATGCTCCATGTATTGAAATGATTCTAGTTTAAAGAAGTGATTACAAACAACCCTAAACATCATTGAATCTTGAAATTTGTACTTGAATATTGAAATGAGGAGTCTTGAATCTCAAAGATTAGACCTTTTAATGTTGAAAAGGTTTCACCTTTGATGTGCTCCATAACTTGAAATGATTCTAGTTTAAGGAAGTGATTACAAACAACCTTAAACATCATTGAATCTTGAAAATGAAACTTGAACTTGAATATTGAAAAGTGGAGTCTTGGATCTCAAAGATTAGACCTTTAAACATTAAAAAGGCCTCACCGTTGATTACTCCATGTTTTGAAAATGATTCTAGTTTAAGGAAGTGATTACAAACAACCTTAAACATCATGGAATCCATGGCTTTGTATTTGAATCATAGAAAGTGTTGATTTTGTAAAAATATGTGATTGTTGTAAGTGACACTTTTAAGAATAAAAGTGCCAACTTTACTAATCATTTTGAAAGAGCAATTATAGAAACATAGTAGATTAGGATTGGGATTCGGAATTACCTAGTTAGGTTTAGGTTAGAATTCCTCCTAGAGCTCCCAATTGCTTGAAAACTTGAGATTTGTATGGGATTTTTGAAGAATTTGTATTTTGATTATTTAGAGGCAATTTCAGAATTATGACGTTGTGATTGTAATTTGATGCCCTAAAGTGTTGGAAATTAGGGGTTTAAATAGGAAAATGAAGGGCTAAACGCCAGGTGACAGCTGCGCCCAGCGCAGCAACGACACCTAGCGCCGCTGACGTGGCACAGAAGATGCCAAGCAAGGACGATGACGCCGTCCTTGCGTTTGGCTTGTAGTGGGCGTACCTTTGTACGAATTGTACTGTTTTTTGGCACGTAGCTTTTCTTGGTGGTTAAGGAAGTTTGCGACTAAAAACTAGCCGTTTCCGGGTTTTTGAATTCGGTTTTACGGGAAGAGGCTCAGCTCGCTCGGTTTTGTGGGTCGGCGCGAGAATTTGGATTGCTTAGTGTCATTTCGTCTCCAAAAAAAGCTGATTATCTCTAATGGTTATGCACACCAAAGTGCTGCTTATAATTTTCTTGTTAAGGGTGCTAAAAAATTTTATGCAGGTGGTAACATCATTGAGGCATGAGATGTTGAGTTTTTTGAAAATATATTTCCTTTAAAAGTTTCGTGTATTAATGATGTACCTTCTTCTAGCATTACTTCTAGTGTGCTTGTTGTTTCTCCTCCCATTTCTAAAATTGATTCTAATTTGGATCCAAGGAGGAGAAAGAGGGAAAGAAAAGAAACCAGTTATGGTGATGATTTTATTATTGCTTTCTTAACTGAACGTTTCTTGATTAATGATGATTTTGTGTATGTCTTCTTTTTAGATCCCAGGACCTATGAAGAGCTATGACTTTCAGTTGATGCAGTATTTTGGAAAGAGGCAATAGATAGTGAACTTCGGTCAATCCTAAGTAATAATATTTGGGAGTTGGTTGATTTTCCTAGGGGTTGCAAGCCCATTCCTTGTAAGTGGATCTTTAGAAAGAAATTGAAATCTACTTGATCTATTGACAAGTATAAGGCTAGAATTGTGGTAAGGGGTTTCACCCAAAGGCATGGTATTGATTATTTTTACTTACTCTTCCGTCACTAAAATTGCAACCATGAGAACTCTAATTGCTCCTGCTTGTATTCATGGTCTTGTTGTGCATCAAATGGATGTTAAAATTGTATTTTTGAATGGTGATTTGGATGAGGAGATTTACATGGTCAAACCAGAAGGGTTTGTTGTTCCTGGTCAAGAGAATAAGGTTTGTAATTAAATTAGTCAATTCGTTGGTATGGACTTAAGCAAGCTCCAAAGAAATGGCATGACAAATTTGACAAGACCATGAACGGTAATGGTTTTCATGTAAATGAAGGTGATTCTTGTGTTTATTATAAGCAAGATTCCAATGGTTGTGTGATTATTTGTCTTTATTTGGATGATATGCTAATCTTTGGGACAAACTTGGATCGAGTAAATGAGACAAAGAGTTTTTTAAGTTCAAAATTTGAAATGAAAGATATGGGTAAGGAAAATGTGATCTTGGGAGAAAAAATCATAAGAACTCCAAATGACATTTGTCTTAGCCAAGCTCACTTGTTGAAAAAACTTAAAAAGTTTGACTCATTTGATGTCGATCCAACTAGGATTCCTTATGATTCAAGCATTCACTTAAAGAAAAATAATGGTGATCCCGTTAGAGAATCTGAATATACTAAATTTATTGGTAGTGTTATATTTCTTATAAACTACACTAGATCTGACATTGCTTATTCTGTAAGTAGATTGAGTAGGTACACTCATAACCCAAGTATTGATCATTAGGATGTTTTGAAGAGATTTCTTAGGTACCTTAAGGGTACTATGGGTTGGGGTTTGCACTACTCCAAGTTTCCAGGAGTTTTGGAAGGCTATTGTGATCCCAACTGGGTTTCTGAGAATGATGAAGTCAACTCCACCAATGGTTATGTCTTCACCCTAAGGGGTGGAGCTGTATCTTGGAAATCTTGTAAACAATCTTGTACTGCTATCTCTAGCTACTATGGAATATGAGTTTAATTCTCCTGAACTGGCAGGTCATGAGGAAAAATGGTTGAGAAATGTGCTTGCAGATATTCCGCTGTGGGGGAAGCCAGCTCCTTCAGCTGCACTTCATTGTGATTTAGCAAGCAGCTATTATTGTGGAAAACAACCATGCCTACAATGGGAAGAAAAAACACATTTGTTTGAGGCAGAAGGACGTCAAAGAATTTTTTTTTCAAGTGGAGTGATATCACTAGACTATGTAAAGTTTGAAATGAATATTGCGGATCCGTTAACGAAATGCTTGTGTAGAAAACTAGTTCTTGAAACATCAGAAAAGATGGGCTTGAGGCCCATTGGATGAATTGTAAAGTAATGAACTCCTACTCACAATAAGTTCAAAGGGGAACATTATGCATTAATTCGGACGCACTAAATTTTATTTTTGTCCATCCCCTAGATGTTATTATGTGCTTGCTATAATCGGAAAGAGGTTGAGCATACGTCTCTTAGTGAACCCATACCATATTTTTGGTGGTTTGAAGGTAGCTCACACTTGATGGGATTCACCTACGTAGGTGTGGAAGTGTGCCCGCTTCCTAAGAGAATTGTGATATGGGCTATTCTCTATAGCACCTATGAGCATATCCAGGTTGGACATATGGCAAGTATAAGGCATCACTTTAATTTCGGAGTCGGAATATCATACATATTCAATTGTGTGCTTTTGAGTGACAGGTTTCTAACTCCCTATCAAGTTCAATACAAAAGTCACTTGGTAGGAAGGAGATCATACCTTAAATGGCACTAAGTGTTAATTCAAGTTGAAAGACATTGAGACCTATTCAATTGTTTTGTTTTGCCCAAAACCAATATCTTTCTCTTCTTTCTTTCTTTTCCACATCTTCGAACCTGTGGGGGATTGTTCGAAGTTCTTATTGGGAAATGAAAATATACGAGTATAAAATGAGAAAAGTATTTTTATCCCACATTGAAAGAACTTTTCATATTCTCCTTGTTTATATATTGGGGTGTTGGTGTAACTTTTGTTTGAGAAATTTTGAGAGTGGTATGGGTGGACACATAACACACACACACACACACACACACTGGTCGAGTCGGGCTCGGGTTGTGGGCATGGGCCTTGGGATCTTGGGAATGCGATGCGCGGACATTGGGTGGATTTCTTGGGCCTTACCTATTCTTTTTGGTACCCGACTATTTTGGTTAAAACCTTGTTACAGGAATCTGTATTAAATTACGTAACCGTTGGATTAATTAGCCTTAATGACGTCCATTACAACCATTGATAATTTTGCCCCCTTTTTTTCCCGTTACATCCTTAATTGTTTCTGCTCGTTTTTTGTTGTTTCTCTTCCTAACTATGATTACTTTTCTTTTTGGTAAGCAAGAGTAGATAATATATTTCTCAAAGTCCATCAACAACGGACTGAAATGAACAGAAGACACATCCTTGAGGGAGAGACTCACCTTCTAGGAAGGGTTGCCTCAAACTTAAAGGAATAAAACACAACTAAAACACAACAACTACAATATCCTTCTACTTTGAGGAGCAAAACTCCATACAAACACAAAAAAGGAAACTACAGCGACACTATTATAGGCTAGCAAGCCATGCTCTATCACTGTTTGATACTTTCACAAGGACAAGTTTCCTGACTCTTCACAAAACATCAGCTTTAATTCTTTGAACAATCAAGTATGGATGTTGTACTTGAAGCTTTGCATCCAAATTTGATAAACTGAAGCTGTAATGGTGGAAGTGTGCAACCCCTTTTTGAATTTTCTCCCTTGGTCTCTGTCAAGCCATATGTAAATTTGGTTTACACCAGAAGTCCTGCATCCTATACTTATCCAATATTTAATTTGAGCCAAACATAATAAGCTATAAACACAAGAGAAAAAGAGATGGTTAACGGTCTCACAATATTGAGTACATAAAGAGCACGTGTCATCTTCACAAAAAGAGATGGTTAACGGTCTTACGTGCCGTTACAAAAGAGAATGTCCAAAGCTAAAGGAAGATCAGAAGAACGGAACAGTCGTTCCATCTTCAGGTATTTTCGTTATAGACTGTATACTTGCTAATTCAACTTCTTGGGTATTAGATACAGGTTGTGGCTCACACTTATGTTCCAATCCACAGGGACTAATAAGAAGTAGAAAGTTAAGCAAGGGTGAAGTCGACCTACGAGTGGGAAATGGAGCACGGATTGCTGCATTAGCTGTAGGAACTTATTATTTGTCGTTGCCCTCTGGGCTAGTTTTGGAACTGGAAGAGTGTTTCCATGTTCCAAGTCTTACTAAAAACATCATTTCTGTTTCTTGCTTAGATGCCAAGGGATTTTCCTTTTTAATAAAAGACAATAGTTGCCCGTTTTATTTTAAAGAGATGTTTTATGGATCTGCTAGATTAGTCAATGGACTTTATTTATTAGATCACGACAAACAAGTTTATAACATAAATACCAAAAAGGCCAAAAAGGATGATTCAGATCTCACCTATCTGTGGCATTGTTGATTAGGCCATATTAACCTGAAACGCATAGAAAGACTTCAAAAGGAAGGAATTCTAGAACCATTTGACTTAGAGGATTATGGTAAGTGCGAATCATGTTTACTTGGAAAAATGACAAAGCAACCTTTCTCTAAAGTTGGAGAAAGAGCAAATGAACTATTGGGTTTAATCTATACAGATGTATGTGGACCAATGAGTACAAATGCTAGAGGTGGTTTCAGCTACTTTATCACTTTCACTGATGACTTCAGTAGATATGGTTATGTCTACCTAATAAAGCATAAGTCTGAATCCTTTGACAAATTCAAGGAATTCAGAGTGAAGTAGAGAATCAATTAGGCAAGAAGATTAAAGCACTGCGGTCTGATAGAGGCGGTGAATATCTGAGCTATGAATTTGACGACCATCTGAAAGAATGTGGAATTCTATCAGAATTGACTCCTCCTGGAACACCACAATGGAACGGTGTGTCGGAAAGGAGGAACAGAACCTTGCTAGACATGGTTAGGTCAATGATGGGTCAGGCCGAACTTCCAATAGAATTTTGGGGACATGCACTAAATACAGCTGCACTCACTATAAATAGAACTTCGTCTAAAGCTGTTGAAAAGACTCCATATGAGTTATGGTTTGGAAAACCTCCAAATGTGTCTTTTCTTAAGATTTGGGGATGTGAAGTATACGTCAAAAGATTAATTTCAGACAAACTTCATCCAAAATCTGACAAATGTATCCTTGTGGGCTATCCAAAGGAAACAAAGGGGTATTACTTCTACAATACATCTGAGAACAAGGTGTTTGTTGCCCGAGATGGTATCTTTTTGGAAAAGAATCACATTTCCAAAATGACAAGTGAGAGAAAAATAGACCTCGAAGAAATTCGAGTCGAACAACAAACTCTAGAGAATGCTCAAGATGACATTCCAGATGAAACTCAGAGATCTTTAGAAGTATCTGGTGAGAATCATGGTCAATCTAGAGATGTAACCCCGCGTAGATCGCAGAGATATAGATCTCAACCGGAAAGGTACTTAGGTATTTTGACGAATGAGAGCTATGATGTTCTATTACTTGAAAGTGATGAACCTACGACTTACAAGCAAGCTATGATGAGCCCTAGCTCCAAGCAATTGCAAGAAGCCATGCAATCTGAATTAGACTCCATGTCTGAAAACCAAGTATGGGATTTGGTCGATTTGCCAGATGGCTACCAAGCCATTGGAAGCAAATGGGTTTTCAAACTGAAAAAAGACAAGGATGGGAAACTTGAAGTTTTCAAAGCTAGATTGGTTGCAAAAGGTTACAGGCAAGTCCACGGTGTGGATTACGATGAAACCTTTTCACCAGTTGCAATGCTAAAGTCTATTCGGATAATGTTAACAATCGCTGCATATTACGATTACGAAATATGGCAGATGGATGTCAAAATCGCTTTCTTAAACGGCGTTTTAATAGAAACTGTGTTCATGACACAGGCTGAGGGTTTTGAGGATCCAAAGAATGCTAAAAAGGTATGCAAGCTAAAGAAATCAATCTACGGATTGAAGCATGCATCAAGGAGCTGGAATATACGTTTTGATGAAGCAGTCAGTGACTTTGGTTTCATCAAGAACGCAGACGAATCTTGTGTATACAAGAAGGTCAGTGAGAGCAAAATTTCTTTCCTAATATTATATGTCGATGACATATTACTTATCGAAAATGACATTCCTATGTTGAACTCTGTCAAGATTTGGCTTGGGAAATGTTTTTCGATGAAGGATCTAGGAGAAGCACAGTACATATTGGGCATCAAGATTTACAGAGATAGATCTAAAAGGATGATTGGACTTAGTCAAAGCACTTATATCAATAAAGTACTTGATAGGTTCAAGATGGCAGACTCCAAGCGAGGCTACCTACCCATGTCTCATGAAATGACTCTAAGCAAGACTCAGTGCCCAAAAACACTTGATGAGCGTAGACGAATGAATGGGATTCCATATGCATCATTGATTGGTTCAATAATGTATGCTATGATATGTACACGCCCGGATGTTGCGTACGCACTCAGTGCTACGAGCAGATACCAGTCAGACCCAGGAGAGGCACATTGAACTGCTGCCAAGAATATTCTGAAGTGCCTGAAAAGGCACAAAGATGACTTCCTGGTCTATGGTAGAGATGATGAATTAATTGTTAAAGGCTATACGGACGCAAGTTTCCAAACCGACAAAGATGATTTCAGATCACAGTCTGGATTTGTCTTCTGCCTCAACGGAGGTGCAGTAAGCTGGAAAAGTGCTAAGCAAAGCACCATTGCGGATTCTACAACTGAAGCGGAGTACATTGCTGCACATGAAGCAGCAAAGGAAGCTATATGGATAAGGAAGTTCATAGGTGAACTTGGTGTAGTCCCCTCCATTAAAGGACCAATAGCCCTGTATTGTGATAATAACGGAGCTATTGCACAGGCAAAGGAGCCTAGACACCACCAAAGAGTCAAGCATGTACTTCGTAGATTTCACCTTCTACGAGAGTTCGTTGAAAGAAAAGAAGTCGAGATAAGCAAGATTGGAACTGATGACAACATATCAGATCCATTGACTAAACCTCTGCCGGAGGCGAAGCACAACTCGCACACTGCAGCTATGGGAATCAAGCATATTGGAGAATGGCTTTGATGTCCTTATTTAATGTTTTAAAGTTTTAGAGTTTAATTCTTTGTAAAACATTATTGGTTAATCATTCACAATAAATGAATAGAATTCATTTTTCCATTTAATTTGTGGTTTATTAAATGATGAGTCCCTTCAATTTCACAAAATATTCAAGATAGACTGTCAGGACCAGTCCTGTGACTAAGAAATGTCTATCAAGTGAACTTGAATGTCAAAAGTTGAAAATGGTCCCTGGTCGGAGTTTTCTATAAAATTGGACGCATAGAAAACGTTAGACGACTTGAATGCAAGATGACTAGTAGTTCTGTTTCTTGAACTATGTGGACATGGCAATGTCATAATCATTTGCATAGATACTTACTTTGGGAAGACTAGTATCGGACAGACCTATGAAACCTTACTGTAAGAGATGAAAATCTGTCATAAGTAAATTTTATAAAATTATTAGACACTAAATCCTCAATACCTGAGTGATTTGAGATTACTTGTTTGAGAACTGGTTGCTTTGACGTTGACCAACCGTCGCACCGTAAAAGGAGGCTATAAAGGCAACGCTCAGGTAATCACCTATCAAACGAAGTCTAATCTCAAGATCACAAGGTTGGGATTGTCCTCCCATAAATCGGGATGAGATGCTTAAAAGTTGTACAAGGCCACTCGGAGAGCTAGAAACTGTAAAATGCATGGCCGTGCTCGGATGAATCATAGGCTATGATTATCTGTTTATTTGATCAGTTGAACTCTGAAACCGAGAAACACCTCTGGACATAATAAGGATGACAACTCTTACCTTATGTTCAAGAGCAAGCATCGAGCGACAAAGGAATTAGGAAATGCACACTTGTCCCTAAGGACAAGTGGGAGACTGAAGGAAATAGTGCCCTTGGTCCAAGTATGCATTTAATGTTAAGTCTAATAAATGCGGTTCAGTATTAATTAACAAGTTAATAATTCAGTGAGATCAAGTGAGCTGAATGCCTAGCTAGAGGCCGCTTCAGTTCAAGTGGAATTAATGATATTAATCCACAACTTACTCATGACTGAACCCGTAGGGTCACACAAATAGTACGTAAACGGATCAAGTATTTAATGGCATTAAATACTCCATCTATGGATATTCGGAATCGACGGATCTTGGTTTCAGTGGGAGCTGAGATCGTCACAAGCAAGAAATGAATACTCCGGAAACGATGATATTGCCGGAAACGGAAATATGGATCGTATCGGAAATATAAATATTATCCAAGTCGTAGATGTTGCCGGAAACGGAAACATGGTACGTATCGGAAAATATTAATGGAAATGGAAATATTACCGGAATCGGAAATATTGCCGGAAACGGAAATATTGTCAGAATCGGAAATATTATCGGAATCGGAAAATAATTCCGGAAACGGAAATATTAATATTTGTTCGAAAGGAAATTAATTCCGAAATCGGAAATATTAAATATTGTTCGTATCGGAAATGAATTCCGGAACCGGGAATTTAATCGGAAGCGCATCGTATACGAATTAGCATCGGACGAGGCTTGCTAGACGAAGGCCCAACACGAAGCCAGGCCCGCGCCTAGCAAGCCGAGCGCCCAAACACGGAGCTGCCACAGCCTCGCCAGGCCCAGCGCAAGGCCATGCCCAGCAAGGCCTTTGGCGCGCGCGCGCTGAGCGTGCTCGTGGGCTGCGAGCAGCGACTGCTCGTGTGGGCCGCAAGGCCTGCGCGGGTGGTGCGATGCTCGTGGCCATACGACGCTCGTGTTCGTAACGAATCCTAATCCTATCGGAATTCGTGTATTGATTAAATCCTAATCCTAATAGATTAAATTTATTATTTAGAGTTCAAATAGGATTCTAATTAATAAATCCACATCCTAGTAGGATTATAATTCCTTTTCCATATCTCTATAAATAGGTGCCTAGGGTCATAATTTTTAGACACAATTGAAGTATTTAAAGGTAAGATTTTGAAGCAAAAATCAGCCAAACACTTGCAACCTATTAGCCGAAAATCCTAGTAACCTTAAGGGCGATTCTAGTTGGTCAAGCTTAAGGCGGATCCGGACGTGCTGTGGACTATCTACGGAGGGACGACACTTGGAATCCTAAAGACTTGCTCTTGTTCGGTTCGGGCGCAGCTAGGGAGGGCACGCTACAAAGTGTATGCATCTAAACTATGCTAAATGATTATGTGTAAATAATATGCTTCCTGGCTTTATGGTTTTTTCGCATGATTTATGTTTTGTCATATGTATCATAACCTAACAGTGGGCTGCGAGCAATGGGCTGCGAAGCCGTGCAGCTCGCGTGGGCCGCGAGGCATGCGCGCGGGCTGTGCGGTGCTCGTGCTCGTGTGCGGTCGTGTGCTATACGAATCCTAAAGCTATCGGAATTCGTGCTATGATTAAATCCTAATCCTAGAAGATAGAAATTAATTAAATAGAGTTCTAAAGGGATTCTAATTAAATAATTTAGTATTCTAATAGGATTCTAAATCATTTTCCATAACTCTATAAATACGTGCCTAGGGTCACAAATTTATAGACGAGTTTAATAAGTATTCAAACAATAAAAGCTAGGATTTTTAAGCAGAAAAATCAGCCATAAACCTTGCCTATTTAGCCGAAAATAATAGTACCTTAAGGGCGATTCTAGTTGGTCAATCTTAAGGCGGATCCGGACGTGCTGTGGACTTTCTACGGAGGGACGACACTTGGAGTCCTAAAGACTTGTTCTTGTTCGGTTCGGGCGCAGCTAGGGAGGGCACGCTACAAAGTGTATGCATCCTAGACTAATTATATGATTATGTGCAATTAATATGATTCCTGGCATTAAGGTTTTTCTGCATGATTTATGTTGTTCATATGTATCATAACCTAACACCTAGCACTTATGGGTTTACTATCCCACAAGAAGTTCCTACAAACAATAATTATTTCCATAAGGACGTTTTCTTGGGATGATAAAAATATTAGCCCAATAACAGTGAAGATAGAGGAGTGCATAATTGATTAGAACACATCTGGAGGCATAAGAGAGAGCTCTAGAACTCCAACACCTGAGCCTAGTAGTAATTTTATCCACCAGGATGGAGCAACCTGCAACACCAAGCTTTTTAGTTGAGATGGATATTCCGAGATATCTGAAAGTAGACAACGAGGAGAGAAACCAGAAGCAACACACAACCTAATTACATCATCGTTTTTCTAGAATAGTTTGGAGATTTAGCCATATTTGTATCGAGACTCGAGGTGCCAGAAAAGGTAGCAAAAGCACGAAGTAATAAGAAACCAGATTTAAAGTCTCCTTTACTAAAGAGAAACATGTCGTCAGCGAAAGTCAGATGACAGGGCTTCAACTCAGAGCACATGGAGTGAAAGGGGAACTCGACATTGGAACATACATGAGCAAGAATTCTTGAGAGGAATTCCATGCTTAAATAGGAGGGATGGGGAAGGGATCCCCTTGCCTAAGGACCCTTTACCTCGGATGAAACCATGTAAACCCCCATTGAGATAAATAGAGTTTGATGGAGTTGTAACACATGTCATAATCCATTTCCTAAATGTACCTGGAAATGTTAGGGACTCAAGCTTTTCCTCCAAGAATTCCCATGAAACAGAATCATAGGCTTTGCGCAAGTCTATTTTCATAAGACAATTATCCCTAGAATTTTTCCTCTTGTAAAGTCGAACTAAATCTTGGATAATGAGGATATTATGCAGAATTTGTTTCCCTTCAGTGAATGCAACTTGGGAGGAAGAGATCAAGGTGGGAAGAACATGTTTAAGCCTAGTTCATATCATTTTTGAGATCACCTTATATAGAGTGGAGCAACAGGCTATAGGTCTAATATCTGCCACCGAGGCTAGATGATTAACTTTAGACACCATAGTTAATGAGGTGTTACTAATCTCTTTTAAAAGCTTCCATGTGGAAAAGAAGTCTAGAACATCAGCAGTAACATCATATGCCACTACCTCCCATGACGTTTTGTAGATGAAACTGTTGAACCCATCAAGGCCGGGGGTTTTGTCATTTGGAATGCTATACAGGGCAACCTTACCCTCCTTAGCTGCAAAAGGAATACAAAGAGCAATATCCTGGTTATCAGTCACCAGCATCCCATTTTCCACAACAGATTTTAGGACTTTACTCCTAACTTTCACCTCCGACCGAGAAAACCAGTGTAATATTCAATAAAAACATTAGAAACCTCATCGGGAGTGTTCCTCATTTTCCCATCTGCATCCATAATAGAGAGGATGTTATTCTTGTACTTTCTTAGCTTAATAGCCCTATGGAAGAATGCAAAATTGCAATCACCTTCTTTGAGCCAAGAAGCCTTCGATTTTTGCACCATTAAGCTGGAGAAGATTTTAATCATATTTTTGTTACTTTAAAAAACCACAAAATACAAACATTTTTCCATAAAAATCAAACACAAATATTTCTCTCTAAAATTGCTCTTGTTTTGGGCGTACGTTCTGGCTCCATTCCTGTTTGTGACTGCACACAAATTCGTAGTTGCGCTAATCTTAGAGGGCGACCGCTTTCTGTTCTGTTGCACCAGGAGGTAGCGCGAAATCGTCTTTTAAGACTGTGGGTGTCCACGACACAACAATTATTTCTTCAATTCGTTAATCAATCAGATAAGTTTGTTCTAATTTAGTGTTATCGCAACAGGTATTACGTATTTTCCTATATTTGAGCTAGTTATTAATCATAACTACCATTTGTCCCGTTCTACGCACGGGCTATATTTTATGAAACTCAATTAAAAAAAATGGTAAATTGACATACCAAAATAATAAATGTATGAATGTATAATAATACTTCACTAAAAACTTTCACTTACAATTTTGATAGTACGTAGACAAACTAAAATTTTCAAGATATATTGGGAGAAAGCATTACTTTTATGGAATATATTATGAGCTCCCACAAGACCACAAATACATTCTTAGTTTAGGAGTATATCTTTTTATCCAAGGGTTTTTTTTAAAAATGAGAATAACATAAATATGCTAGTATGGAGTAACTGAGTTAAGCATATGTATTCTTTGGATTAAATCAAAGAAATCCACAAATCTTCAATATGCTAAGAAATTCACCATTGTTGTTTGTTGGATTAAAAGTTGCCAAGTATACATGAAGTTTCGCACTCTATCCTTTGCATCACAGTCAAGAGAACTACCAAAAAGTAAAATGACCAAAGAATTAAGAGTTATTGATCAAGCTAACCAAACGTGATATGTAAAAATTCTGGAAATGTCACAGACTAAACCATTTTTTTAAAACTCGAAAATATACTTATAGAGTTAGGGGGTGTGGTAGTAGTAGATGTCATACAGATTTCAAAAACAAAAATGCATCCATGTTTGTTGGTTTTTAAGTCATTTGTAAAAGAACTTGAAATATGATGACGATTGAGGCAAGTTAGACAACGAGATGCAAAGAAGATGCACCGTTGATTTAAATGGGCTAAAAATGAATATAAGGATAACATAACTAATACCAACCTCATTAGAAGAAATATTTTTCAAGAAAACAATGGGGCGGGCATGAATGAATTAGAAGTTCATAACATAGTTTTAACTTCCATCCACCTATAGGGAAATATTAAAATTCTTCACAGTGAAGAAATTTAGCAAAATAAGTCTGGAAGGAATGTCGGTCTATAAAAAACTGTAAACATGTAGGTTTAATAAATAGTCAAATTTATTAACTCGAGAATTATAACCATCTGAACGTTTCTCATTCTTGATTCACCATAACAGTCATTGTATTATTCAATGTCTCTAATTAAATTGTTACTAAAATTGGAAAGGGAAGGATGAAATGTTGAGGTGATTTATTATGTATTAAATGAAGAATTGATTAGGTATTCTTGGACACGTGTCTTTTAAGTGGTGATGACTATGTGTCTGCCACGTGTTTTCAAAATGGTGTTCACGTGTCCTTAAAATAGAGTTGATTTTCTAGATATTGACTAGGTATTGATTGGGTTGAGCATGATAAATAACCGCATACCCCTAATAAGGTCGAGCATGATAATAACCCCATACCCCTAATAAGAGGTCCACATTTAAGAGAAATAAAACATTTGAATTAGCCTTTTCTCTAAATACAGCATACCACCTAGACCTGTTAAAAATCGACCCGACCCGAAAACCGACCCGAACTCGACCCGAAAATATTGGGTCTTGAACAAGATTTTGAAACCCGTAACCAGATTTTATCCGAATCCGAGCAACCCAAAAATTAATGGGTCAAGACCCGACCGAACCCGTTTTGGACCCGACCGATTGAATATCATTGTATTTATAGTAATAAATGAGATTATGAGAAAACTTAAGCATAATAAACACGTTGTTTTTACTATTGTTGTGTGTAATATGATTTTAATTTGAATTATACGCCATTTTACGGTTGAATTTGACTACATATAAACATGTGTAAGAAAATTTGTTAATTTGTGCCCATATTTTGTGTATTTATCACCTAAATTAATGAAAATATAATGCGCGTTTTAAAATCTCTCAACCTGTTGGGTCGACCCGAACCCGAAAGTTCTGGGTCTTGAACAAGCATTTATAAACCGGAACCCCAAAAGTGACCGACCCGATACAACATGAACCCGAAAGTAATTTTTTACAACTCGATCCAACCGACCCGTTTGACAGGTCTAATACCACCTTTTGAGGTTGGTATTTCAATTGTTCCTCTTTTACATACGGAGAATGATGTTTTATCTACCTTGTATGTTGACAAGACAAGCATAGCCCTTGTGAGGAATTGGTTACACAAAACAAGCAACAACCTTGACTTATTATCTTTGTTTTTTCTATTTTGAGTAAAGGAGGTTTTATTACTCCAATCTCAACATCAACTACAATAAGTAAGATTTGAATGTATGACGCTAGGTGGCATTTTATTGTGTATTTTTTTACTTCCATATATATACATATATATACTCCGTATATGTATATATCCTAACACTTATAAAGCTTCATAGTTGCATTACTATTCACACAATAGTGACATTACATATATGCCCCCAATTTTAGTGTATTTTTGTTTATTGTCTTATTCTTAATAATAGTGTGCATCCATTTTTACCCTTACTCCTCTCCTTGACATGTGTTCATCAACTATGGATTTTTATCCTCACCTTTTTTTGCAGAAGGTCTGAGGTTCGAGCTCTAAGTCATGCATTTTTGCTTTTCTATAATTTTTTACAATTATTCTTTGTGGAATTATTGAGAAAAAATAAACTTTTCTTTTTAGGGAACTTATAAAAATTACGGAGTATCTATTTTAAAACTGTTTTTTATTTTCTTTATTATTTTTACTTATATTATTTACGATTTACAAAAACGAATTAAATTGCCCCCGTCAAGATGGGTTCCTGGCTTCGTCCCTGCCCGTCGCAAAACCCTTTTGCGACGGAGCTAACAACCAAACAAAGACGGGAACAACCGTCGGAAATGTCTTTTACAACGGGTTAACGACGAAATTTTTCATTAATGACAGCCCCCTTTTATGACGGGCTCACGACAAGAAACCCGTCATTAATCAACGATTATTGACCTTTAGTGACGAAATTTCTCGTCGTTAATGGTACAAGTTCTTGTAGTGATAATTATAGTCTTATACTCCTACATACACCGTAAAATATACTCCCTCCATCCCAGATTAGTTGTTACACTTACCTTTGCACAAAGTTTTAGGTGATAAGTGGTTGTTTGGTTATCAAATTGTTATTTTATTGAAAAAGTAGATGTGATAGGAGTTAGTGGGGTATTTTTTTAATTGAATGAGAGAGGGTGTGGGGACCAGAAAAGTTTTTGTGGGAAGAGAGAGACAATATAATAATTGTGGGGTCATTCCTAATTTAGAAGTGTAACAACTAATCTGGGACGGACAAAAAAGGAAAGTGTAACAACTAATGTGGGACGGAGGGAGTATAATATTTTAATCGTTGTACTTACTACTTTACGGAGTATGTAGACTTGTAGAGTGCATAGTATTGTAAAGAAAGAAAAAACTACAAAAGTTTACGTGAAGAAATTGCATTATTTTTATGATAATTACTTTTGTGCAGTACTATCAATGAAAAAAATTCGATCCATCCTTAAAAGTAAATGTCATTATAACTCGTTGACCAATAATTTATTTTGTATAGGAGTACACTAAATTTAATTATTTTCTTTCCTTCAAAGTAGTTATTCCATAAATATGAATAAATATATATTTCAACAAAATATTTAATGAAGTTAACTTGTTTGACCACAAACGTCGAAATATATAAAAAAAATCAACCAATACAACTTGAATTTCCAAAGGAATATATATATATATATATATATATATATATATTTTCTCTAACACCCATTTTTCTGCTAATCTGAAATTCTAGATTAGCCTTGATGTGGTTGAGTTGGTTGTTCATGACTCCGTAGAAGATTGGGGAATTATGAATTGTCTAAAGGTAGAGATGAGCTCTCATCCAGAATGCATACCCAGGTTTTTGGAGCTCCTGAAAATCCGGCCCGAGGTATAATATCCACATTGTTTCTGTTTCCTCTTGTTGAGTTGTTGACTTGGGCTTCGTTCTTTCACTCGAAGACTTTCTTGTGATGATTTTATGGGGATCGGGAAGAATTAACATTAGTGATTGTAAAGGGGGAGCCTTCGGTTACAAATTAGGGGTGTAAATGGGTCGAGTCGAGTGTTATCATGTTCATGTTTAAGCCTATTCAATTTAGTTGTGTGTACAAGTCTTTAAGCCTGAGTTTGGGGTTTCAGATTGATCTCCAAATCTCGCTTATCATGAGTGATTATAGGGGGGGGGGGGGGGGGGGTAGGTGGGTAAGCGAGTTGAGTCGAGTATATTATGTTCACGCGTAAGCTTTTCTAGCGTAGTTATGTTTTTAAGTCTTTAAGCTCGAGATTGAGTTCCAAATCTTGCTGAAACTTATCTCATTTTTTTATTTAGAATATTTCAGCTCAGTGTGTTTATTACTTGTATAACTTTACATATTCAAAATGCTTTTATAGGTTGTAGGTTGGCATGAACGTGCATGATCTGTGCTCGTTTTGGTTTGTTATATTTGCATGCTGTCCTATAGAAAATTTGCATATTACATTGTTGTAATATTAATTTTTTAATTGTTATATTTGCCGGTTCTCTGGTAAAGAATTCTTGCAGTTCAGGTGTTCACCTATTGGGTGTCATTCAGTAAAGCTCTATTATTGTAGTCCTGTATTTTTTAGAACTCTCTGGTCATTATCTTTACTAATCAAGAGCCTTCATTTTAGCTATTTCCAAATGATCAGGTTGTGTATGTTTTTTATGTACTATTTTGATTCGTTTGGGTAAACGTGTACAAATCCGGTAGGAATTTGGTATTGTAGCCTTGTAGTAGGTGTTTTTTTAGCGATACAACCCGGCCCTTAGCTAATATTTTTTTGGGGAGAGGTTCCATTTTCAATAATCCTGAAGCTAGGTTGCACCTAATTCCTAGGATTTTTTTTTTTATAACAATTTAAGACGGTAATCCTGATTTTCCATTAAACTCTTCCTGTTTTATTTTGAAAATTAATCATGGAATGCTTTTATATGATTAGTTTTTGTGCATTTCGATAGTATTTTGATTTGTGTTTTAGGGATCTGGAGTTTTTTTATTCAATTTAAGGATTTGTTTGTTTCTTTCTTTGTGTTTTAGGGAGCTTGAGTTTTTGTATTTAATTTAATGATTTTTTTTTGTTTTCTTCCGACCTTAGTTGCTGCCATGCGCCTACAAATTCCAGTAGTAGTAGGTTGGTCACGAGATTCAACAACATCCAGATACATCCAGGTACTCTTCTTCGGGTTTAAGATTGAAGGACATTACCTTCTTTCCTCTAAGTATTCGAATAAGAAGACCAGTAGTGCCTTTATTGCTGCGGTTTTTGCTATGCGAAGATATTATGCTCTTTCTGCCGGCCACGGTCATGTCAGAGTGTCACAGTAGAGACACTTTACTAGACTTGAGTACTTATTGTGCTTCTGTCAGGATAAGGATTGTATCTTGTATTCCTATACTACATTAGCTCCCGTGCGATGCACGGTTTTAACCAAAATTCTTTGTTAAGATTTGTATAAGAAGATATATCATCTACATGCATTGTTAATTGTTAGTTAATATTCTTATTGAAGTTAGATTAATCGAATGTTATAAATCCTCGATAAAAAAAATGTTTGACATGATCTCTGTGATTATTTTATTTATTTAACCTATATGCTAATCTAACTTAAAGAAGAATAGTAGCAATTTACAAAACATATACTTCTTAGATGATAAAATGAAGTTTGAATTAAGACATCATGTATGTGATCATTATTTGATCACAAATTTGAAACAAAGCTTTTGTCTAAAAATGCGAGTAACAAAAGTTATATTGTTAGAGTGGTAGTTAGAGAACGTATTACCTTATTAACACAAAGATCATTGGTACAAATTGATCTTAGCAATCATTAATTTTATCGTGTTCCTTAAAATCGTTATCATTAGTTCATTATAATTAGACCATAAGACAGAATGTTTATCTTGTTTCATCGGGCTAATTAACTTCAAAATTATATTTTTGACTGGGTTAAGTTGCACCCTCACATTAACCAAATTTGTACCAAGGCATTAGAAAATAGCCAAAAAAATCCAGTCACAAAATTTAGAGGCAGTCCAAGCTAAAGATTACAAAAGAAGAAAGGTCGTATTGTCTCTTTATCGCTGTCAACATTATAACTATTCTTATCAAGATTTTTAATGTCCAGCAACTCCATATCACCCTCAGAAAACCAAAAATTAAAAAGAAAAAGCCCAACCGACAAAAATAACAAATTGAGAATTTGAGATAGAAATCTATAAAAAATTCCCAAGAAAACTAAAAAAACAGAAGTAAAAATTGAAATTAAGTAAAAGTTAAAACGAAACTCATTATTTTTTACAGGAACAAAACATCTTCTCTGTATTTCAAAACTAATACATTTAAATTAGAAAAAAAAGAGAGGAAATTTTCTCACAAAACCCAATCTTTTCCTAGAAAAATTATAGTCAAGAAATAATTGACCTTCAAGGATCCACGACCTACGATATTCACCAAATTGAAGTTTAAACAAAATTTAGCAAAAATAATACCAAGAAACTGAAAAAACGAAAAAAAATATCCAAAATAAGATTGTTGGAACTGTAGTCTCTGGCGCAGCGAGATTGTGCCTGATCTATCCAGATGAAAAAAAATCTCAGTTCATTCCCTAAATTGGATATTGTGCTTGAATTTGCAAAATAATTTGTAAAGTATTTAATTAAAAAATTAAAAAAGTTTGATGTGGTAAGATATGATCCTATACTATAGCTTGAATTTTCATTAGATATTTGAGGAAAAGGAAGCGAAAAGAATGGACATGGAGAATTGCAAAGGGAGAAGAGGAATGAACGGTCACTTCAATTCCTAAAGAAAGAAAGACACAACTATGTTCTACTCCTTGAATATTGTCCAGTGAGAGCCAAATACTTCACAATCCATATAACACACGAAAAAGGGGAAAAAAAAACTCGGTTAAGATTAAGTTTAGGCGGGAAAATATTAAAGGAGAGAATGACATGTGTACATTTTGGAGGGAAGGGTGATGTCAGCGGTATTTATTTTAGTAATAGTTATAGATGCTGCAAGCTTTTGGAGACAAAATGAAGCACTGGAAAATGCATGTTCAAATGCCTATAAATGTGGATTCGAATCCTAGGTTGGCTATCCACAATGGAAAAAACCAAAAAAACAATGTAATCCAGTTTTTTTGTTTTAAGAATTACAATAAGATTTTATTGGATAATGTAATGTAAGTAGTACAAGGCATAATAGCATGAGTACACATGTAATCATATTCGTATTATCAACTACGTGCAAATAAAACATCAGCATTGTTTTTCAAGCATTTATCATAAATTTGTAATGCTAATTTATTACATAATATCTTTACAAAATAATTTTTTTATACCTTGGGGGATCCTGCGCGCTAGCGCACGATCCAACAACTAGTACTCCATATATGTATATGTTCACGACTTCACCCATCCCGATTCCCGGCATCATCATTTCAACTCAAATTACCTCAAATTTTGTGTCAATATACAATTATTATGAATAAAATACAATTTTTTTTAAAATTTATTTATAAAAGGTAAGGAAAAAGAACTTAGGCTCCCCTTCGTACGAGGGTGAAACCTAAGTAATCACTGTTTACAATATCTTCTAATTTGGGGCTGGAGCTAGGGAAAATACACATTGGTTCAATAATCAGGTGTCCTACATTTGCTATCCAATCTGCCGCTCTATTTGCTTCCCGGAAAATATGCTTGATGTAGACTGAATTATAATGCTGAAGTAGAGTCTTGCTATCTTGGATTATGTTTTGAAGTTTCCAAGGAGGATTCCAAGTACCTTTCAGAGAGTTGATGACAAGTAAATTATCGCCTTCGATGTGGATGTCTTTAATACCTAGGCTGATTGCCTCTTGAATGTCTTTATGCAACGTTAGGGCTTCTGCCATATAGACTTGTGAATTGCCAAAATTATAAGCTTTGGTTGCGACTGCTTTCTCACTACTGTCTCTGATAATGATTCCCCCTGCTGTTGAAGAGGATTTGCGTGACCCGTCGAAATTTAGTTTGAAGGCGCCCGTTAGGGGGCGGAAACCACCTCACTAAGATGGGTGGGGAAGTGGTTGGCTGGTTGGATGGTGAAGGATGGGTGGTGAAAGGGGTACCTCTAAGTTCATGAGAATCGATAAGAAGCCTGAACTCCCATTCTTTAAAAGCATTGAAGGCTTTAAAATAACAACGACAAGGATAGACATTAGTGTTAGAAAAAACCAAAGCATTCCGTTCTTTCTAAATTGTCCAACATAAGATAATGAATTTCTGTAGAACTACCTAGTTACGTCTAAGGTAGTCTAAGGTTTTAAAAAAAAATTCATAGGAAAAGAGAAGTCTAGCCAGTTCTTTGTTAACCTATGTGTCCAAACATTCTTTGAGTGTTCACAAGTGAGAAAGATGTGGTCTATAGACTCACTATCAAGATTACATACATCTTGGACATCAACTTGACGGGATTACTTTTCTATCGAAGAGAATTTCTTTAGTTGGTATACTTTTGTGACAGATTTTCCATAGAAACATTTTCAGTTTTGGCGCTATATTAAGCTTCCAAATCCATTTAAACTTCCATTTTTCGCTAGATTCGGGAAGATCTTGTGCAAGCAAGGTTGCTGATTTTATTGAAAACTCACCCGAGTTTGTACATCCCCAAATAGGATTATCCGGTAAATCGTTAACTGGAATTGGTATTCCGATCTTTTATTTTTTGGACAATCTCAGGTGGAAGAACAGAAGATAGTTTTCCTATATCCCAGCTTTTGGTTTCATCTATGAAAAAATTAACTGTATGTCCTTCCATGATGGCATTTGGCGAGATATCAGGAAGGTCAACTAAGGCATATTGCCCAATCCAGTTATCTCTCCAAAAGTTGATGGATTTCCCATTTCCTAGCTTTCATCTTATTCCTTTACGAAGAATCTCTCGTTGATTTAAAATGCTATTCCAAATAAGAGAGTCTCTAGTTTTCTTTTTAGCTGAAAAGAAGTTGTTATTCTGAAGATATTTCTTTCTCATAATTTTTGCCCAAAGGTTGTTTCATCCATAAGGATTTTCCAACCTAGCTTAGCGATGTAGGCTCTGTTTAAGGGGTAAGTCCGCCTTAATCCTAGCCCACCCTGGTCCTTAGGTTAACAAACTTTTTTCCAAGAGATAAGCGGAAGGGAATTACCTAACTTGGATTGGTTCCAAAAGAATTGACGGTGTATACCGTCTAGCTGAAGGCACGTCTTCCGTGGCAGAAGGAAGGAGGAGCAGATATAGGAGGGGAGAGCCTCCAGGTTACTTTGGATGAGAGTCGTCCTTCCTGCTTTGGATAGAAAGTTGGCTTGCCATGAATTTATACGGTTTTCATTCTTTTGCATAATACGTAGGTAATCTGCTCTAGTAGGGGTGAAACTTGAGAAGTGAGAACCTAAGTATCTACCTAGTGCCTCGGACTTAGTCATGTTGAAAATACTAGCTAGAGAGTCTCTCTTTGTGTGGGTGATGTTCTTCGAGAAAATAATAGCCGATTTATGGAAGTTAACAAGTTGTCCTGACAGCTTACAGAAGTCTGTAATGACTTTCAGTAAGTTTTGACATGCAGAGTTAGTAGCTTTGCAAAGGAGAAGGCTGTCATCTGCAAACATTAGGCAAGGAATTCTGGTAGTCTGAGGTGCTACTTTAAAGCCCAAACCCAAGCTGGGCCTAGCACTAGCATTATTTAGCATGATTATAAAAACTTCTATGCATATAATAAAGAGATACGGGGATAATGGGTCTCCTTGCCTTAGACCCCTAGACAGGGTAAAGACTTTAGTCATTGAATTGTTGACTTTAATGGAGTAGGAAACCGTCGTTACGGTCGCTTTAACCCAGTTGATCCAGGTTACCGGAAAGCCCATTTTGACTAGAGCTGCCCAGAGGAAATCCCATTCTATCCTGTCATAGGCATTCTCCATGTCAAGCTTGAGCGCGCACCAACCTGTTTTGGACTTTGATTTTTTTAAAACATTTAGAATTTCCTGTACCAATAGGAGGTTATCATGAATTGACCTACCAGGGGTGAAAGCATTTTGGAAAGGGCTAATGTGTTTTTGCAGAATAGGACTTAACCTTGAGACCAAAAGTTTAGAGATGGCTTTATAATTAGTGCTACAAAAACAAAACTTATTATCCAACATAAGGAGAATTTCATTTTTAATACAGAGTACGGAGTAGTAAGTTTCCTAGCAATACTTTCGATAAAAAACATTTGAAAAAATTGACACTGTCAGTCCCAATTATTGCCACTCATCTTTAAAAGGTCGTAACTTTTGATTATTCCTAGGCGGTTCCAACTTTGTGGGGTCTCAACTTTAAACGACCCCTATCAAAAAATAACCTTCTAAACCGGTTAATTGAGCCACGTGTCAGGTTTATTTTGGTCGTTTATTTTACAATAAAATATATTTTTATTTTAACTGTGTACAAAAATATTTTAAACTAAAAAAAAATTTGAAGTTATTTTTAATAAATATTTTACGTTTTTAGTTTTTTTTGGGAAAAAGATTAAGCCCCGTTCGGGACTAAAAACTTCAATGTGAAACTATAATATAATTTAAATAAGGTCTCAATCGGAAATAAAAAATAAAGGACCCTAATCGAAATTAAATAAAGTAATACACCTTGATAATAAACACCCGGTCCAAACTCAAAAACAAAGAATTAAACTCCTCGTCGAAACTTTAAAAAATTACTCCCATATCGGACCTTTTTTAAAAATAATTAAAAAAATGTTTTAATAATTTATTATCTTTTAAAAAAAATATTAATTAATATTTTAAAAAATATTTTAAGTTTTAAAAATTAACAACCAGTGATATTGTGCCACATGTATAGAAAAGAAAAAAAAGGAAAAAAAGCTTGTTTAATAGTTTGCAAGTCACAAAACCCGTTTAAAGTTGACACCCCTTAAAGTTGGGACCGTCCAGAAATAATCAAAAGTTGAGACATTTTAAAGAAAAACTATCATAGTTGGGACTGGTGGCGTCAATTTTTCCGAAAAAGTTTCACATGTTTTCTTTACACTACAAGAAATTATGCCATTAACGACGGAACATCCCATCGCTAAAGGCCAATAATCGTTGATTATCGACGAGATTTCCTGTCGCGAACCCGTCATAAAATGGGGCCGTCATTAATGGAAAATCCCGTCGTTAACCCGTCGTAAAAGACATTTGCGACGGTTGTTCTCGTCTTTGTTTGGGTGTTATCCCCGTCGCAAAAGGCTTTTGCGACGGGATTTGTGACCCGTCGTTACTAGATTGTCATTAAAGATACACATTTTTGTAGTGTTATTCTAAGGATTACAATCATACAATTATGAATATATACTTTTAATATTATTAATTACATCAATACCTAGTATTTAAAAAAGAAAACCAAACTTTATAAAAGGACATGTGTCTCAAAAAAATCTATACCTAGAAAGACACGTGTCTCATCTATTATTCTCCTAAAACAAAAACCCAACTCCTTCATCTTCTGATTCTTCCCCTTTCAACATTCCAAACCAATTATTTTTTCATTAAATTGGCTCACTCATTCAACCTTTAATTTAAGTGTTATTTATTTATTTTAGTTAAAATTGACAATTATTTCATTTCTCCAAATTGATATCTCAGATTTCACTATTCTCCTCCCAATTATTTATTGCACCATTTTAGCAAATCAATTAATTGATTCATCAAGAACATAAATTCGAGACGTATGTTTGGAGTTTGTGAGTTTGGAGCGGATGGCTATTAATAGGACTGATCGGTGAGAATACTGAATTATTATTTTTTCAGGTACGTGAACGAAAATATAAGTCACCGGATATAACCGCTATGCAAAAAATCATACTTTTTTGCGGCTCTGTCTTGGGTATTACCTAAAATTAATATTTTACACTGGGTTTGATTTTGTGTTTTATTTAGTTTCATTGAGTTTTTTTTGTTGAATAACTGAGTTTTAGAAAAGTATCGTAATCGTTCATTTAGGAATTTCGTTTCTAATTAGTCCAATTCCGTGTCAAAATGATGATTAGAGACGAATTTGAGACAAAAGTAGGCCCCTACAGAGGGTGTCTCAAATTATTTGAGACGAAATTTTGGAAAATCCATTATAAATTTGAGAGGAACTTTGGAACTCCATGTACAATTCAATATCAATTTTTATTTAGAGATTATTTTTAATAATATGTCTCAAATTTGAGATGCTTATAGTATCCGTCTCAAAATTCATCTCTAATAATGCCTAATTTTACAGTGTTTGTTGCAAATGTTTCTTTTACCATTGAAATTTAAGCATGCATATATGGTTCATTAAAAAAGAAAGGTTGACCTTCTCCAGTGTCAAGAGCGGCTTTAAATGCATAAACAAGAGTACAAGACTACCAATAACTAATAAGTCCGAGTCGGTCATCATCTTGCCTTGGCTCTGTCGAGACAGATATCAACGGAAACATGGGTCAATTAACAGTGGAAAAAAGCGGAAAAGTTCGGCAAGATTAAGATTGATGTTAGTGGTTCACCTTCGGACTTTTTCTTTATAAGAAGTTGAGTTTCAACATTTGAATAAAATGATTTACGGAGTACATACATATTCAAAACAGCTCCAGGTTGTTTCTATTCGCAATTATACTTTTGGGGGCGTCTACTTTATTGAACCATACTCCATAAATTTTTTTGCACGTAAATTATAAGTGAAATTATTTGAGTTTAATGGTCGTATTAGTATTACTACGGAGAGTATTACGTACCAAATCACATCATGTATACATCGGAACAGCGGCGGATCCAGGATTGTAATATCGGAGATGTTAGATTTTTTTAAAAATAAAACATATTTCATATTAGTTGTTTAGTCATATAACTGATCTAAATGATAAATGCAATGCAAATATTAAAACGCCGAACAATGAAATTCTATGTGCTTTTACATATTCCACCCATTTTCATTTAAACCTAATTTCAAAAACAAAATTGAAATAGAAACAACATAGAAATAGAAGGAAAAAAATAAAGCAAAAGGCAGGCGAATAAATCAGAGGGTAGTGAAAATTTTTGTCCAAAGGCAGAATAGAATTTTCGACCACAAGAAACATCAAATACAATTGCCCCAGTTCAAATTACGAACTACACCAATATATTCTTATGCTATTTATTGAAGAGACTAATAATAGTAGTAAAATCTGGGGATGGGGTGGGCCAAGGCCCGGGTAGGCCACCCCCTAAATTCGCCGTTGCATTGGAGATGGATGATAGAAGTATGCACAAAAAAGTTGTTTATAAGTTCTTCATGGATTTGAATATAAGTTAAAATATCATACGGAAAAATTTATTAGAGTTGCACTTATCTGTACTGTGTTTTCTTATGATTTATGAGGTAGTAGTATGATTATATTTTAATGGTTAAATATTTGTACATGACTTTAGTGTATGGTGTATTTCATGACTCATGAAAATAGCGAGGTTCAAGTTTGGGCATGAACAAATTCACGTATTACGAAATTCACATCTATGTTCCTCAGGTGCGCGCCTGCATTATATTTGTCGTACAACTCTTGTACTTTTTATTTTTTATTTTTATGAGGAAATAAAAACTAGGAGGATTATCTGAAATAATCCTTACTGATGAAATACAATGACTCCAAAAAATATTTGTCGTAGAAGTCTTATATAATTAACAAGATATGTAATACCTTTAAGATAACTAATTTGTCCATAAAATAAAGATGTGTTAGGTTCGTTTCATAGGTTTATTTTAGTGTAGTTATAACCTATTTTTGCTAAATTACAAAATAAATACTCGTACTACGTATAACAATAAAACATGAAAAACTAAATACGAACACTCATCAACCATGACCCAAATATTAAGAAAAAAATAACACACATATAAACTATCCTATATCCTAAGACTAGCTCGTGCCTTGCACGGGTCAAACGACTAGTTTTTATTAAAGAAGAATGATCATAGTTGGGAATTGGGATTGGTGGCGTCATTTTCTCCAAAAATGTTTCACATGTTTTCTTTATTCTAAGGACTACGATAATACAATTATGAATAATGTATTCTCAATATTATTAATTACATTTTTATTAGTTATGTTATTTATATTATGATTAGGTCGTCTTCTATGAGTCTACCTTACGCATAAGACCGCTGGTATCATCATTATAAAAATATAACTATACAACAACAAAGTGTAACTATTTGATTGATTATAATTATTGAAGATAACTATCTGATCACAATGTTTAATTATAACGTATAACTATTCGGTAAGAAGTTGGTCTCTTTCTCGAACCTGAGCCTCTAATAACAATTACGGAGGGGTTCACCCGATTTTTATCGGTGAAAAGCCCCATTCTTTGTTTCTCTGTAGTTTTTTTCTTCTATTTTTGTTTGTGTTTTACCTTTACCACAACACCTCCTCCTTCCGCATTGAACATTTCTACCTTGAAGGGCATGAGTTTTCTTCTCTTTTATCCGAGAGAGATTTTTTCCTTGTTTTTTTTCTTCTAATGCCTAGGACCTCAGTTGGATGGATTACCGTGAAATTAGTTCCTTGATGGAGAATTATGCCTGAACGCAAAAATTATCAATTTTTCCGAACATAATTAGATAAATCAGATGGAAGCCACCCTCGCGAATACAACAAATTATTAATTAGATTGACTCTATAAAGAAGTTGTGTATTTTAACGATACTAGTTGTTGGACCGTGCGCGCTCCAATATATACAATTTATTTTATAAAAATGTTTCGTAAAATACAGAAATTTACAAATTTTATGGTAAATGCAATAAATATTATGCTAGAAAAACTATGCTAAAGTAAATTTACATGTAATAAAAAATATGAAACCATAAATATGTTTACAATGTAGATGCTATTAATATTTCGGAGACACAATACAATCCAAAAAGGAGTATTTCCTAAGAACATAGATATTTCAAACTCCTCTATGTTCGTCGGAAAAAAAAACTCAACCGCAATAGCTAGAGTTAACAACAAAGTTTTGAAAACAATAAAACATAATTAAAGCTTGCTTGCAAAAGGCATACGCAAGTAATTACAAGAATTCTTGCACATGATTTATTTCACACTTGTAGCATGGCAATGAGC
This sequence comes from Spinacia oleracea, assembly GCF_020520425.1. Classification (NCBI taxonomy): domain Eukaryota; kingdom Viridiplantae; phylum Streptophyta; class Magnoliopsida; order Caryophyllales; family Amaranthaceae; genus Spinacia; species Spinacia oleracea. The sequence goes on along the minus strand of NC_079489.1, from coordinate 144,957,588 downwards.
ATGCTTCAATGAATACCACTCTTGTACAACATTGAAAGTGTGTGCATCAACCTGTAGTAAAAGGTGATGTGAGTCAAGCATACAGAAACATGGCTAAGTAACCGTATAAAGGTTGTACATAGAAGCCAAGGCAGAGTTGTATGACTAAACATGTATTAATGAAAGTATCGTGGCTTGGGAGTTGCGTAATAAGTATAATTCATTATTTTTGACCTACAACTCAACTACTATTTGAAAGTATAGTCTAGTGTAAAAGCACAAAATAATACTCCCCTTGAACGTTTCCTAAAACAAGCTACTCACATACAATTATTAAGTACGAAGTCACACTAATAGAAAGACATGATGTTTGTCTAAGACATGGACCAAATTTGTCAACCAAGTGTTGTAATAACTTTAGTTAGAAATATAAACTGTAATAGTTGATGACACAATCATGTGCACTGCAGAGCATTCAATTATTGGGGGCTGACTCTATTTCATTTCCTATTGGTATGGAACTTGCAACAAAATCTACATTAGGGACTTCCTGAAAAAAGGAATATCAGTTTTAAACTGTAGATGATAAAATCAGATAGATGAGCAATGAGAGGGTTGATGAAGGCTTTCATGTTGTCGTGGATTGATGACCTTCAGAGACAACAACAATAATTGTGCTGAAATTATCATTTGATGCCAGAGGGCTCGTTTGCTACCTAATCCAGTAAGAGAAAGTCACTTATGACCCATACATAATTATTGGCCGTCCACCTCATCTCTCTCTCACTCCCTCCCTCACAACAATGCCAAGATGAATTTAATCTTTCTCCCTCTTTCTCCCTGACAACATCAACCATTGTATGTTTAATACGATCCTTAAATGCACGTTTAAACGATATAAAGATATCTCAAACAGATCACTTATAACAATTGGTTAAACATTGTCACAATAAATTGATATTTATTATAGAACCACTCAAATGTAATAATTGAAACAACAACTTTCTTTAACATGTATCCAGAGTCTTGAACCACCTTAAGAAAATAATATTAAAAGGCAACAATAGACGGTCAACAGTTACCTTGCTGAAATGCATGTTCCTCTTCTCAAGCAATGGTTTCACATAATCTTGGTCTCTCATAGAAACACCATCAGATGTTAAAAGTACGTCAACTGCAACAGAAAATTCCTTGTCCATGCTTTTCCCGCGAGCAATGCCTGGGTCAACAATACTAATAAAATACTTCAGAACCCTAAAGCTATAACCAATCCTAACAAATCACTTTGTCAGTACAAAGCACCCGTAGAATTAAAGGGTGTCTAAACAAACAAAGTATAAATTGAATGCCAACTATAGACAAAACGATTGACAGATCTGAAAATCAAAAGTATGAAAGGTAAAGAATTACCATAGCAACAATAATCATATCACTGGTCACTAGTGGCCTTCTTGTCAAGACCATAGACAATGGAAGCAGTAGTTGGCTCGTTGATAATCTGCATAAGCATAGCATTCATGCCAAAAATAATACCCATATCATTGACTGAAGTAAACTCGGGCCTGTAACAAAAACATTCTTAATAATCGAGCCAAGGAAAGCCTCTACAATTTCTTTCATCTTAATGGGAACCACATATGAGCTTTCTTCTGCATAAAAAGCGACGAATATTATGTCTCCAATCCACGAGGCTAGTGACATAAATTTAAAAAGCATGGGTTTAGAACTCAAAATAACACATTTGCGGCTTTTAACTCTGCTCAATTCGAACAGTGCAACTCAAACTGATAAAACAGGATAGTGATACCAACTGCATCTTTATGAGACGGTCAATATAACTCACTATTTATTCAGACATTCACCATTAAGACCTGATTACTTTTACGAAAAACAAGAGATCAGAAGACCGAACTTTCGTGAAGGATGCTCTTAAAAGACCAAGGTTCTTGTTTTCCTGTCTCCATTAGCAGTAATTCTAATATTTTATATTCTCCACTTATGCCAATGTCTCTAGGCATAATACGTTAAACCTGTGTGTTACTATTTCCAACTGTAACATAATACTCATATTAGTTTATTCCAGGAAGCTTAACAGTTAATAGCCAATTACTTGATTGTGCACCAATATCATTGACCCAGAAGAAAGGAAAAGAGAAAAGTTTCAATATGCAAGCTACCCATCCACAAATGAAAAGAATTATATCTTGAGGTTTAAAGCTTGTAGAGAAGAACACTTTATTTCAGTTCTAACATTTTTCCATCACAAACCTCTCAAGAGGAATAAGCTAAGAACAAATTAGCCGCTACTGAGTACTAACCATGTCAACAAGAGCTCTAGTGTCATCACTACAGGCTTGCACCCCTCTTCAGAGAATTCAAATCGACCCCCTGCAGATCGGATACATTATACACTGCAACCTGCTCGCTTGAAGGGATAGCTAAACTCAAAAGCTTGAAGTATCAAAATAGCAATCACTCACGGGAAAACCACACAAAACCCTAAGTACCAAAGGAAAGTCAAGCAAATACAAAAAATGTGATAGTCACCCATTTCAAAGCCACTGAGTCACAAAACATAAGCATTAATGCTAGCTTCACAACAATATACTTTGTCCCTCCATAAAAGTAGAATTGAATATAGCATTAATAAAAAAATTAAAATAACATTCCCTTGCAAAAGCTCCATACTCATATTGTGCACCCAGTTGGATAAAAAAGAAGGAAGTAGAAAATTTGAGGGTTGGGTCTGGAAAACATGGACTACATGTCTTAAGAACCTAATCATTCATGATTATTGTTATTTATGTATTTCTAATGGTGGAAATTTTTTGGGAGCATTCAAAATTCTATTTACTGTGCTAAGGCTACGCCGCTTATTAATTACACCGACATCAAGAGAGATATAGCCAACATGTTCAGAAGCTCCATAAGCATCTGTAGAATCAAGCAAAAGATGTAAGAACAGAGTTCAGATTATATATGGGTCATAAGTGACTTTCTCTTACTGGATCAGGTAGCAAATAATTATGTATGGGTCATTAGTTGTTTTAGGATGTTGAAGTAGCCAGGAGTTTCAAGCTGATGCCCTTCAAGATGTCCATGTCATCCACCCCAAGCATGACAATATGACCTTTAAACTGTTATCTTAACTCTGCCACTCTAACTTTTGTCTCAGAAAGATTCATAAGATATTTTAGTTGGCCCATATGAATTCCAACAGGAAGAATTTTAGTGCTAATAGTGCGCCCATAATATTCCAAACCGATGTAGCCTCGCTTAGACCGATACGAAAACCCTAACATTCTATTTCTACATGAGAGGAAATGTCTAGCATAATAAAAAGTATGAAAACCAATGAGGTCAGAATTCAGAAGTGCTTTCAGAATATCATCTCTTACAGGAAGAGTCCTATACATATCAGAAGAATGGAATGGACTATGGAGGAAAAATCCAAGTTTCACCCCATTACAACGCTTCCTCAGAAATATTGGAAGTGCCACCAAATGATAGTCATGTACCCAAACATAATCATCATCAAGGCTAATCACCTCCGTGACTTTATAAGCAAAAATCTTATTTACTGAGACATACGCTTGTCAAAGAGACCGGTCAAAACGACCACCAAGATCAGGTGAATGAGGCAGCATATAATGAAACAAAGGCCACAAATGCTGCTTACAGAACCCATGTAGAATATGGAGAAGGGTTAAGGAGGAAGAAAGGTTAGGACACATTTGAAGTTCTCAAACAAAGTATGTGCTACACTATCCTGTTCACTAGATTAACTTGTAATTCAATCTCGAGGTCTAAGACTTACTGGATTTCGAGTAATCAATGCCCACAATTAAGTACAACAAGATTCATTAATTTAGCAAAACCCAGATAAGATGATTTTATAACACTACCACCAGAATGAAATACATAAAAAAACAAAATTAAGTAATAGACAAATAAAAGTAACATTGTATATTGGAAAATTAAGCAATACCCAATTATCGTATTGTATTAGGATTCAAGTAAATTTAATTGCAAATGTTAATGATAAATTTGTTATTGGAAAATTAAGCAATACCCAATTATCGTGTTGTATTAGGATTCAAGTAAATTGAATTGCAAATGTTAATGATAAATTTGTTATTTTTAGTAGATAAAAAATTGTTCATCAATAATAAATAAATAAACCTAAATAGCCATAATTGGATGAGAAAGAGTGAAAACGAACTTGTTGAGAAGCACCAAGACAAGTCCCTTCCTTCCAACCATGTTCTTCAACAACTGAATTTTTCAATTTCGAAAGAATTGAAAAAACAAAATTAAAATATAGGATAATCAAGAATGGAAAAAAGGATGAACATTGTGTTAGGTTATGATACATATGAACAACATAAATCATGCGGAAAAACCTTAATGCCAGGAATCATATTAATTGCACATAATCATATAATTAGTCTAGGATGCATACACTTTGTAGCGTGCCCTCCCTAACTGCGCCCGAACCGAACAAGAACAAGTCTTTAGGACTCCAAGTGTCGTCCCTCCGTAGAAAGTCCACAGCACGTCCGGATTCGCCTTAAGCTTGACCAATTAGAATCGCCCTTAAGGTTCTTAGAATTTTCGGCTATTAGGGTGCAAGTGTTTGGCTGATTTTTGCTTAAAAATCTTACCTTTGAATACTTGAAAACTTCGTATGTAAATTTGTGACCCTAGGCACATATTTATAGAGTATGGAAAAGTATTTAGAATCCTATTAGAATACCAATTAGTTTAATTAGAATCCCTTTAGGACTCTATTAAATAAATTCTATCTACTAGGATTAGTATTTTAATCATAGAACGAATTCCAATAGCTTTAGGATTCGTATCGCACACAACCGCACACGAGCACGAGCACCGCACAGCCCGTGCAAGCCTCGCGGCCCACGCGAGCTGCACAGCTCGCAGCCCATTTGCTCGCAGCCCACATAGCTCTCGCGCGCACTCCATGCCTTGCTGGGCCTGGCCTTGCGCTGGGCCTGGCGAGGCTTTGGCGTGTGTTTTTGGCGCTTGGCTTGCTGGGCGCGGGCCTGGCTTTGTGCTGGGCCTTCGTCTAGCAAGTCTCGTCCGATGCTAATTCGTACGATGCGCTTCCGATTTAAATTCCCGATTCCGGAATTCATTTCCGATACGAACAATATTTAATATTTCCGATTCCGGAATTAATTTCCGTTTCGAACAAATATTTAATATTTCCGTTTCCGGAATTATTTTCCGATTCCGATAATATTTCCGATTCTGACAATATTTCCGTTTCCGGCAATATTTCCGACTCCGACAAAATTTCCATTTCCGAGAATGTTTTCCGATACGTACCATGTTTCCGTTTCCGGCAACATCTACGACTTGGATAATATTTATATTTCCGATACGATCCATATTTCCATTTCCGGCAATTTCATCGTTTCCGGAGTATTCATTTACTTGCCTTTGACGATCTCAGCTCCCACTGAAACCGAGATCCGTCCATTCCGAATATCCATAGATGGAGTATTTAATGCCATTAAATACTTGATCCGTTTACGTACTAGTTGTGTGACCCTACGGGTTCAGTCAAGAGTAAGCTGTGGATTAATATTATTAATTCCACTTGAACTGAAGCGGCCTCTAGCTAGGCATTCAGCTCACTTGATCTCACTGAATTATTAACTTGTTTAATTAATACTGAACCGCATTTATTAGACTTAACATTAAATGCATACTTGCCGGAAACGGAAACATGGTACGTATCGGAAAATATTATCGGAAATGGAAATATTGCCGGAATCGAAAATATTGCCGGAAACAGAAATATTGTCAGAATCAGAAATATTATCGGAATCGGAAAATAGTTCCGGAAACGGAAATATTAAATATTTGTTCGAAACGGAAATTAATTCCGGAATCGGAAATATTAAATATTGTTCGTATCGAAAATGAATTCCGGAACTCAGAATTTAATCGGAAGCGTATCGTACGAATAAGCATCGGACAAGGCCTGCCGGACGAAGGCCCAGCACGAAGCCAGGCCATCGCCCAGCAAGCAAAGATGCGCGCCAACGCCCAGCCCAAGGCAGCGCCAGGCCCACCGCAAGGCAGGCCCAGCGCGCCAAGGCAAGGCTGCCCAGCGTGGGCTGCGTGGGCCGAGCGCATGCGTGCGGGCACCCTCGTGGCTCCGTGCATGTGTGTTTGTGTCCATGCACAATTCCTAAATCTATTAGGATTTGGTGTATGATTAAATTCCTATTCCTATTAGGATTATTTAATTAATTAGAGTCCTTGTAGGATTCTAAGTTTAATTAAATCGTATCCTACTAGGATTCCAATTCCCTTTCCAAACCTCTATAAATAAGGGCCTAGGGTCATAATTTATACAGACGATTGAAGTATTCAAAAGGGTAAGTTTTGAAAGAAAATTCAGCCACACTCTTGCACAATAATAGCCGAAAATTCCTAAGCACCTTAAGGGCGATTCTAGTTGGTCAATCTTGAGGCGGATCCGGACGTACTGTGGACTATCTACTGAGGGACGACACTTGGAGTCCTAAAGACTTGTTCTTGTTCGGTTCGGGCGCAGCTAGGGAAGGCATGCTACAAAGTGTATGCATCTATACTATGCTAAATGATTATGTGTAAATAATATGTTTTCTGACATTAAGGTTTTTCCGCATGATTTATGTTTTGTCATATGTATCATAACCTAACAATATAAGGGTATGACAGTAACTCCACTATTTTAAAGGAAATTTTGGGGTACTCCTTGCTTTTTAAAGGGTTAGGATGTGCTAGAGATGTCACACACCTACAAGATCTTCTCAACGGTCATAGTATATCTATTTTGACATGCAATTTATGTTGGAATTTAAAGTTGGAAAAGTGCGCTCAAAACCTGCCTGGTTTTCCAAAACCGGCAGGTTTCTCGAAACCTGCCTGCCAGGTTTTCCAAAACTGGCAGATTTCGAGCGCGAGTTGAAAAACAGACTTAAAAGACATTTCTTGAAGTGCACCGAAAACCGGCAGGTTTTAAGATCAGGTCTTGGTGTTGTCCGGTTTTTGATCTTTTCTTTGTATTCCTCTTTTATGATAGCCTTTTAAGTATGATTTATGGACAATTATCATTCTGATTATGGTGATTAAGTTGGTCCATTATTTATCTTGATTACGGGAGTTATAGACCCTTCATTATATGGGTTTAAATGGTGATTCAATACCATTGGGTTCCTTTGAGTCCTTTGGTTTCTTTGGATTGTTTTGTATTCTCCACTAATCCTATAAATACATGTTTCATTTCTTGAGTAGTTTACAGAAGAAATCATTCCCTTATCATCTTCTATTCTTCCTCTCATTTGGGCATAAGTTCTAGTAACTCCATCTCACACTCAAGAGTGTCATTGTGTGTTGAGAGTTGTGTAAACCTTAGGGAACGAATCGGTGAATACAATTGTGCACGCCGGTTGCACCGAATCTCGTTTTCAAGGCAGTGGTTTGGTTACCACGGCACAACAAGTTCCGCAAGTCTTACTTTCTTGTTCTTCATTTTAGCCTTGAAAACATATAAACTACAACAATTTGAAAACGAGATATTATGTCTATTGTTATGGCTAACTCTATGATGAACAAGACCCTTCCCGTGCGACCTCTCTAAGTTGGAGCCTCTTGATGGCAAGAACTACAAGAGATGGTCACAAAAATTATTGATCTTTTTTGAGCAACTTGAAATAGATTATGTGCTCTATGAGGATGTGATTGAAGAAATTGAAACAAGCAAGGCGGTAGCACCGGATCCCTCCCTTTCGGCGGAAGATGTCAAGAAGGCGGCCGAAGTATGACCAAGAAGGAGAAAGACAAAAAACTTGTTCGGGCTCACATTCTCCATCATGTGAATGGAATCTTGTTTGACCTCCTCATCACCAATCGGTCAAGTAAGTCCATTTGGGACACCTTGCAAAAGAAGTATGGAGCCGATGATGCCGGTAAGAAAAAGTATGTTGTTGGTAAGTGTATCAATTTCAAGATGACGGATGACAAGTCCATCATGGATCAAGTCCATGATTATGAGAACATCGTCACAGACATCTTGGGTGAAGGTATGAAAATGTGTGAAACCCTCCAAGCCAATGTACTCTTGGAGAAATTTCCACCATCATGGAATGACTACCGCAATTCTTTGAAGCACAAGAAGAAGGACATGAACCTTCAAGAACTCATTGGTCATATGAGGACCGAAGAGGCTAACCGCCTCAAGGATAAGTTTGAATCTCTTTCTTTGAATTCTTCTAAAGCTAACTTGGTTGAATCTAGTGCTCCTATGACTAAAAACAGGTTCAAAGGAAAGAAGAAAAATCATTCAACCAAAGGAAACTTCACTAACAACCACATGATTCAAAAGACCAAAGGAGCTTGCTATGTGTGTGGAAAGATAGGACACAAAGCCTATCAATGTGACCACCGCCACAAGAGCAACTCCAATGGTGCCTCCCAAGCCGACCTTGTTGAAAAAAATGAGGTGATAGTCGCGGTGGTGGTTGAAGCCAACTTGGTGGAGAACAAGGTGGAATGGATCTTGAATACGGGAGCATCAAGACACTTTTGTGCTAACAAGGCTATCATGACGGACTTTGAGGATGCTACCGATGGAGACCATATTTACATGGGAAATAGTAGCACCGCCGGAGTCCTTGGCAAAGGGAAGGTCCACCTTAAACTCACTTCCGGAAAAACTTTATTTTTGAATAATGTCTTGTATGTTCCCTCCCTTAGGAGGAATCTTGTTTCGGGTGCCCTTCTCAACAAAGCCGGCCTAAAGCTTGTCTTTGAGGCGGACAAGATTGTTATCTCTAAGAATGGAGACTTTGTTGGGAAAAGCTACCTTAGTGAAGGCTTGTTTGTGTTGAATGTTTTGAACAATAATGAAAGTACTTCTTCCTTTGCTTACATCGTTGAGTCTATGGATGTTTGGCACAATCGATTAGGACATTTAAATGTTTCTTACATGAAAAAGTTAAAAGACATGAACTTGATTTATTTTGATAAAATTGACAAAACTTCTAAATGTCCTATTTGTGTTGAGGCCAAACATACTAAGAAACCATTTAAGCAAGTGACAACGAGAAGTACTAAATTGTTAGAGTTGATTCACTGGGATTTAGTGGATTTAAAAATCGGTTTTTTCATGAAATGCCCCTGAGGTTTGCAATAATGCACCAAATACCCCTGCGCGTTTCAAAATTCATAGAATACCCCTATTTTTTCTAAACTGTTCATCAAATACCCCTATTATGACTTTCCGTTAGTCCTCCGTTAAGTCATGTTTATAATTCACCAAATACACCTATTTATAAACTTTTTGCATAATATACATCTATTTATAAAGTTTTTTGCACCAAATACCCAAACAGCTTATACCATTAATAAATGAATTTGAAGCCCAAAATTGAAGATCAATACATCTGGAAATTGAAGAACAAAACCCATAATATTTTTTTTGGTAAATAAGGCAAATTTTATTACCAAAATGGTAGAAACCAGTTAAGAACAAACCCAAATAACAAGGAAACAAACAGCAAGGGGAGCACAACCGCATCCCTAACTAAAACACAAAAAAACTCATTGACTTCTCGGGTTTATGCCTCAAAACTAACAACAAATGAGCCATGTCCAATTCGGACCTCGAACAACCCCTCCTTAACCCAATCAACTTAAAATAATCCACATTGCCTGTCTCCCCCATTGCAATCCTCTGCTTCAATTGCTGAATTTTCGAACCCAAAGAACAAAGCCGGCCCGGAATTTCTCTATACGGAACCGCCCTCGGTTTCCACACTGGGCCCGGTGGTTTACGGTCTCTTAAAATAGAATTATAAATCAACTTCACATGTTCAAGATCATGAACAGAATCAGTAATACACCCAATGAACTCAAACAACCCGATCCGTGATTGTAGGGCCACGGTTGAGGTCGGTTCCAATGCAAGGGCCCGGTTTAAGTCAGCAATACTCTCAGCAGTCCGGCCCGCTGATTTATAAGCAGAGGCCCGGTGAAGGTAAGACTCCGCAAGAAATGCCTGTACGTGGGGCCGGGCGGCGACCCTCTAATATCTTGGAAAAGTGTCTAATCGCCTCCGTGAAGAGGCCGGCATCTAAAGCGGCAAGGGCGGCGGCACGGCGGCGGAGGAGGAGCACCCTCGATTTAGTTATGTATTCTCTCTTAATTGTTGCGCTACCCTCTATGTTCTCTACTCTATCTATTTTTGTTCTCCGTCCTTCGTCATCGGCTTAAACCTCCCCTTCTTCATCAAACTTCAATTCACGATTTCAATTCACTAGAAAATTTGGGTTCGATTATTTGGGGATTTGAGTTAGCAATTGATGTTTGATGAAGATGGTTTAAAGAAGGAAAAATTGTGGTTGGGTTCACCATTTTGATACCCAGGAAAAAGAGATGTGAGATTGAGAGGAGAGAGGAGGGTGAGGGGAGAAGAAAAACGATGAAGAAGAAGAAGAGGGACGAGTATTTAAGAAGGGCCAGAAACAACAGAGGAGATGAGAGGAGAGAGAAGAAATAAGATTTTTTTTTTTTTTTAAAGTTAAAATGTAGAATATTGGGTGAATAAGGGCATAAACGTAAATTAACGTTAACGGAGTACTAACGGCCGTTAAATCCAAGGGCATTTGGTGCACTTTAAGTTTAAATAGGGGTATTCTATGAATTTTGAAACGCGCAGGGGTATTTGGTGCATTATTGCAAACCTCAGGGGCATTTCATGAAAAAACCGTTTAAAAATTGCACTACTAGTAGAGGTGGGAAAAATTACTACATAACTTTTGTTGATGATTTTTTAAGGTTTACTAAAGTTTATCTTTTGAAAACTAAGGATGAGGCCGAAAGTGCATTTTTAAAGTATAAAGCCGAGGTTGAAAATCAACTTGACCTTAAAATTAAAAGAGTTAGAACCGATAGAGGTGGTGAATATGGAAAATGGTCCTTAAAAGAATTTTGTGAAACCAATGGAATCATCCATGAGTTAAGTTTCCCTTACACCTCACAACAAAATGGTATTGCCGAAAGGAAAAACAAATCTTTAAAAGAGACTATGAATGTCATGCTTCTAAGTTCTGGATTATCCAACAACATGTGGGGGAGGCGGTTTTATCCACTTGTTATGTACTCAATAGAGTGCCCCATAAGAAGTTGGATAAGACACCCTATGAGCTTTGGAAGGGTTATAGTCCTAACATGAGTATTTTGAAAGTGTGGGGGTGCTTAGCCAAGGTTGCTTTTCCAGATTTTAAGAAAACCACCATTGGGTCTAAAATTTTTGATTGTGTGTTCATTGGTTATGCTCATAATAGTGCCGCATATAGATTCATGTTTTTGAGTGATCATTCTATTTGTGAATCTAGGGATGCAGTTTTCTTTGAGCATTTTCCCGTTGAAATCCTCTTTGTCTTCTCATGTGCATGAGTCAAGTGTTGATGTGCCTTTGGATGTTTCTTTGCCTAGTCCTAGTGTTTCTCCTCCTCTCACTATAGTGGAATAAGTCCAACCTAGGAAGAGTAAGAGGCTTAGAGTAGAGACTACCTTTGGACCGGATTTCTTGACCGTTTTTCTTGTAGAAGACTTTGATGTGGATTATTTGAGTGAAATTGTTGTTTCTTTGTTTCTCTTAGAAGAAGACCCAAAGACTTATAGTAAAGCTATGAAATCCTTAGATGTTAGTTTTTGGAAAGAGGCCATTAAAAGTGAATTAGATTCAATCATGTCTAATCATTCTTCGGACTTATGTGATTTTCCTAAGGGGTCTAAACCCATAAGTAATAAATGGATCTTTACTAAGAAGAAGAAATCCGATGGCTCTATTGATAAGTTTAAGGCTAGACTTATTATTAGAGGTTTCACTCAAAAAGAGGAAATTGACTTTTTTGACACCTACTCACCCGTGACTAAGATTGCCACCATTAGGATTTTGGTTTCTTTAGCGGCAATAAGGGTCAAGAGAATAAGGTGTGTAGGCTTAAAAAGTCTTTGTATGGTTTGAAACAAGCTCCTAAGCAACGGTATGAAAAGTTTGATAGTACCCTTAGGAGTGATGGTTTTGTGACTAATTCTTCGGACTCTTGTGTGTATTCTAAAGTGTTTGATTCCTCTTGTGTTATTATTGGTCTCTATGTTGATGACATGCTTATTATGGGCACTAACCTTGAGGTTGTGAATTACACTAAAGATTTTCTATCTACTAAATTTAAAATGAAGGACTTAGGTGAAGCCGATGTGATCCTTGGTATCCGGTTGACCAAGTCCAAGGATGGGTTCTCAATGAGTCAAACTCATTATGTGGAGAAAATCTTGAAGAAGTTCGATTGCTATGATTTGGAGCCATGTAAGACTCCTTATGATGCAAGTGTAAAGCTTACAAAGAATAAGGGTCCAAGCGTGTCTCAAGAGCAATATGCCAAGGTAATAGGAAATGTGATATTTTTGATGAATTGCACACGTCCAGACATTTCCTATGCGGTAAGTAGATTAAGTCGATATACTCATAATCCTAGTAGTGATTATTGGAATGCACTTCATCGTTTTTTAGGTACCTAAGGGGTACTATGGAGGTATATTTGCATTTTAATCGCTTCCCTAATGTTTTGGAAGGTTATTGTGATGCAAATTGGGTTTCCGATAATGATGAAGTTGTTTCTACCAGTGGCTATGTGTTTGGGTGGAGGTGCTATTTCATGGAAGTCCACAAAACAACCATGTTTAGCTCGCTCCACCATGGAATCTGAATTCATTTCTCTTGAGTTGGAAGGTCAAGAAGCGGATTGGTTAAGGAGTCTTCTAGCCGACATCCCATTGTGGGGGGAGAGAACTTCCCCGGTATCCTTGCATTGTGACTCTCAAGCGGCTATTGGTGTGGCTAATAATAGCAACTATAATGGTAAGAAGAGGCACATACGCCTTAGACATAGTTCGGTGAGACAACTACTCAAAATTGGAGTGCTTGCATTAAACTATGTAAGGTCCGAAAGAAATTTGGTGGATCCTTTGACTAAGGGGTTTGCAAGGAACCAAGTTCTTGACTCGTCGAGGGGAATGGGGCTTAAGCCCATGAAGTGAATATGATAAGCATTACTAATATTCCATCCTATGGCAGTTTGTGTTTGTAATGCTTAGTGTAGGTTGAATTCGTTGGAATTCTTAATGGATTTATACTTACGTGGTAGGTGCTCTAGCTAAGCATTTGAGAAATTCACCGTTGTAATTTATGTGGAGGTTGAGTTTGTTTAAACTCTTAATTAATCCTAAGAGATATTTGGTGCTATTGAGAAGCACACGGGATTAACCTACGTGGTTGTGAAGACTCACCATCTTCTATGGAAATTTGGGCGGTTTCCTAGAGCTTCCATGAGAACTAAGGTAAACGCATGGCTTAAAACGCGTTCACTTTGCGGAGTTTACTAGATCTTTGGGGTGATATATGTGTTGTGGGGGGCTTGACTTAAATCTTAGAGTTTCAAGGTGTTGACCCTAAAGTTTTGAAGATGACAAAGCAAACTCCTGACTATTGGTTAAGTTATGTTGCATAATAGGTTCCGAGATCCTTAGAGGGATAATGCTAAGTTAGGGAGATCCTGAGTTGGATAAACTAAGAAAAGTGGAATATATGCCAGTCACTTGATCTATGTCAGACACTACGTTGAAGAATTAATCATCTAGCAAGTTTACAAGGCGAGATCCTTAGGCGAGTTCCTAAGGCGAGATCCTCATATATTATGTGGATCCTCGATGTTCTAGAGAAGGAACAAATTGGGAAGACTTCGAGTGAAGCATCTAAAGGTGCAACATGAAGACTACAACATATGAGTTTATGTTTTAGGATTTATGCAAGTATTTAATAAAGTTTATAAGTAATTTGGAATGAAATGGACATAAGTATTTTGGTACGTTTTAAATGAAATATATTAACTGTAATTATAAAAGAGTTTTAACTTGGAAAATCTTTTTAATAAATAAAATGAATTTAGTTAATAAATGAAAACATAGGATCCTGATTTCATTCTCCTTGTTTCTCAAGCAAAAGATTTCCATGATCCTTAAAACTCTCCCACGTATTTCTGTTTAAACGTGCAAGTAGTGTTTTGATTTGGTCTCCCTGTTTCTCTCCAACTATGCCCATGTTACTGAGCAGTAACAGTTAGTGGGTAGTTGAGGAGAACATGGGTATTCAACCTTAGGTAAAACTCCTCTATAAAAGGAGAAGAGTTTTGGGTTTTCAAAACACAACTGATTTCTACAAAATCTATCTTAAAGAGCTTAAACGTTTTAAAAGAATCAGTTGGCATAGAGTATTCCTTGAGTTCCTTATTGCTATAAGCTTTATTATGTACTAGAGTTTATCTATCATATTGTATCTTGGGTTTAAGGGTTGAGTGATCCTTGAGTGACTTAGAGTTAAGTCAAAGAGAGAAAGAGCGACTAAGAGTTTAGTCAAAGAGAGAAAGAGCGACTTAGAGTTAAGTCAAAGAGAAAAGGAGCGACTTAGAGTTAAGTCAAAGAGAGAAAGAGTAGCACAGTAATCGAAGGGGATTGCTGTGGGGAATTCGTGTTCGAGAGGAACTCGAGTTAAAGAGTGTATTTGTAATAGAGTTATCACATTAATACAAAAGAGTTGTGAGGTTTTTCTTGATTAGGATCAAGAAGGTTCCTTAGTTTTATATCTTTCTTCGCTCATTATTCTCAGTCTCTTTATTGTTTAAATTCCGCAAGAAACTTACTCAAGTTCCCAAGAAACAATTCACCCCCCCCCCCCCCCCCCCCCCCTCTTGTCAAGTGTTCCTACTGAACTATCACAAGGTTAGTCCACTCTTTGATCAAAAGTTTAAGGGTTTCAAGGTTAGTCCACCCTTGGACTTGTAAGTCATTGTTCCACTTCACTAAACATTTGGTTTCAATTTACTTAAATGTAACACCGAATGCTATGTATTGATCTCCTCTTATACCCAATATTTTCCTCTTTCATTTGGTATCTTTTCTCATCTTTAGTGGGGAATTTTTGGAATTTAAAGTTGAAAAAGTGCGCTCAAAACCTGCCAGGTTTTCCAAAACCGGCAGGTTTCGAGCGCGGGTTGAAAAAGGGACTTAAAAGACATTTCTTGAAGTGCACCGAAAACCGGCCGGTTTTGGAAAACCGGCAGGTTTCGAGATCAGGTCTTGGTGTTGTCCGATTTTTGATATTTTCTTTGGATTTCTCTTTTATGATAGCCTTTTAAGTATGATTTATGGACAATTATCATTCTGATTATGTTGATTAAGTTGGTCCATTATTTCTCTTGATTATAGGGGTTATATATAGACCCTTCATTATCATGGGTTTAAATGGTGATTTAATACCATTGGATTCCTTTGAGTCCTTTGGTTTCTTTGGGTTGTTTTGTATTCTCCACTAATCCTATAAATGCATGCTTCATTTCTTGAGTTGTTTACAGAAAAAATCATTCCCTTATCATCTTCTTTTCTTCCTCTCTTTTGGGCATAAGTTCTAGTAACTCCATCTCACACCCAAGAGTGCCATTGTGTGTTGAGAGTTGTGTAAACCTTAGAGAACGAATCGGTGAATACAGTTGTGCACCCCGGTTGCACCGAATCTCATTTTCAAGGCAGTGGTTTGGTTACCACGGCACAACAAGTTCCGTAAGTCTTACTTTCTTGTTCTTCATTTTAGCCTTGAAAACATATAAACTACAACAATTTATACACGGATAACACATTCTATTTGGTGGAGCTTAGCTCCGACCCGTGTCACACACCTTGCTTATAGTGAATCCCCGAACAAGAACTTTTGCATAAAATAAGACTTGAACCCGAAACCTCCCTTAAACGATATGAAACGAACTGTTTACCGCTTGAACAAATTCTATATTATTGGCATGCAACTTATACGCTAGTACTCCATTTGCCTTTTCCACTTGTTGAAAATAAATTTGATTAACATCTCAAATATATACTAATATATTAAAAGGCGTTGAGAAAAATGTGTATGTGTCACGTAGTACTTTTCCCTTTGCGCCACATCATTCACTCAACAAATGAATGTCATATCATAAACAATCGAAAATCAATACGTACAACGAGGTTCGAACTCCAAACCTCAAGTGTGGATGATAATCCTTATTACCATCTTAAGCAACAACTAATTGTGGTTTATCTCTTCATATTAATTTATAAATGAATGTTAACATGAAGTCTAAAACAACTAAATTTTTATGTATCATTTATTTTCTATTGACTATTTTAGAAAAATAATAATAATTAAAGAATTAGGACAACCATGAATAAACATGATGTCATAAGTCTCATAATTATCAACTACATAAATGTTTTGCATGGTTGCATATATCTAATTTGGTGTTTATTAATTTGAATCACTTAGTTCCACTAGAAAACAAATTATACAAATTGTAAGATGATGTAATTGAAAAAAAGAATTATTTCTCATGATAAACGACGTAGTGTGTTTGTGTAGTTGGGGAACTAGATGAATGTTTTTCACTTTATAATATACATGTTTTTATCAAATATTGAGCTCAAGAAAAATTTAAAATTTTAACTATTCAGTGTAGCAATCGGGGCATCGCCCGAACCACACATTAGTTAAACATTAAAAAAGGTGTAGTGGCTATAGTGCCTAGTGGCTAGACAGGCTAGTGGCCTTGTGGGGTACGAGGATTCATCGGGTGCTTCTTTGAAGCCCAGATTATTAAAGTATAGTACTAATAATAGTAATATTGTTTTATCAGACAAACAATAGTGCTAATATAAATTACCAAAATTACTATTTTTAGGAAGTAAACGTGAAGGCATGTCACACACTCCAACCTAATATGTACTGATATATTCCTATAAAATTCTTCATTTTTAATTACGACATCGTATTGGTATTATATTTAATACTCGAAATGCGAGAGTTTAATTAGTCTTGATTGTGATACTAAATAGTTACATCGGACCGTACAATAATACATTATACTATAAGATTTTTGAGGTTTAAGGTTCATCCCCTGTTGACAACTAAATTAAGGGGACAAGTTCATCACGTAATTCTTTGTATCAAATCTATTGCCTTGTTGGGAAAGCCTGGTCCATACAATTAGTAATTTAGTATTCCGTAATACCTTAATCACCACTTGATTAATCAAGTGGTCTTTTGAAAAGAATATGCTCCGTACTTTGCAATCCTACCCATGTCATAATGTATACATTTTTTAAATAAATTTATGCTTGATTTTGTTTGTTTAATTTTTAATTTTTTGGATATTCAATTTAGTCATAAATTATTAGCCAAGAAAGCAACAGTAGACCAGGTCGACAACACTATATATTTATGGTGTATTCCTGTTGTAACAGATGCAAGAATGATTAACAAATAACAATAAAAATACGCAAAAGTATGTTAGTTTGCTAACTTCGTTTACAAGTAGAGGAGATAAAATTTTATTGAAACAAGTTACAATGTTAGGCTAGGGTAAGGCTATGTTCTCTTCACATCATCATTGTTACTTATTGGATCATACTTTATTAAATCAAATCGATTAGATCAGATCAGATCAGATCAGATCAGGCCAGCAACATTTAAAACAAACCAGACCAGACCAGATTAGACCAGACCAGACTAGACCAGACCTTTTTAATTATTTATTATTACTATAATTATAATTATTATAACTATAATAATAATAACAATAATTATTATTATTAATAATAATTAATAATTAATAATTAGTAATTAATAAATAATACTTCGTAATAATTATTAATGTTAATTATTATTTAATATTTATTAGTTATTAAATTATAATCAATAATTATTATTAATCATTATTAATTATTAATTATTAATTAATTAATTTGTATTATTATTAATTGTTAATTATATATTACTAATTACCAATTGTTAATTTTTAATTACTAATTATTAATTACTCCCTCCATTCCTTTTTGATGTTCTTGTTTCTATAAATATCGTTCCTATTTGATCTTTATGTTTCTATTTTTGGACATAACTTTTTACCATAAATTTCTCCACAATCCCTTATTTAATTCATTCACATTTCCCCATTCATCCACCCAACCCCACTTTTATGATTCTTTATTACTTTAATAAAAATATCTTCTATCTCTTTCATTTCGTTATTACTTTCTCTTACACCCAATCATTACTCTTACACACAATTATTACAAGATTCCATTTTCTTATTTTCCACTCCAACTCCAAACTCCAAATAGGAACATCAAAAAGGAATGGAGGGAGTATTAATTATTGAATAATTAACAATTACTTACTTATTATTTATTACTTCCTCTGTTCCTAAATAAGTGTCCAGTTCCCATAAATAGTGTTCCCTTATAAGTGTCCAGTTTCCATTTTTGGACATACATCTTTCCCACTTTTCTATACACTCTTCCCACTTTTCCACACATTTTTCCCACTTTTCTAAATAAATCATTATTACTTATTCTTACACATTCTACACTTTTACCAATTTTCAATCACCACATCATTTATATATACTTTATCAATAAAAAATTATCTACATTTTCCTTTCCCAAAAATAAATAAATATTCCCAATCATTACCTCTTACACACAATTCAATTTTATTAAATCCCGCGTAAATGTCCAAAGTGGACACTTATTTAGGAACGGAGCGAGTATTTATTATTTATTATAATAAGAAAAGACCAGACCAGACCAGACCAGACCAAACTAGATCAGACCAGACCAGACCAGCATGAATCAGACCAGACCAGACGAAGAGAACAGAGCCTAAGTCACTTTGGCACACAAGAAGTGATTTTGACACATAATATGACTGGAAATTATTAAGTGCACTCGGGTGCACCGTGCACCCAAGGGTAATTTCATTGGTATGGGTGGTCTCTCTCACATTTTCTCCTCACGAGTAAAGGAAAAATCTATAAGGGTGCACCTTATATGTTCTATAATGTGACAGCTAGCACAAGAAAATGAGCTCTAATCACATGAAAGTATGTCAAAATTAATTCCATGAACTAGATTAATGACACATATAGGAGTATAGAGTTTATATAGTACTCCAAAGTACAAAGTTTTAGGTGATAATTGGTTGTTTAATTATCAATTGTTATTTTATTGAAAAAGTAGATGTGATAAGAGCTAGTGGAGTATTTTTTTTAATTGAATGAAAGAGAGTGTGGGACAAAACTTTTTCTAGTTGGAAGAGAGACAATATAATAATTGCGGGGTCTTTCCTAATTTAGAAGTGTAACAAGTAATCTGAGATGGACGAAAAAGGAAAGTGTAACAAGTAATATGGGACGGAGGGAGTATATAATTATCACTACAAGAAAATTTAGATACAGAGGCAACACCTTGAGGCAATTCATTTTTTATGGCCTCTAAAAGTGCCTTTTAGCATTAGTTAATTATGGTAGCCTCTAAAAGTTATTTTTAGGGTCGATGGAATTTAGCCTGCCCCTAAAAGTACTTTTTAGCGTTAATAAAATAATGGTTGCTCCTAAAAAGTTTCTTTAGCATCAAAATAGATTAGGTTGCCCCTAAAAAGTACCTTTTAGCATTAATGGAATAATATTTGCCTCTAAAACTGTTTTTTAGCGTCAACGAAATTTACGTTGCCCCTAAAAAGTACTTTTAAGCATTAATGAAATAATGACTG
This sequence comes from Spinacia oleracea, assembly GCF_020520425.1. Taxonomy (NCBI): domain Eukaryota; kingdom Viridiplantae; phylum Streptophyta; class Magnoliopsida; order Caryophyllales; family Amaranthaceae; genus Spinacia; species Spinacia oleracea. Next base: position 144,937,892 of record NC_079489.1, on the reverse strand, counting down.
CCTCTAAAACTTTTTTTAGAATCAGAAAATAATGGTTGCCTCTATAACATTTTTTTTAGCATCAATGGAATTTACGTTGCCCCTAAAAAGTACTTTTTAGCATTAACGAAATAATGGTTGCCTCAAAAACATTTTTTTTAACATCAGAAAATAATGGTTGCCTCTAAAACATTTTTTTTAGCATAAGAAAATAATGGTTTCCTCTAAAACTTCTTTTTTAATATCAGAAAAGAATGGTTGCCTCTAAAACTTTTTGGCATCAATTAAAATTTTGTTGCCCCTAAAAAGTACTTTTTAACATTAATAAAATAATGTTTGCCTCTAAAACATTTTTTTAACATCAGAAAATAATAGTTGGCTCTATTACTTTTTTTTCACCATCAGTTAAATTTTAGTTGCCCCTAAAAGGTACTTTTTAACATTAATAAAATAATGTCTGCCTCAAAAACCTTTTTTTTAACATCAGTGAAATTTAAGTTGCCCCTAAAAAATCATTTTTAGCATTTATGAAATAATGGTTGCATCTTAATTTTTTTTTTTTTTAGCATTGGTGAAATTTAAGTTGCTCCTAAATTTTTTTTTAGCTTTAATAAAATAACTAGTATTAACCCTGTGCGATGTACGGATATTTCGTGTTATTTCAATATTACTCACCAACCTATTATACTACACGCCCCCTCAAAAAAAATAAGGGTTCCATAAACTTAATTGTAAATATACAAATAGTACATATATACGAAGTACTCGGCAAGTCTTAAGTCGACCATTGACAAAACATCGATTTATCTATATCCGTAAATATATATCTCCACTTTGAGGTACAATGGTAAGCTTATTTTGTATAGCTTGTCAGTTCACATAGAATTTTAATCTACTACCTTTTCAGGTAGTTAAAAACTTTACACCACAATGTTTAGCTAGTAGCTTCATATTCAAATGTGTCGCACTTGTCAATCAACCATCATCGAATTTTTTCAAGCAAATTAATAGCTTGGCTGAACAAATTTCCTATTTCAACTTCAATTGTCAAGTTGTTTGAGACTTCTAAAAACGCAAGTTTCTAGCTACAACCAAATGCTCTTATATTGAAATGAAAATGGTGTAATATAACTATTTTATAGGAATAATCAAATCATACTAAATTTCCATAATGGTCTCCCATCAACCTATTGATTATGCAAACAGACCCAAAATTGTACTCCCTCCGTTCCTAAATACGTGTCCACTTTGGACATGTACACGTTAATTAATAAAATTGAATGGTGTGTAAGAGGTAATGATTGAGAATGTTTTTTTTTTGGGAAAGGAAAAAGCAAAAAATTGTTTATTGATAAAGTATAAATGAAAGTGGAGGTGGTGATTGAAAAGTGGGAAAAGTGTAGAATGTGTAAGAAAAGGTAATAATGATGTATAGAAAAGTAGGAAAAATGTATGGAAAAGTGGAAAAAGTGTATAGAAAAGTGGGAAAGGTGTATGTCCAAAAAAGGAAAGTGGACACATAAAAGGGAACGCCATAAATGGGAACTGGACACGTATTTAGGAACGGAGGGAGTAACATGTATAAACTTTTTTTTTAATAATGCAGTTCTTTTTTTTTTTTGGTTGAAAGTGGGCAGCAATTAAATTAAGAAAAGGTACGGGTCACAATAAAGTCTCCGGAGAGAGCAAAGTTCTGAAAGCATAAAAATTACGTTATAATTTATAGATTACTACTACTTGTAGACACCTACTTTTGTCCCCATTCCCGAAAGGGAAGGTTCGATGATAAGAACATAAATCTCCACTTGACAACGCATCTCCTATAAAATAACGAATCTCAATCACCCTTTTCATTTCACCCGAAACCTGCTATTTATAGAAACATGCTATTTATGGAAACCTGCTAAAAATAGTAACTGCCGTAATGGGTAGTTGTTAAAAGTGGCAAGTCATAAAAGATAGAAACCAGTCAGAATTAGGTGTTGCACTCCAACATAAATCCTAAATGAGATAGAAATTACAAGAAGAATCCTATTCCTAATATGATTCGAAAATAAGAGTTACGTATTAATTAAAATCCTAACGAGCCTAGAGTTCGTAAAGGGCCCAGATGCATTCCATCATAAAATTAATACGCACTAAAAGACTCGATTAAGTCTCATACACTCCGGATTCTAAGAGTCCGAATCTGACAAAGAAACGGCCCAAACATCAATTTCAACGCCCAGCCCTGGGCGCTGAAACTGCCTGGATCCTATTTCCAACGCCCAGAGCTGGGCGCCGAAATCTTTGACGCCCAGCCCTGGGCGCTGAAAATACCTGGGACGTATTCTTTCCTAATTCCTCGTGGATTAGAGTTCTACAATTCTATCTTTCCACGAACTCTTTTTTATAAATAGGGCCCTAAGTTCGACGTGAAAAAGACACAACACACAATTCATATTCTGAGTATTGACTCCAACCCCTAAGCCTAAGCCTCACGCTGCAAAATTGATCACGCGTTCTATCGCAATCGATCCCAAAATCGAACAGAACGTATCCTGTCCCATAGTTTGAGATTCGTTAAATAAAAGGAGAAATAGCAAAGTCAAAGTGGTTAGTTTTCTGAGAACCGTGACGCACCTCTCAAGGGTGCGTCGTAATGTGCCCTTTCGCATGATTTAATTGCTTTCCTCGCCCTTTTATGAACTGTTAAACTAATTAAATCTGATTGTTCTATCACGCCTAATAAAGATAATATGTTGGGAAATTGGATTATCATGCTAGGTCCCTTAAAACAATCTAAATCAGATAATCGCGATCGATCTAGTATTATATGTTGCATATTGTTAAAATCAACTCAGATTAGTTTAATAGTTAACGCATGTCCCTTCATTTATTTATGCTGAGCTGGTAAGGATATCCTGCCTCTGGAGTTATCGAAGAGCGAGTACTCCTCTCGGTAGTTACAGTCCCCCGAACCCTCAATCTCTACCTTGCGGGTGTATGTTGAGAGATCCCCACACCAGGGATCACAAGGGAACCTACGGCCGTCGTGGTCAAACATAATTGCACTCCCTTTATGTCACGATAACCGGTGTGAGGGGGTCGAAAAAGCGCGAGGCTAATGCGTGACCTGTCCCTCGTGGGTGTGACGATTCTTTTTATTTAATCAAGTGCAATTGGATTTCCTGTGAGTATACACTCAATTGACTAGTAATATAGGAGTCGCCATTCAGTTTTTAACGACAATGAGAAAAACTGACAAAACCCGGTTATCGTGACATAAAGGGAGTGCAATTATGTTTGACCACGACGGCCGTAGGTTCCCTTGTGATCCTTGGTGTGGGGATCTCTCAATATACACCCGCAAGGTAGAGATTGAGGGTTCGGGGGACTGTAACTACCGAGAGGAGTAACTCGCTCGTCGATAACTCCAGAGGCAGGATATCCTTACTAGCTCAGCATAAATAATTGAAGGGACATGCGTTAACTATTAAACTAATCTGAGTTGATTTTAGCAATATGCAACATATAATACTAATTCGATCGTGATTATCTGATTTAAATAACATTAAGGGACCTAGCATGATAATCCGATTTCCCAAAAATATTATATTTATTAGGCGTGATAGAACAATCATATTAGGTTAGTTTAACAGTTCATAAAAAGGGCGAGGAAAGCAGTTAAATCATCGAAAAGGGACACATTACGACGCACCCTTGAGAGGTGCGTCACGGTTCTCAGAAAACTAACCACTTTGACTTTGCTATTTCTCATTTTTATTTAACGAATCTCGATTATGGGACAGGATACGTTCTGTTCGATTTATGGATCGATTGCGACAGAACGTGTGAACAATTTCGCAGCGAGAGGCTTAGGCTAAGGGGTTTCGAGTCAATACTCAGAATATATTATGTGTTGTTGTGTGTTATTTCACGTCGAAACTAGGGGCCTATTTATAGGGAAGAGTTCGTGGAAAGATAGAATTGCAGAGTTCTAATCCGCAAAGAATTAGGAAAAGAAACGTACCCAGGTATTTTCAGCGCCCAGGCCTGGGCGCCGAAGATTTCGGCGCCCAGAGCCAGGCGTTGAAAATAGGGTCTGGGCAGTTTTTGTTTAGTCAGATTCGGATTCTAAAATCCGTAGAGTTTGAGATTAATTTGAGTCTTTTAGCGCGTATCAATTTGTGATGGAATGCGTCTGGGCCCGTTACGAACTCTAGGCTCGTTAGGATTTTAATTAATACGTAACTCTTATTTCCAAATCCTATTAGGAATAGGATTCTCGCAGTTTTTTTTTATCTCATTTAGGATTTATGTTGGAATGCAACACCTAATTCTGACAGGTTTCTATCTTTTATGATTTGCCACTTTTAACAACTACCTGTTACGGCAGTTACTATTTTTAGCAGGGTTCCATAAATACCAGGTTTCGGGTGAAATGAAATAGGGAATCGAGATTCGTTTATTTTATAGGAGATGCGTTGTCAAGTGGAGTTTTTATGCTTTCATCATCGAACCTTTCCCTTGCGGGAACGGGGACAAAAGTAGGTGTCTACAACCGGGTTTTGTCAGTTTTTCTCATTGTCGTTAAAAATTGAATGGCGACTCCTATATTACTAGTCAATTGGGTGTAAACTCACAGGAAATCCAATTACACTTGATTTGACAAAAAGAAACGTCACACCCACGAGGGACGAGGTCACGCATTAGCCTCGTGCTTTTTCGACCCCCTCACAGTGGCGACTCCACTTGGGATAGTGAAGGAAATATTCGTGCTTGTAGGTAATCAAAATAGCCGAAGGGTGAAACGATCCTACCCCGCGTTTATTTCCCCATCAAGTTGGGACGACCTGAAAATCAGCATATTAATGTGAACGGACAGAACCGCATAACGAATCTTGGCTTCCTTGGATGTTTCATCTCGGGAGTTGGGACTAAGGATACCCATCGCCAACTGGGGGGTGCATACGCTTTGAATGTTGTCCACTCGGCACTTTCGCTAGTAGTACACCCGTCCCAAACCCAATCGCTCACCCATTAGGTCCCTCTCATTGGTGCATGCCCCCTTGGCTTACATCGTGATTGGCCTCTTGGGCGAAATTCGTCTGTTGAAGGCACTACCTCGACCGGGGCATGTGTTGGATCTGCGATAGAAGCGGTACCAAGCCAGGCGCAAGTACTACCCATAGAAGCCTATCATAAAACTACATGACATATTACTATCTTGCCTCATGATGTAATGTTAGTTATGTGTAGCGAAATACGTGATTGCGTGTGACAAACAATGTTAGAAAACCAACGACCTTAAAAATTGCCCAAACATTCATAAACCAATTGGCCAAAGAGTTATACCAAAATACGTGTTCCGCAAACCCGAACGATCGCCACAAAAATAAGCGACGCTCGGGATGGCCCGTAACGAATCCCACAAACGCTGCACAACGCGTAAAGGACGTTATAAGGCAAACGCGCAAAATCAAGTCGCATAAACAAAAAATATACGCAAACAAGAAAACGAGCACCAGCCAGGGACGCATTTTCAACGCCCCTGGCGGGGCGCCAATATTTCTCACGCCCTACGCTGGGCGCTGAAGTTGCCGCCTGGCCTTTTGGTCAGGCGCAACAGCCTCGGTGCCTGCGAATAAAAAAATATACGTAGCAAAAAAAACTTTTCGTAAAAATTGCTGCAAGGGCGTATGAAAAGGCACTCGATTCTAAAAGCGACTAAAAAATAAAAATAAATAACTCTTTGTGTCGTTGTTAGGCCTCCTACGACGACAATGCTCGGCACCAAAATCGAGCACGCTAATTGAAATAACCTTGAATGTCACATGGGCAAAGTATTCAAAAAATAATGTTCAAATGAAGTTTTCAAGAAAAAAAATAATGTTCGAATAAAAATAAATAAATCCGAGTCTAGACTAGGCTGTGCCAAAGTACAATCTAAATCCTAAGTCTTAGTTGTCTTATCCATAGAATCGGTCCTAATGCTTGGTGTCGTTCTGCAAGTTAAAAGGTTAAACCATATTGAGTCTCCCTTCCTAACATTTAAATCAATAAGCACCCATATGTAATTTCCATCCCTTGCTAAGAGTCTACGGCCTCAATACTCTCTCTCACCAATAAAAAGAATATATTATAGTATTTGCAAAATGGAAACGATCACATTCTGAAAATCATTCCCCCATAGTCTCACAACCCCCAAAGTGAACCTAAGGTGTCAATACCATTAGCAAAACTTAACGGCCTCAAGGCTTATTATCACATTGGGTCACGACTATCATAGTCCTCTCGAGCCACTCGTTCCTTTAAATACTCCTAAGTACGGACTAAAAGATTTTCCATGAATGCAATATGACCAACCATGAAAATACCCAAATCGGCATACCATAAGGCTACCATTGGGGTAAAGCACTACACACTAAGAGGGAAGCCGCATTAATGATTCTAGTCTTGCAAAAAAAAAATTTCGATCTCCCCAACTAACTACCTTGCCAACATTAAGCAAAATGGCGCTTGACAAACGAACACCCAAGGGTTAAAATCTAAAGTGTCAACCAAACGAAAGTTATGGTCCAATAAGTCTAAACCTGAAAGTTGCTTGGTCAAGTATTATAGGCTTACGCCACGTCATTATTTTGAGTCTAGGCCACCTCCTTGTATTCATACACGGGTTATAATCAGAAAGATTAATGAAAGTTCGAGTCTAAATCACAACTTCCAGTTAAATCCCAGAAACTGGAGTCTGAAAAGAAACAAAAAATTTATTTTCGATGTAATTCTTTCGTTAAATTTCAATAAGGTAAAAATAACATTTTGAATCTACGCTATTTGCACATTTTAAGAAACGACTAAATACGCTTGCAAAGTAAGACAATTTAAAGGTCCACCCTAGGCCTACTAAAATTAAAGGTCCACCCTAGGCCCACTAAAGTTAAAGGTCCACTATAGGCCTACCAAACGAGGCTCACTCAGTCTCGCCTCGTGACTCAAAGACCACAACCATCTACCTTTTAGCCCAAATAAAAAATTTATGTTGGGGAGAAATCCCAAGAAAAAAGAGAAAATAGAAAGAGAAAAGGGAGAGCGAAGAGAGCAAGCCATGAAATACTTAGCCCGTACCTCCCAAAGTGCGAAATTTACCCAAGTAAACGAAGGAAAAGAATTGAGTCAACCAATCCAAATCATGTCACAAAAACTACATAAAGTTCTACGATGTCTACCCTTTCCAATCCTTATGTTCTTAGACGCCTTCGCTCTGGGGCCCCTGTTAAGCTCATTTAACCCATCCATGTTCTCACCGCCATAACCCAAGAAACCATTAACTCGACTCTTGTTCTTGAACTTGTTATCAACTGCAAACCACGTACGGCTATTACACGTGCGTCATACCCATTATTTCCAAAACCTGCTCTTACACCACCATTAGCGTAATGACCATATAACTTGTTTGGATACATCCTGTTGATATACCCTTGAGCCGTCCCCATGCTACTCATTGGCCTTGGTTTATGTAAAATCATGACACTAGCACGAGGCTGCAAATCGTGAGTCCTAACAGATGTAATCCTCATGCTTGACTAATACCTATACAAATTATCCTATCTCATTCGACCCGTCTTTCAAACCGTCTTGAGTCACGAATGAAAAAAGAAGACAAATGAAAAGTACATTCTACACTCAACGTAAGAAAAAAAATAAAAAATAAAATAAAAAAAAGGAACTTTGCAAAGCGCCTCTAAAAGTTAGTCTAAAAAGAAAAAGAAGCATTTAGTGCACCAAAAAAGATCCGCCCAGAAATAATTTTCAGCGCCCACAGCTGGGCGCCGAAATCTTTAACGCCCCAGCCTGGGCGCCGAATCTCTGTGCTCGCAAAATTTTGTCCAGAAGTGCTCGTCATTTTATGCGCACATACACGGAAAAATAACGAACACTTGGAGGGGTACAGCACGTATTCAGATATACGTACCACCAAAAAATACATGTACTCGAAAAAAAATAAAACAAATTTTTTGGCTTACGGCAAAGCGGAAGATTAAAATAAAAATAAACTTCACTTATCTCATCCCATTTCAAACATTACGATTCCACCTCAGAACGTACTTGTTTAAAAATCAGCATTCTAAGAAACCATTTTCTAGGCTAAGAACTACGCAAGACCTGATTCCAAATTAAATCTATTTAAGGCGGATACGTAGGCAATCCATGATTCGGTCCAACCAATTTGCAAAAATATTAAAGCCTATAGAATAACAAGAATAAAAAATAGAGTCCCTTATTGAAATTTAATTACTTGCAATCCAAGTCGAAAGAAAAATTTAAGTCAAAGGAAGAATCCAATTCATCAAGATGCCAAAACGAGCGCACATCGAAAAAATAATAAGGGCACGTACCCTTGCCAGAAGGAGCACTCACACTCCTAGGCATTTAGCCAAGACTCAAAAGATCGCTTTGCCTCAATTGAATGGGGGCTAGCGCAAGCGTCCATGACCTCTAAAAGTACTCGACTTGACCCTCCCTAAAGCGAACTAACTCACTTAAAGACCTTCTTTCACCACTAGACACAGTCATAATCGCCAACAAGTAGTAAAGGCTGTAAGCTTGCAATAAAGAGGATTGTTCTACGGCGTCGCCCCACCGTTCCTTCGAACTCAGGGCACCCGTTCATGGTAATTCAAATGTTTGCGAATCCCCTTTGAAAAAAAAAGACATTTTCAATAGGACTTGGCACTTAACCAAGGCTCACCCTACTCAGACATATGACACGGGCATCTAAAATCGAAATCTGAAAGCATCATTACTGGAAGACATAACAGCAACTGGGGGCTAAAAATTGAAATGAAAGAGCTAGGGAAAGAACTAAGTATACCTTGACCTTTTTGTGCAGACATACACCAAGTAAATCTAATTCAATTTGAAAACGGTTTATATTCCCGCAATTCTGGAAAAGATGGCCCTAAAAGCCTAAAGCATATGCCAAACGGGCACAAGTATATCTTAACGCCTGCACCCTGGCTTCCAGCAAATCCTTAGACAGCATTCCAAAAATTGTAACAGTATTTTGATTCACTCATGTAATCCTGTACGAACCCTTCTATAAGTCAACCTACTTAGGACACCTCGGATTGTACACAGTAGGACTCGGATTTCAAATAATTTTCAAAGACTTCTTCGAACATAATAAAGAGTCATTGGTTTGATCTAAGTATGCGTTTATCTCGACGTTGCAAGTGAGTCAAAAAGATTTCTAAATATGATTATGGGTAAAGAAAGGCACCTTGCTTTTTGTCAAGGCACACTTCAACATGTGACTACCTTGACCATGGCAATGTCGCACAATACGATATTTACAAGAGAAGTAGCAAATCACTACGCGAACGTACCTCGCACTAAACGAGTCTGGTTCAAACTATTCATGATCCATGTCACCATGAATACATAAAAACGTATTCCAAGCGTTATAGCACCAAGCCAATCCCGTAGCTATAATTGGGGGCTTGAGAAAAACACTCTAAAAATGCTCGAAATGACGATTTTACCGCAAGATTCTATTGCTATACATACGTCATAGGGGCACAATCCTAAGATTTGATCGTGTAAAACGAACCTTAGAATGGCTACAACCCCTCCCAAATTCTAAGCGCTACTTAGAATATATAAGGTCACCCCACTAACAAGGGTAACTGAAAATTGCGAGTCACCAAAACTCCGATCAAACTACTGCACATAACGCTCGCCCTACAAGCGCCCGTTACACAGTCTACGTCGTTCCATAGCAAAAGCGAAAGAAAAATCAAGGATATATAAGAAAATAAAAAGAAAGAAAAATCTATGAATCCTCGCATCGAACGAAGTAATAAGCCGTGCACACCCACGCAGAAGGCGCTACACTTGTTCAAACACCTGAACGAGGCGTGATGAAGTACTCCAATGCAAAAAATAATAATAGTATCCCAACACCTGGAGGAATGATCTAAGACACGCTGTTAGGCCACACAAGCCTACGTCGCACCGTAAGTTTAACCATCCCACAGTACAAGTCTAAAAAAAAAGAGAATAAGGCATATTGCGCTAATGCGGGCACAACCAAGAACATGTGTAAAAGAGGCAAAGACTACTTATCGCCCAAATTCAAAATGCAAGCCACACGACTTCTACATTAAGGATTGAAAGTAGCAAAACATTACCTGCTACGGAAGGGATAGCTCGCACCTACACGAGCGGAACCCCAAGGTATCTTTCTCGAAAGAACCTACAAAAATCGTACGCCAAAAGGAAGCATCCCAATATGCATGCTTGGGGGCTCCAAGCTGCGAAACGACCGTAGCAAAATAAATAAAAAATAAAAAAAATCTCAAAGAAAATGTTTGAACGATCAAATGGGCACGATGCTTGAGCCCACTTCATGAATGGACCTGAACCCTATCAAGCTTCTAAGAAAACTATTCAACATCAGTCATTGCTCAAAAAAAAAATGATTCAAGCGAACTGATTAATGGACCGCACGCAACGGCTATTCTATGAACGCTCGTTCGCACATACATTCTAAGTATCGAACATCCACGAACACGTTCAAAACAAAAATAACGTTCAAAATAGCAACAAGAGCGATCAAAGTCTTACGCCTCAAGGCATGTTTCTCGGGCCATATAGACTCGCCCGACTATTGCAATAACTGTACGCCTTAAAGAGCGACAAACACGGTAGTCCACCAATCGGATACGGCTTCTCGGGAAATCATCACGAGAGAGTCCTTCCTGGGACGCACTTTCAACGCCCAGGACCAGTCGCCAGATATTCTTACGCCCAGCCATGGGCGCTGAAAATCAGCTCAACTCATTGCGATCTCCAAAATTCTACGTTCCAAAAAAAAAGGAAAAAGCAAAAGAGAAGAGAATACATAGAATTTCCAAGTAAAAAAGAGGCCAACTGTGTAATCAAAACACCAGCCCAAACAACATTTTCAACGCCCAACCTAGGGCGTGAATTATTTCAACGCCCAGGCCTGGGCGCCGAAAATGATCCCAGACCCGAAAGAAGCCCTGACTGCTCTAGGGCCTTGCCGTATCTATTCGACTCGAAAATTGCCGATTTCTTTACTGAAAGTCGCACTCCATGACTTCATCAAAGTAGCATACCACTTCAAAGAACGCTCGCACTTACGAGCACGATCCCCAAACACGATCAAGGACATTACAAAATGCATATCCCCAAGGAACCTCTTTGACAAGAAATGACCATCAAGCACGAATGCTTGGGGGCTCGAAAGAAAATATATATTTCAAAAGAGAGTATGCAAAGTTAAAACAATATTCCCAGATTACGCTATACGAAATCCCGTGTTTGGATGTCTCAAAAAATAAAACCGGTTTACGACCTCAAGACAAAGGTCGCCGTTGATACTTATACATAGTCCCCTAATCAAGGACCCAAGTAGTGGGAAAATTGAGCCGTAAAAACTAGCTCAAAACCATGAAGGATGATGACCACGAGACAATGGTCCGTCTAAGCACGTTGTCAACCCACATTCAGGTTGCAACTAAATCCGAGCATCCCTCGAAAGAAAATAAATTCTTCAAAAAACAAAAACAGGCTCGCCCACCTTCAGCGGGCGGGGTCTGCGTCCCTAACCGCGCAGGTCCTTAGTCGCTGCTGCAATAACTTTTTCTGGTTTTCCGTTTTTTCCAAAAAAGAACGATGTGAGTAGTTTTCCCTTTTTTTCAAAAATTAAAGGATTGGTTTTCCGTTTTTCCAAAAAAAGCGATGTGAGTAGCTTTCCCTTTTTAAAGGATTGGTTTTCCGTTTTTTCCAAAAAAGCGATGTGAGTAGCTTTCCCTTTTTTAAGGATTGGTTTTCCGTTTTTTCCAAAAAAATCGACGTCAGTAGCTTTCCCTTTTTAAAGGATTGGTTTTCCGTTTTTTCCAAAAAAGCGATGTGAGTAGCTTTCCCTTTTTTAAGGATTGGTTTTCCGTTTTTACCAAAAAAGCGATGTGAGTAGCTTTCCCTTTTTTTTAAAGGATTGGTTTTCCGTTTTTCCAAAAAGGACGATGTGAGTAGTTTTCCTTTTTTCCAAAAACTAAAGGATTGGTTTTCCGTTTTTCCAAAAAAACGATGTGAGTAGTTTTCCTTTTTTTCCAAAAATTAAAGGATTGGTTTTCCGTTTTTTCAAAAAAGAACGATGTGCTGGATTTTCCTTCGTTTTACGTCCCATGAAAACAATGGGGTTTTCTCGTTTAGCTAACCCTAAAAATGAGAATCTTTAAAAATATTTTTACCTCGTGATTTGGCTTGGCCAGGCCCAATTATACTTTATAGCTTTGATTTCGAAAACATCTGTAGCTACTCCCAATGACAAAGTGAGGGAGTTCCTACGCCTCTTTAGATACTTCCAATGACAAAGTGAGGGAGTATTCTATACTATCCGTTGACAAATCCCAATGACACGTGAGGGATATGTCGACACTTCAAGTGAATCCCCTTAAGTCAAATGTTATCACTCGGGGGCTCGTGAGACCCTCGCAAAACAAGTCACATACACTATGGCTTGTGTGACGCACTCCGTCCAGTACTTTGACCATCGTCTCATCCCGAGACTCAGTCAAAGTGGGGGCTAACTGTAGACACCTACTTTTGTCCCCATTCCCGAAAGGGAAGGTTCGATGATGAGAACATAAATCTCCACTTGGCAACGCATCTCCTATAAAATAACGAATCTCAATTCTCCTTTTCATTTCACCCAAAACCTGCTATTTATAGAAACCTACTATTTATGGAAACCTGCTAAAAATAGTAACTGCCGTAATGGGTAGTTGTTAAAAGTGGCAAGTCATAAAAGATAGAAACCTGTCAGAATTAGGTGTTGCACTCCAACATAAATCCTAAATGAGATAGAAATTGCGAGAGAATCCCATTCATAATACGATTCGAAAATAAGAGTTACGTATTAATTAAAAGCCTAACGAGCCTAGAGTTCGTCACGGGCCCAGACGCATCCCGTCACAAGGTTAATACGCACTAAAAGACTCGATTAAGTCTCATATACTCCGGATTCTAAGAGTCCGAATCTGACAAAGAAACGGCCCAAACATCAATTTCAACGCCCAGCCCTGGGCGCTAAAACTGGCTGGATCCTATTTCCAACGCCCAGAGCTGGGCGCCGAAATCTTTGACGCCCAGCCCTGGGCGCTGAAAGTACCTGGGACGTATTCTTTCCTAATTCCTCGTGGATTAGAGTTCTACAATTCTATCTTTTCACGAACTCTTTTCTATAAATAGGGGCCTAAGTTCGACGTGAAAAAGACACAACACACAATTCATATTCTGAGTATTGACTCCAACCCCTAAGCCTAAGCCTCACGCTGCGAAATTGATCACGCGTTCTGTCGCAATCGATCCAAAAATCGAACAGAACGTATCCTGTCCCGTAGTTTGAGATTCGTTAAATAAAAGGAGAAATAGCAAAGTCAAAGTGGTTAGTTTTCTGAGAACCGTGACGCACCTCTCAAGGGTGCGTCGTGTGCCCCTTCGCATGATTTAATTGCTTTCCTCGCCCTTTTATGAACTGTTAAACTAATCAAATCTGATTGTTCTATCACACCTAATAAAGATAATATGTTGGGAAATTGGATTATCATGCTAGGTCCTTTAAAACAATCTAAATCAGATAATCGCGTTCGATCTAGTATTATATGTTGCATATTGTTAAAATCAACTCAGATTAGTTTAATAGTTAACGCATGTCCCTTCAATTATTGATGCTGAGCTAGTAAGGATATCCTGCCTCTGGAGTAATCGAAGAGCGAGTACTCCTCTCGGTAGTTACAGTCCCCCGAACCCTCAATCTCTACCCTGCGGGTGTACGTTGAGCGATCCCCACCACCAGGGATCACAAGGGAACCTACGGCCATCGTGGTCAAACATAATTGCACTCCCTTTATGTCACGATAACCGGGTTTTGTCAGTTTTTCTCATTGTCGTTAAAAACTGAATGGCGACTCCTATATTACTAGTCAATTGGGTGTAAACTCACAGGAAATCCAATTACACTTGATTTGACAAAAAGAAGCGTCACACCCATGAGGGACGAGGTCACGCATTAGCCCAGTTTTGTCAAATCAAGTGGGGTTGAAAAAGCACGAGGCTAATGCGTGACCTCGTCCCTCGTGGGTGTGACGTTTCTTTTTGTCAAATCAAGTGTAATTGGATTTCCTGTGAGTTTACACCCAATTGACTAGTAATATAGGAGTAGCCATTCAGTTTTTAACGACAATGAGAAAAACTGACAAAACCCGGTTATCGTGACATAAAGGGAGTGCAATTATGTTTGACCACGACGGCCGTAGGTTCCCTTGTGATCCCTGGTGGTGGGGATCGCTCAACGTACACCCGCAGGGTAGAGATTGAGGGTTCGGGGGACTGTAACTACTGAGAGGAGTACTCGCTCTTCGATAACTCGAGAGGCAGGATATCCTTACTAGCTCAGCATAAATAATTGAAGGGACATGCGTTAACTATTAAACTAATCTGAGTTGATTTTAACAATATGCAACATATAGTACTAGATCGAACGCGATTATCTGATTTAGATTGCTTTAAGGGACCTAGCATGATAATCCAATTTCATTAAGCGTGATCGAACAATCAGATTTTAGTTAGTTTAACAGTTCATAAAAGGGCGAGGAAAGCAATTAAACCATGGAAAAGGGACACATTACGACGCACCCTTGAGAGGTGCGTCACGGTTCTCAGAAAACTAACCAATTTGACTTTGCTATTTCTTCTTTTATTTAACGAATCTCAAATTATGGGACGGGATACGTTCTGTTCGATTTATGGATCGATTGCGATAGAACGCGTGATCAATTTTGCAGCGTGAGGCTTAGGCTTAGGGGTTTAGAGTCAATACTAAGAATAATAATTGTGTGTTGTGTGTCCTTTTCACGTCGAACTTAAGGCCCTATTTATAGAAAAGAGTTCGTGGAAAGATAGAATTGCAGAACTCTAATCCACGAGGAATTAGGAAAAAACACGTACCAGGTATTTTCAGCGCCCAGGCCTGGGCGCCGAAGATTTCGGCGCCCAGAGCCAGGCGTTGAAAATAGGATCTGGGCTGTTTTTCTTAGTCAGATTCGGATTCCTAGAATCCAGAGTATTTGAGATTTAATTGAGTCTTTTAGTGCGTATTAACCTTGTGACGGGATGCGTCTGGGCCCGTGACGAACTCTAGGCTCGTTAGGCTTTTAATTAATACGTAACTCTTATTTTCGAATCGTATTAGGAATAGGATTCTCTCGCAATTTCTATCTCATTTAGGATTTAGGTTGGAGTGCAACACCTAATTCTGACAGGTTTCTATCTTTTATGACTTGCCACTTTTAACAACTACCCATTACGACAATTACTATTTTTAGCAGGTTTCCATAAATAGCATGTTTCTATAAATAGCAGGTTTCGGGTGAAATGAAAACGAGAATTGAGATTCGTTATTTTATAGGAGATGCGTTGTCAAGTGGAGATTTACGCTTTCATCATCGAACCTTCCCTTTTGGGAATGGGGACAAAAGTAGGTGTCTACAGTTAGCCCCCACTTTGACTGAGTCTTGGAGTAAGACGATGGTAAAAGTATTAGACGGAGTGCGTCACACAAGCCATGGTGACCTGTTTTGGAGAGGGTCTCACGAGCCCCCGAGTGATAACATTTGACTTAAGGGTCATCACTTGAAGTGTCGACATATCCCTCACGTGTCATTGGGATTTGTCAACGGATAGTATAGAAACTTCCTCACTTTGTCATTGGAAGGATCTAAAGGTGCGCAGAAACTCCCTCACTTTGTCATTGGGAGTAGCTACAGATGTTTTCGAAATCAAAGCTATAAAGTGTAATTGGGCCTGGCCAAGCCCAATCACGAGGTAAAAATGTTTTTAAAGATTCTCATTTTCAGGGCTAGCTAAACGAGAAAACCCCCTTGTTTTTTATAGGACGTAAAATGAAGGAAAATCCAGCACATCGTTCTTTTTTGGAAAAACGGAAAACCAATCCTTTTAATTTTTGGAAAAGGGAAAACCCATAAAAAGTTATCGCTGCAGCGACTAAGGACCTGCGCGGCTTGTGACGCAGACCCCGCCGGCTAAAGATGGCGAGCCTGTCCGCTAAGGGTGGACACTCCGTCCGATAGAAGTGGACGAATCTATTTTTGAAATCTGAAAATAAGGACCTACGCGGCTTGTGACGTAGACCCCGTCGGCTAAAGATGGCGAACCTGTCCGCTAAGGGTGGACACCCCGTCCGATAGAAGTGGACGAATCTATTTTGAAATTTGTTTTGTGTTTATTTTTTGAAAATAAGGACCTACGTGGTTTGCGCCGTAGAGCCCGCCGGCTGAAGATGGCGAGCCTGTTTCATTTTGAATTTTGAAAATTTCATTTTTGGAAAACTGAGGACCTGCGCGGCTAGTGACGCAGACCCCGCCCGCTGAAGGTGGGCGAGCCCTGTCCGCTAAGGGTGAACATCCCTGAATTCGTTTTTCCCTTGATTTGGAACTTGCGTGGTTCGCGGCGCGATCTTGCCTGATTGAGGTGGGCAAGTCTCTATTTTTTGTTCATTGTGATTTCTTTTTTTTTCTTTTTTTTTTGAGAATTTCTTTTGTTCATACTTGCAAGAGCGACTTCTTTCGAGGGATGCTCGATTTTAGTTGTAACCTGAATGTGGGCTGACAACGTGTTCAGACGGACCTTTGTCTTGCGACCGTCTGCTTTCGTGGTTTTGAGCTGGTCTTTATGGCTCGAGTTTTGCCACTACTTGGTCTTTGATCAGAGGACCATGTACAAATGTCAATGACGACCCTTTTCTGAGGTCGAACCTGTTCTTTTGAGATCATACAAACATGGGACGGCGTATAGCGCAGCCCGGGAATGTGATTTTGATTGCGCGCTCTCTGTTGGAGTATACTTTTCGCGAGCCCCCAAGCACTCGGGCTTTCGTGGTCATTTTTCGCATACTTCATAACGTCTTTTAATCATGCTTGGGGTCGAGCTCGTATGTGCGAGCGACCTTTCATAGTGGTGTGCTACTTTGGCGAAGTCATGGGGTGCGACTTCAGTCTTCGGGCAACAAGGTTTAATATCATTCGGTTTAGGTTGGCCCGATTTAATCCTTTGACAGACAAACATTTTTTATTTGAGAAACCAACGACTTAACAACGTTTTTTGGTGTTTCGAAGAATGACCTTGATATTTTTTGTTTTGAAAAGTGTACATATATGTTTCTTGAGACAAGTCTAAGTTTTGACCAAGTTTTACCATTCATTTTTGCTATTTGGGAGCTTAAAGGTGCTTTTGGGCTTGATCTTAATTGTACATAGGGCCTCGTGTCTAGCAACACGGTTTTAAGTTTTTTCCTGCTCCGCGTTTTGTGAAATCTAGGCCTTGGGCTGCATTTTCGGCGCCCAAGGCTGGGCGTCAAATATTTCGGCGCCCAGCTTCGGGCGCTGAAAGTCCTTTCCTGGTGAATTTTGACTTTCGAATTTCTTAACGCGTTTCCGAATGGGATCAGGATGTCACTTGATGCGTTCAGCTATATATAGGGGCTAGATACGTCCCTATTTTCCATCACTCTCAATTTCCTTCTTTCTTTGATGTGTTTTAATTACTCTTTGCTTTCGTCATGTCGATTCCCACTTTCTCACTCCAACGGACTGTTAGGCGTTGGCTACGGGCCCTTAATCCTACAGAAAAGGCTTTGTTGAAAGAATACCACTTAGAGGCACTTTTAGGCTTACAACAAATTAACATTGACTATAATTTTCTGCACGCAGCCCTAAGCTTTTGGGATTCCGATCATCACGTTTTTGTCTTTCGGGGCAACGAAATATGTCCTTTGCCAGATGAATTTGCTGCGATCCTTGGCTATCCTACTAATCCTACCCCTGCCACTCCTGGCACTATTGAAGAGAGTAAAACAACCATAGGGGCTTTCCTAGGACTAGATGCTAACATGCTTGCTGAAGTTGTTGTAGGTGATGAGGTTAATTTGGCAAAACTTGTAAAACACCACTTTAGGCCTAGTAAGAATATGACTGAACAGAAATGGAATATTCGAGCCCTTGTATTTTGTTTGTTGAATCATTATTTGCTGTCGAATAACAATAGTGAGTTCGGTGACGTAAGGTTGATCCCCTTGATTAGCCAGATGGAAAGTTGCTATTCTATTATGCCGTTGGTTGTTGCCGAGACTTTGCTGAGTGCGGATGAGCTGAAGAAGGACGCCAAATCTGAATATTTTAAGGGAAGCCCCCTATTACTGCAGGTAATCGATTTTTTTTGCGCATGTATACGTTTTTTTTTATTCGTCCTGCCTTGGGGCTGAGTATCAGCGCCCAGGGCTGGGCGCTGGAATTTTCGGCGCCTGGTCCTGGGCGTAGAAACTGCGCCCCAGGAACCGCTTTCTTTTTATTATTATTTTTTTTTGATCGTACCCGTTTTTTTGCAGATTTGGCTCGTGGAACGGCTTAGGCTCTTGGAAACTCCTGCCGATCCTAAACATTATCGCCCTATAGCCTTGGGTAACCGAAAATATTTGCACCGAGGCCAGGACGAGGACGAGTGGGCCTCCTTTTTTACTCATGGTATCTGTTCTATTAAGTGGGTGGTACCGTGGTGGGGTTTGACTACTATGACGGGGGGGTCTGATGTATCGGTTTATGTTTCCTTGTTGGGGCTATCTCAGCCCACTTATATTTTCCCTTACCGAGTCATGCGTCAATACGGTTTAAGGCAGACTATCCCCTTTTCCGATACGGTACCACCTAAAGTAGCGGCCTTTTCACAAGCACGGGTTCTAGCGTGGGCTAAGTATTATGATGGTCTCCCGCGTTGGGCCGTAGCTACAAATGGCTTTGTGGGTCTTTCTGAAAACTACAAGTTGTGGATGAGCTCCGATGATAAAGCTGTGAGGACCGAGGCTCGAAATGGGGAGCCGGCTGAGCTTTTGATACCTCGTATTCGTGTTAAGTATGAGGGTCCTGATTCTGCCAAACCTCGTACCCATGGTATTAAGACTGTGAAAGCTCGTCCTGATCGAAAGCGAAAGGAAGTTCCTCCCCGTTCCAGTTTCAGGCCTAAAAAGATGCCTAACATGAAGGGGCCTGCTATTGCTAAAAGAAATGCAAGCTCTCGCGGAGATCGTCGCCGGAACAATGTATGGGTTAGGAAGGCTCAGCCGCCTGTAGAAACAGCGACTAGTCTAGTTGATGATAATAATCCTTCTCCCTCCATTGTCTGTGCCCTTGAGGCTGAGCGGGCTATAACTGAGAATGTTTCTGAAGCCTTGGCATCTTAGCCGGTTCTTATGGAGATTGATATTGGGGCAGCGCAGAAGACTGTGGGGGTGGATCCTGCGAACATTGCCCTCTACAAGACTTTATTTGATGATCCGGAAGAACTAGAGTAGTGTAGTTCTTGCTAGGGTGTAGGTGCCCTTTATTTATTTCAGTTGTGTTTGTTTTTTCATTTCTTAGCACTTTGGTTTCCTTCTTATTATTTTTCAATAAAGGCGTATTTTATTTTTCCATTTACATTTTTTGTTTTTCCTCCGTTTTTTATATTTTTAAATGTCTAACACTTTTTGCACAATTTATGTATGTTTGTTTTTTTTGATTGGACCGAATCCTTTGGTAAGGATTGCCTACGTATCTTGTCAAAATCAGGTCGCGGGTAGTTCTTGCTAGAATAAGTTCTAGGATGCCGGATTTTAATAGATATGCCCTGAGGTGGTAGCATATTACTTAACCGGTCAAATGAGTGAAGTATTATAATTATTTTCGTCTGCCGTTTTTTGTTTGCCGTAAGTCGCGTAAAAATTGAAATTCGACTACTTTTTGTATGGATATATTTTTTGGTGAGCCTATTTGGATACGTGTTGTACCCCCCAAGTGTTCGTTATTTTTCCGTTATGTGCGGATAAAATGACGAGCACTTCTAAAAAAAATTTAGGCAGGCAGAGAGTTTCAACGCCCAGGCTGGGGCGTCAAAGATTTCGGCGCCCTGCCCTGGGTGCTGAAAATGATTTGGGCGGTCAATTTTGACGCTTTGCTTCACGTGTTCTTGCATTTCTTTTTTCTCTCTTTTTTTGTTTTAGTGCTTTGATTTTTGCTCGTATTTAAAATCAATTTTGAGGCTACTTCGGAGACTTTTTTGACTATTAGCGTGAGATGCATTTTTGTCCGGATTATTTTTTTCTATCCGTGACTCGAAATGGCTTCGAAAATGGAGTTAGGGTGTGGAAGATATGAAGATCTTTGTGTAGGCTATTGAGGTGGGTTGAGGTGCGTGTTGATGCGGGGGGCGGTGTCTATTTTTTATGAGTTTTTTCTTGAGCAACCTTTGTATTGTTTGAATTTGATTTCCTTTTGATTTCTTTGGGTTGCGCGGGTTAGACCCTTATGTTTTGGACATATGATGGGGATGGTGTAGTTTATATTGTGGGTTTTCGGGAACTGGTTCCCATGGCACTATTTCAAGACCGAATGGGCCTCGTTTGTTGGGCCTAGAGTGGGCCGCCTCTTTATTTTTGTATTTTGGAAGTACATTTGGTGTTTACTTAGTGTTAGAATAAAATTTTAGGAGAAATATTACGCCTTTATTAATTTGGAAAGTAAGGAAAACACACTGAAACAAACTTGACCTATATTCTAAGGGGTCTTAGGACCATCTAAAGTCTTTATTATTTTTCTACCAATCTAAAGAACTACTAGGCGCTTTTTACTACAATGCTCTATGTGGCTCAAGCCTTGGGTTTAGTCTCGTAAAACTTTGGTCCTTCACCGGTACTCATCTTAAATTCTATTCCTTTTGCATTGACCCACTGATATGTCTTCACCCATCCGTTCTCGATCTCTTCTAGTGTTGATGCAGGAGCGATTAACCGGGTTGGATCGAAACCTTCATCTTGTAAAGCTAGGGTAGTCATCACAGTCTCGTCCTCCATAGGCCTCGATTCGTTAAACAATGTCCACAGAGCCTGGTCGTCCAATATTTCAGCTGTTTTAGTCTTGGTGAGGTAGGGTGCCTCATCCAAGGTGTGGCAGTCATGGATGATTTCAAATCCTGGTTTTAGCAAGCCATCCTGAACGAAGGGTTCATGGAAATCACAGCATGGGTGTCCTTCTCCTTCCCGAACGAACATCCCGTTAAGGGTTCTTTGATATGGGAGAAGGAGGGTGGTTTGTTTGGCCTTGTTAAGGCGTAGCCCAGACAGGCGGTCAGCAATATCTTCCTTCGTTGGTTCATAGCCTAAGCCAAAGGGAGTAGATTTGTTGGGTAAAGGATGGAATGTGCATTCCTTCTTCCTTATGCCCAATGGGGTTCCAGGGAAATAACCTTGAGCTAACAACATTCTAGGGATGACTCGGGATGCGTGCGGGTCTAGGAATGCTGGATCATAATCTTCGATGAACTGGATTGTTTCTTCCATTTGAAACCCGTAAAAGTCGTCTGCAGTTTCGGCCGTTCCAACCATAGTACAACTGAAGTCGAGAGGAGGGGCGCGGATTTCTAGTATTACCCCGTTATGGTTAAGTTTAACCATTTGGTGCAAGGTAGAAGACACACCTCCTAAGTCATGGAGCCAAGGTCGCCCCAAGAGGAGGTTGAAAGTGGGCTTGATGTCAATTATTTGAAACTCCGTGGTGCGTGCCACAGGCCCGGTTTGTATGGTAAGGTTAATTTTTCCCAACACAGGCCTTCGGGAGTTATCATAAGCTCGTACCCCTTGCGTGGAGGTTTGGAAGTCATCGTTTCCTAGCCCCAAGCAATGGGCGGTTCGTAATGGGCAAACATTAACCGCCGAACCGTTATCTACGAGCGCTAGGGGGATGTTTTGTCCTTTGCATCCAACCACTAGATAAAGGGCTTTATTGTGAGCACCCCCTCTTTGGACAAGTCTTTGTCAGTGAAAACTATGGCCTTTTCTCCGGCATCTCTCGTGACATGGCTAACCAATGAGTCAGGTGTGATATCTGTAGGTACTGAGATGAGGTCGAGTGAGCGAATAAGCTTTTCGTGATGTTCCTTTGAAGTACACATGAGATCCCAGATGGTAATTTCGGCTTTAGTGCTTTTTAGTTGTTTCAAGAGAGGATTTTCAATGACTTCCGCGACGATGTTGTGCCGTCCATTCTCAGGAGTTTGCCTAACTGGTATATCGTCCATAGGAGGTGGGCGAATATCCGGTTGGTTTATTCTTCCGGATCGGGTGAGGTTTTCGACCTCGGGCTCCTGAGGGGTGGTGTCAATGAGAGCATGCCCGGGCCAAGTTTCAGTAAAGAGGTCCTGGCCCGACACTTGAGATAGGTAAATATCTTCAACATCATCATCCCACACACCGCACACTTCCCTCTCGATTCGATCCATAGGGACCACAGCGAGTGGTGCACCTTGAGGTGTAATATACACCGTGGGGTCGAAGTTCTCTGGTTGGTCGAGAGAGATGTGACAAGAGCCGAGTGGGCTCTTGTTTTTGTTGGGTTCTCCAACGTTAGGGAGAGGTATTACTTCATCCTCTATCATGTCCTGGATCGACCCAATATTTGCCCTTGACAGGAGGGTCACGGGTGGGGCCTATAGGTCTCAACTTTCCTTGATTGGTTAGTCTTTCAAAGGCTTGTACCAAAGTTGACCCGAGTGGGGCAAACTTTCGGTCTCGGACCCATCTTCCAGGGCTTCTTCGGGCGGGAGTCTTCTCTACGGCATGGACTTCTTGGGCTTGGGATGTGTAGCCCCTGTTGTAGGTGTTGCTTTTGTATGCGGGTTTACTTTGTATTGTTTTTGCGAGATCATCCTCGATCTTTATTCCCACATCATAAACTCTTTTGAAAGTGTCAAGTCCCAGGTACCTAAGGTGCTGTCTGTAGGCCGGGTCCAGGTTATCAATGAATTTTTGGACAAATTCTGTTTCGGGAGGCCTATTGATTAGCTGGGCCGCCTGATCCCTCCATCTATCAAAGTAGGTTGTGAAACCCTCATTTTTCTTTTGAAAGAGAACTTCCAGCTCGCGCATGGTGACTTGAAAATCCATGTTCGACGAGTATTGCTTGATGAAGACATTGACAAAGTCTTCCCAAGTGGGGAAGAGCTTAGGGTCCTGGTGATAGTACCATTTGAGAGGTACAGGTTCCAAGGACAAAGGAAAGACAGGTAAATACATGGACTTGTCCACGCCTTTCAGGTAAATACATGGACTTGTCCACGCCTTTCAACTGTGAGGGGGTCGAAAAAGCACGAGGCTAATACGTGACCTCGTCCCTCGTGGGTGTGACGCTTCTTTTTGTCAAATCAAGTGTAATTGGATTTCCTGTGAGTTTACACCCAATTGACTAGTAATATAGGAGTCGCCATTCAGTTTTTAACGACAATGAGAAAAACTGACAAAACCCGGTTATCGTGACATAAAGGGAGTGCAATTATGTTTGACCACGACGGCCGTAGGTTCCCTTGTGATCCCTGGTGGTGGGGATCGCTCAACGTACACCCGCAGGGTAGAGATTGAGGGTTCGGGAAACTGTAACTACCGAGAGGAGTACTCGCTCTTCGATAACTCCAGAGGCAGGATATCCTTACTAGCTCAGCATAAATAATTGAAGGGACATGCGTTAACTATTAAACTAATCTGAGTTGATTTTAACAATATGCAACATATAGTACAAGATCGAACGCGATTATCTGATTTAGATTGCTTTAAGGGACCTAGCATGATAATCCAATTTCCCAAAAATATCATATTTATTAAGCGTGATCGAACAATCAGATTTTAGTTAGTTTAACAGTTCATAAAAGGGCGAGGAAAGCAATTAAACCATGGAAAAGGGACACATTACGACGCACCCTTGAGAGGTGCGTCACGGTTCTCAGAAAACTAACCACTTTGACTTTGCTATTTCTCCTTTTATTTAACGAATCTCAAATTATGGGACGGGATACGTTCTGTTCGATTTATGGATCGATTGCGACAGAACGCGTGATCAGTTTTGCAGCGTGAGGCTTAGGCTTAGGGGTTTAGAGTCAATACTCAGAAAAATAATTGTGTGTTGTGTCTCCTTTTCACGTCGAACTTAAGGCCCTATTTATAGAAAAGAGTTCGTGGAAAGATAGAATTGCAGAACTCTAATCCACGAGGAATTAGGAAAAAACACGTACCAGGTATTTTCAGCGCCCAGGCCTTGGCGCCGAAGATTTCGGCGCCCAGAGCCACGCGTTGAAAATAGGATCTGGGCTGTTTTTCTTAGTCAGATTCGGATTCCTAGAATCCGGAGTATTTGAGATTTAATTGAGTCTTTTAGTGCGTATTAACCTTGTGACGGGATGCGTCTGGGCCCGTGACGAACTCTAGGCTCGTTAGGATTTTAATTAATACGTAACTCTTATTTTCGAATCGTATTAGGAATAGGATTCTCTCGCAATTTCTATCTCATTTAGGATTTATGTTGGAGTGCAACACCTAATTCTGACAGGTTTCTATCTTTTATGACTTGCCACTTTTAACAACTATCCATTACGACAGTTACTATTTTTAGCAGGTTTCCATAAATAGCAGGTTTCTATAAATAGCAGGTTTCGGGTGAAATGAAAAGGAGAATTGAGATTCGTTATTTTATAGGAGATGCGTTGTCAAATGGAGATTTACGCTTTCATCATCGAACCTTCCCTTTCGGGAATGGGGACAAAAGTAGGTGTCTACACTATCAAAGTCCACGACAAACGAGTATGGTCTTGCAGTAACTAAAATATACTTATATAGCTTATCTTTTAGGAAAATCAGAAGAGCTAAGAATAATGAAATACTTGCATGACTGAAACTAGTGATATTTTGGGTCCAATAAGTCTCAGGGCACTTGAAATAGACAAAGGATTCAGATTCTAGATAGGTTGTGATAGCTGAATATGATGCATTCTCTAATTATTCAGGGGAAAGGGGGAAAAGGTAATTAAATACTTGTGTATCACTAGTCCAATAGTCACAGTAGATGTTGTTGACATGACGTTTTTACCCGCATATTTTATCTATTAACAAAACAAGATTCTCATTGCAATCAGAAACACACTAGCGTAAAAACCAACTCACAACTTACTTGGATATACCTTAGAAACCAACCGCAAACTCAATAAACAAAGTCATCTTGACACACCAAAAATGAAGTTCACTGGCAGGAGAACCCGCATACACTGGTCAACTATGTTTAAGATTGAAACTTTCCGTGAAGACACTTTCTAAAGAATGAACAGGAGCATACAGTTGCTGAGTTTATTTTTACCACACAATTTCTTTATACAGCCCAATAACTCCGGTTGTTACCTGAATTACAGTCAACAAAAAGCACTCAGAGCTAACTAGAAATTTCCCTAGAAATACAGACACAAAAATGAAATCAGACATATATAGTCTCCCTTAAATAATTTACTGATAGCCTTAATATTATATTTTCTGTGATCTTCCAGTTAATCATTTAGTAGCACGTAGAACCCTATCTTCTTTTACCTTAACTTTTCCATTTTTCCCGGAATAGTAGGTCTTGGATCGGACAGTAGTTTGCTTGCGTAACTCTACCTAAAAGGATTAATCATTCACATGCTTGTAATGTAGCCCAATTCATGCGAACTAAACTGAACCAGGTCACTAGATTCGATGAGTATAGAGTCTACTATAGACTGATCAGGACCTAGATTTTGGTTCTTGTTCTGTTCATTTGATGGGATGCCTCTGTTCAGTTCAGAAAAAAGGAAGTGCAAAAGTGGTTGAAGGCAGAAGTTTAGCCTCTGTTCAGCTCGGCAATTTCCTTGCATTGTTTCTTCCCCTCTTTTTCTGATTCACGTTCTTCTCAGCTTAAGAAAAGCAAGCACATTCAACTAAAACAACAATCACACACACACACATTCAATACCCAACTATAGTAAGGTTTTCAATATCAATGAACTGTTATGTGCAGCCCATGAGCTTTCACTTTGACCATTCAATTTATCTTCCATCTGATGATTCTTATGTGTAGCAGATTCTAATAAAATTTTACTTCCCTTAAGTATGTAATCAATAATTATTAGGACATTATAAAAGATGTTAATAGAATGGAGCCATTCTTGTTATGCTGCCAGACTACTTTGTCATTCCCTCTGAATTGAAATATATTAGGTCTCATTCAAGTTAAATTCCTAACCCACAAATCATGCTTACACTGTACCTGGTATGCCAGGCAACACTGTCTCTTCTCTCATACACACACTAGCAGACAACTTAACAACAATCACACACACACACACAACACCAGATAAAAAATTCACATTCAAAAACTATCTATTTATCCTATTATGTCTATCAAAATTGTTTACCAAATCAACCTAGAACTAGAGGAAACTACTAGTTGTGTTACAATTGAGGATTACAAGGCTCTGTTATAAACTGAACCATCCAAGTGCGAGTTGAACAGAATATTGTTTGAAAAAAGTACCAAAAATTAATTTACAAGAACCACTATTGTAACTCACTAAACTAAATTACGAAAAGAAACTGATTTTTCCAACCATAAACGGAAAAAACTATCGCAAAGATTATCCAGTAATCTAGATGATGATTCAACAAAATTCATAAAACAAATGAATGCTACAGTAATTGCATTGAGGGATACAAGTAGAAATTGCACACAACCATAGATATAAATAAAAAGAATCAGATTGAGTTATTACAGATATGAACTGGGCAAAAATACGAATTGTTACTTCAATTGAAAAAGTCCGAAAAAAATTTTCACCTAGCCAAATAGGGGGAAAACGAACCAGGTTGTATAATTAAACAAAATTAATCCAACAAACACAAACGAATTGAGTAATCAGGTTACAAAATTCAAAAAAACTAACAAGCTTGAAATAAGACTGTATTTCAAAGATTATTCGAACTATGACGATAATCCTAAATAAACCCTAGAAATTTGGGGGGTAATAAGTAAGGCGCAGGAGAAAGAGAAAATTGCCTGTAGATCTTTTGGAGGTAGAATAAACGGATTCCAAGGAATTGACGGAGAAGGAATCACCGTTGATGGCGGAATGTAGGGTGATGATTGCTTGGACTTGTCGAGGTTGACGTTGTTACAACACCAGTGGATTTTGGCGTTGCTCGTTCATGGAACTGATTAATTGGAATGGATTTTCGGAGTAGGGAATTCAGCCATTGAAGATTAGGGATCGGAGTTGGGTAGAAGTTGAAGGAGAGTGGGATCGAAGTTGGGAAGAAGTTGTGGAGTAGGGAATATTTTCCTTTTTTTCCAACTTTTTTCACGAGAGAGGGAGCCCGCCATTCCCAAGTTTAATTAGCCCGCCATTATCAATTTTAATCCCGCTTTTATGAAAATGTAGGGTTAAACGGTTTTTAGATTTTGAAAAAATAAAAAATTAAAAGATAAGAGTTCGTAATTAGGGGTGAGCTAAAAAAACGAGTATTCAGTTTAAAATCGGAATCGGTTAGGACTAAATTGGGCTATGCCTTTCAATTGGTTTAAACTATGATATAAAGAGTACTATGTTGCATTTTATTTAACAGAAAAAACAAATATAACTGGTTTGAACAAATTAATCTTATTCGTTATAACATATGGAGTAATTAAGTATTTAATCGAATCATAAAATATTATTTTATCTAAATTAATATGTAAGTTATATGTTTTGTTACTCTCTTTGTTGTTATGTTGTTTGAACTTGTTTAGACTAAATTGATATAATTCTAATATTCTACATCAGTTAGCTCATTATGCCACAAGGTCGGACCTCCGAAGCAATAGCATCAAGCCAGTTTATCAAACTACCATGCATTCATCTATAAAGCAAGGGTGGTTGTAGGACCAATTTTACTTCCGCTTAGCAAACTGAGAGCTTGTGCAGGGTTCTGCAAGTCCAACATAAACAACCAAATATGACTCAATCTTCTAGGGGATATGGGAAAAGGAGTCGGTTAAATCTTTTGATTCAGTCTCTTTGTTACTTCTTTGATGAACCCTTACTCATTCATCAACTGTTGCCACCTTTTGATGATTAGATGTATGTACTATATATGTAGTCATGTCCTTACTCATTCACCAACTGTAAAACTATATGACCTTATTGGCATGATTGAAACTTAATTATAGCAATTGAATGGACTTGATATATAAGTCCTGCATATTGGAAGAGATCACTGTAATACCTCGTATTTTTATAATATTTATTAATATATTTTATTATATTTATAAAGAATTTTACGATTTATTAACATTTAAATAATATTTAAATGTAATTATTTAATGTATTTTAATTGATTAGAATATTTATTATTTTAATTAATTACGAAACGAATTTAATTCTTGAGTCGGGAAATTAAATGAGTTGCAAATGATTTTTAAAGCTTCGGGTTTTAAATAAAAAGTCCAATTCGTTTTATTAATCGAGCCCAATCCAAACAGTTTAATTTAATTCCTAATCTAGCCCAATTCATTTAATTCCTAAGCCCAACTCAAATATCCTAAGCCTAGCCCATCAAGGGATTAGGGAGCCTATAAATAGACTCCCTCGTCATTAAATAAACCCCTAAAATTTCATAAAGCCCCTTTTTGATTTCTTGCCCAACACTCCTCTCTCTCTCCTCTTTGGTTCGGTCCGCCCGCACGCACAGCACGAGCACGGTCGTTCCTCGTGTGCTGCTCGCCCTTGTTACTCGCCCCTTGTTGCTCGCCCCTCCCTCTTGCTCGAGCCCAGCCAGCGCGCCCTTGCGTTGTTGTTGTGCTGTTGTTGTTGCAGCTGTGTGCGTTGCTTGCGCCAGCCACACCCACACTCCCTCTCTCTCGCCCTCGCGCGCCAGCGCCCACACTCGCCTTCTCTCGCTCTCTCCTCACGCACAGCGCGCACCCCTGCAGCCCTCGCGCCCTCGCGTCAGCCCCCGCGCGCAGCCCTGCTCGTTGCCCCTCTCGCCCGCGCGCGCGCACACACGACGTGTGTGTGTGTGTTGTTCGTGTTCGTAATTCAATTCATTTTTCGCCCAATCACCCTAATTCGTGATTGTTCCGTGCTATAGGTCGGATTGGTATAATTCTCTTCTTCCTTACCTATTCTATTTAAATTCCGTATTTAAAATTATTATATTAATATTGTTTTGAGTAATTAAAATGCTGGGAACCGGTTATGAATACCGTGGTTTGAGGATTTGTGTGTTGTGATTCATTAGGTTTGTTTTAATTATTAAGGAATGAATTTTCAGATTTGTTTATTTAATAAAGCATGGATTTTTATGATATTAAACTAGTGTTATTGAGATTTTCAAGTTAGGGTTTTAACCTAGACCTAATGAGTCAATTGATTAGCATAATTAGGTGATGATTTTAATTATGATAATCAATTATATTTTCAGATTTGAATAAAGGAAAAAGTATGTTTTGTACTAGGGATTGATTTTGCAAATTGAGACAACTTTATTATTGAAAAACGATTGAATTCTAAAGTCTAAAGGAAGTTTTAATTTTTATAAAGTTGCTGGAAATTTAATGAACATGGAAATAATTTAAGTTTCATTATTTTGATGATAGGAGGTGATTTCTAGTTGAGTGCTCGTTATTGCAAAGTGGCCCCTGCGCTTAGGTATTCAAGGTACGTACAAGTCTAGGGAGACCACACCTTTTGTCAATGAAATTACATGATTGGTGATGATGTGAATTACATTATGTGGAATAATGTTTATTTTGATGAACGAGCATGTGATTTGTGATGTTGGATTTGTTGGATTAATTGTTGAACAAGCATGTTGAAATTATTATGAGTATGGATTTCATTGTCAATCATGTTGTTTAATATGTATGCATGTATGGTTCAATTCACATGCAAGGGATGGATTATTTATTTGTATGCTATTGTACGGGATGTCTAGCATACTTTGAGCCATTTATCTGTACCTCGTCGTACTATTTATTTTACCACATGTGAAGGGTTAGCTCACGTAAGCCACCGCACATGTAGGGTTCAGTTGGGAATATTATGTATAAAATGAATTAGGATTTGTCGTGCAAGGGAACAAACCTCATGTTAATGTGCATGATGTGGAGTCTCACTTTGGTGAGGAGGAACATGGTAGTAATATCACAAGTGTCTTGCTTGGTTGAGCACAAGTCCTAAAGCATTAAAATAAGATTGTTTTGGTTGTTGTTTATTAATTTTATGTATGCATGTTGTCGAGTCTTGAGTTCGCCTTGAATAAAATATAAATAAACGTAAAGTGCAACCAGAACAAGCTTCAAAATTCTTGGAACGTATATACCTTGAGTATGAACAATGGGGGAGTCTTGCCGGAAAGCTCGTACTCCTACTAATGATACAAGACGTTGTTTCATTTATATTATGCGCAGGAATTCCGTCGGTATGGCCCGACACTCGGTATGGCCCGATTTTATTATTATTATATTTGGTGTATGGTTGGCTCCCATCACCTTTTTCCCTTTGTGGATTATTCTTTTGGCCCGTTCGAAGCTTATTCTAATTAAATTTTGAGTCAAGAGTCGAGTCAAGAGTCGAGTCTTGTATCTCATGATTGTTTGATTTGTTATTATATGGCTTTTGCATGTTGATTGGTATTTAGTGAGAGATGCATGCTTTAGTTTCATTACTCTATGCTTGTAAGTACCTAGCTTTTGCTGACTACGTGCTTTGTGTGTTTCTGGTCATGGCCTTTGCCTTAATGACCCTATGATGATCCATCATTTGCACTTGCATTGTTGGGGAGTAGAATAATATAGCAGGTTGGTAGATCAAGTACGATCGAAATCATGTGGCTTGGGATGATTGAGAGAGTTGCATGTTTTCGTTCTTTGAAACTATTTTACTTAATATTTTAATTATGTTCGAAATGTTTGAATTATTTATATTTTGGGTTTTGGGCCATTATTGTTCCAAATTGTAGGAGGCCTCAATATTAAATTTATTATGTTTTTAAAAGTTAGTACACATTTATTTCCGCTGCGTAATTCTGGTAATAGCCTTAACCGTTATCACGGTGGCGGTAATACTTTAGTAATTCCTTTATTTTAAGTTGGAAAATGGTTTTATAAAAGCAAGGAATTATTAGGGTGTTACAATCACTATATATAGGACCTTATTAATCATGGAACCGAACCAAATATGTGGTATTACGAATCAAGTTTGAAACCTATATTATGTTGCTCGGAAATGACATATTTGAAACCTATATTGAAAGTGCATGGTTATATTATATTATAAGTGAGCTATATAGTTATTTGCTAGATGAGTAAGAAATAATTAACAATGTTTATCTATTACTAACTTTCGTAGCGTGATTTAGATTTATGAGGTTTTCAAATCATAAATCGAATTCTAAGGATCTGTACGTTCGTGACTATTACTGTTTCCCGTTTTTCCGTTTGTTTCCTTAAAAAATTAAACAATTCTTGTTCGGGTAAACTACTTAAAAAATTAACTTCTGCCCAATTTTAAATCAACAGAAAAGTGGAAACCACTTTTAGTGGTTTATGATTTTGGTTTTCTTGGGGAAAACATTGTATATTTTTATGATATGTCTCGTTCACTCTCTCTCCTCTGTCGTTCCTCCCTTACCGTTATTTTGTTCATTCCTGAGTTTTAACGATGACAAACTTAAGCTATACTCACAACTGGTTATTTAAGGAATGTCACAGGTTAATATGAAACGATCAGCACACTTAGCAATAACAAGTATACAATGATACCAGCTGAGAAACCAGGAAGAGAAGAAGTTCAAAACAAGGATTAAAGATTGAATCATGGGCCAAGGAGTATGAAGCCCAGCAAGCAAATTAGAGTCCAGAAAGGTATAAGATCAGTAGATACAAATACAGCTTAGTATGGGAACAGAATATTTCATAGAGTCCTAAATCAGTTTTATTTTATAAAAGATAAGTGTCGAGTTACAAAACTGATTTTACTATTTTACTTAAGGTTAAACTCTTAAACGTTTTGAGTTAATTCACAACTCTCAAATCCGTAAGGATTGTTTTTATCTAAACGCGTTTTAAAGATATTATTTGCGAAAATATATCTTTTGAAAAAGAGTCCTAAATTGGTTTGAATTAGAATCTAGGGTAAACTCTTAGTTTCCTATATATACACCTTAAGTTCTCTGCGAAAGTTTTCATCAGACTTATTTTACATTAACCGGAAGCTTTCAGGTATTACCCTTAAAGTCTAAATCTTTTAAAGAGTTTGTTCCTGTTCCCATATAGAGCAGTATTTGTTACGTGATCTTATATCTAGTATTTAGTATTAAGTTTAATATTACTTTCAGTCTAAAGTGTTGAGATATTGTATGATAAGCCTGAGTCAGGCTTACTTGAGGAAGAGAGAAGATCTCACGAGAGATCTGTGAGGAGAAACAGTTGAGGGACTGTTTCTGTAAGGGAAGGAACAACGAGGGGTTGTTCCTGGTCATCTGTAGTCAGAGGCGACTAACAGATTGTGGCCCGAGTAGATTAGGCTTGTAAAGAAACTGAGTTGTTTTGCTTAATTAGTGAATGTGTTTAAGTCCCCAAAGGGGCCGTGGTTTTTTCCTCTCTATTGGGCCTAGAGAGTTTTCCACGCTAAATCTCGCTTGCATATTTTACTGTTTCTGTTCCTAGTAGTTTAATTTTTGTAAAACCGTAAAATATCAATTCACCCCCCTCTTGAGGAACTCTGTGAAAGTAACAATTGGTATCAGAGCCAGAACCCTTTAACTCCAGGTAATTCTGTCGGGAAAAACGATTCTGAAGCTATGAACACCACTGAGAAACTCGAAGAGGGATACTCAACACAACGACCTCCAATGTTTAGTGGCAAATACTATTCATACTGGAGAAACAGGATGGAGATCTTTATCAAGGCTGAGAACTATCAAGTATGGAGAGTCATTGAAGTTGGAGACTTCCAAGTCACTAAGCTAAACACCTCTGGTGAAACCGTTCCTAAACCGATTGCTGAATTTGACAAAGCCGACTATGAAAAGCTCGAGCTTAATGCCATGGCTGTCAAAATTCTTCACTGTGGACTAGGTCCAAACGAGCACAATAGAGTAATGGGATGCAAGAATGCGAAGCAAATTTGGGATCTGCTCCAAGTTACTCATGAAGGAATAAACGAAGTCAAAAGATCAAAGATTGATCTGTTAATGCACCAGTATGAGTTATTCACCATGAAGCCTTCTGAAATAATTCAAGACATGATCACCCGCTTCACTAACATCATCAACGAATTGAACTCTCTTGGCAAAATCATAACCCCTGAGGAACAAGTTAGAAAAGTTCTAAGAAGTCTTCCACAGGATCCCTGGATGGCCAAGGTAACCGCTCTTCAGGAAACTAAAGACTTCACCAAGTTTAACCTGGAACAACTAGCTGGATCCCTCCTGACTCATGAACTGTAACTAAATGCACGACCTTCGGAGAATAACAAAAATAGGGCTCTCGCTCTAAAAACTGAAAATGACGAAAACTCTGAAGAGGATGAGGAAACAGCCCTATTTGCTAGGAGACTCAGAAGAATGTTCAGAAACTATAAAGATGGAGATCACCGAGGGAAACCTAACCGGAAATTCTCCAAAACTGATACTGGATGCCATAAGTGTGGAAACTTGGAACATCGCATTAGGGAATGTCCTCTCTGGGATCAAGAACGAGGAAAAGGAAAGGAAACAACCAGAGACAGATTCAAAGATAACAGGAACTCATTCTCCAAAACTGAGGTGAGAAAGGCCATGATTGCTGCATGGGGAGACACTTCTTCGGATGAGGAACAGGAACAACCCAACGAAGAAACAGCTCACCTGTGCCTTGTAGCTGAACATGAAAAAGATGGATCTGACTCAGAATCTGAAAAATTCCAGGCAAGTCTCGCTCAAATTAAAAATAAACTTGAATCTCTTTCCAAATTAGAATTGTTTGACCTACTTTCCTGTCTCACTAGTGATTATGAGGATCTCCTAAAAGAAAAGTTAGACTCTGATAAAGAACACCAGACCACCATAAAGGAACTTAGTAATGAGCTAAAATGGACAAAAAATACTAACATAGATATAGACAAACGGTTCTTTAACCTCTTTGATCAGAACCTCCACATAAAAGAAATCTGTGAAGCCTTACGAAGTGAAAACATCTGGCTAAAACAGGAATTGATTGATCTAGAAGTAGCCAAGACTGAAAGCCTTTACAATGGTGAACTAGAAAGAACTCAACTAGAACTAGTCAAGATTCACCAAGAAAAGACCAACCTAGAAGATGAACTAGCTAGAAAGACTAGACACAGAATAGAAGGAACACCTAAATGGATAGAAGAAGCTAGAACCAAACGCACAGAAGGACTAGGTTTCAACTATAAGAAACGTCAGCCTAGGAAGACTAGAGTAAATCTCTACAGTGACATAGTATGCTCCTTCTGTGGTCTAATTGGTCACTACAGAATCTCATGTCCCAAGAACCAAAGAAGCTTGGAAAAGAACATAGAACACACCAGAACTAAATGGGTAAAGAAAAGCGATTTGATTCCAAGCAAGGAACCCAAGCTATGCTGGGTTCCTAAAAACTCTAACTAAAAATTCTCATGCAGGTCGAAGTGAAGGGGAACAACACATGGTACCTAGACAGCGGTTGTTCCAAGCACATGACAGGAGACAGAAACAGATTTCTCTCACTCACGACCTATGAAGGTGGAACTGTGACTTTTGGCGATAATAAAAAAGGTAACATCATTGGGATTGGTAAGATCGGTAAGTCAATGTCTCATTCCATCGATAATGTATTTTTAGTTGAAGGTCTAGGACATAGCTTATTAAGCATCTCTCAATTCTGTGACAAAGGAAATTATGCTAAATTCTTCTCGAATAAATGTTTGATTATCAACAGTAACACTGATACAGTGATCTTAGAGGGACAGAGGAAAGGGAACACATATGTGGTTAACCTTAACTCTGTTCCTCACTCCAATCTGACCTGTCTCAGTGTTATTGAAGATGATCCATTATTGTGGCATAAAAGATTTGGTCATGCTAGTTTCTCTCTAATGAACAAGTTGAATTCAAAAAATTTAGTCACAGGTCTTCCGAATACCAAGTTCGCAAAATTATCAGTATGTGATGCCTGTATCAAAGGAAAACAAGTAAGGACTTCTTTCAAGTCAAAAGGAATAATCAGTACAACAAGACCACTGGAGCTGATCCACATGGACTTATGCGGACCAATGAGAACTCAAAGCAGAAGTGGAAAAAGATATGTGCTTGTAATTGTAGATAACTTCTCAAGGTACACATGGGTAATCTTCCTAGCCAGCAAGGAAGAAACATTTGAAGAATTCGTAGCATTTGCCTCTAGGGTCCAACGACAAAGCAATCACAAACTGGTCCACATCAGATCAGATCATGGTACTGAATTCCAAAATAAGAAATTTGATGACCTATGTAAAGAATCAGGAATAGATCATAACTTCTCTGCACCTAGAACTCCTCAACAGAATGGTGTGGTAGAAAGAAAGAATCGAACTCTTGAAGACATGACAAGGACAATGCTGATTGCTAGTGGACTTCCAAAAAGTTTATGGGCGGAAGCTCTAAACACAGCATGCTATGTGCTCAATCGAGTGTTGATTAGAGCAATCAAAAACAAAACCCCATATGAATTATATAGAGGAAGAAAACCCTCCATAACACATCTCAGAATCTTTGGATGCAAGTGTTTCGTCCACAACAATGGAAAAGATCAACTGGGAAAATTTGATGCACGAAGTGATGAAGCTATATTCTTGGGATATGCTTCAAACAGCAAAGCATATCGAGTATTCAACAAAAGGACCATGTGCATGGAAGAAAGCATACATATTATATTTGATGAAACTGACTCCCAATACTCTGTTACAGGTACAACCCCTGAAGGAAACTTCGAACTAGGACTCACAAGAAAAACTGAAGACGAAGAAGTAAGAAGGACTTCTCAAATAGAAGAACAGACACAGGATGTTGAAACACCTGAAGGAGGCACAGTTGAAGTGGAGCAAACGCAAATTGAGGATCATACAGAACCAAATGCTCAAGTAGAACAGCGTGCTGAAGAAGCCTCTACACCATTCCAACCCAGACCTTGGAAACACCAAAGCTCACATCCACTTGACCAAATAATTAGTGATCTAGGACGAGGAACAACAACGAGATCACAACTTAAAAACTTTTGTGCCTTTTATGCTTATTTATCAATGATTGAACCTAAAAATTATAAAGAGGCACTAACTGACTCTGACTGGAGCATTGCCATGCAGGAGGAACTCAATGAATTCGAAAGAAATAAGGTATGGCACCTTGAGCCCACACCTTTAGCCAACAGAGTAATAGGCCTAAAGTGGGTATTCCGAAACAAACAAGACGAGCATGCAACCATCACTAGGAACAAAGCCAGATTAGTGGTTAAAGGGTACAATCAGCAAGAAGGGATAGATTTTGAAGAGACATTTGCTCCAGTTGCCAGAATGGAAGCAATACGTATACTTATAGCGTTTGCATCATACATGGGGTTCAAACTCTATCAAATGGATGTAAAATGTGCGGTCCTAAACGGACATCTCAAGGAAGAAGTCTACGTGGAACAACCACCAGGATTTGAAGATCCAGAATACCCCTCACATGTGTACAAGCTGGACAAAGCACTATATGGATTAAAACAAGCTCCAAGAGCATGGTATGAACGACTTTCTCACTTCCTACTAGACAATAAATTCAATCGAGGTAAAGTTGATAGAACCCTGTTCCTTAAGTCAAGAAATACAGACATACTAATAGTTCAAATTTATGTTGATGATATTATATTTGGGGCTACTAACGAAGATCTTTGCAAGGAATTCTCTGACTTAATGCAGTAAGAATTACAAATGAGCATGATGGGAGAACTTAATTTCTTCCTAGGTCTTCAAATCAAACAAACGGAACAAGGCATCGTGATACATCAACAGAAATACATAAAGGACCTCATCAAGAAATATGGAATGGAGTCTGCTAAAAGCAACCACACACCAATGGGAACAACTACAAGACTAGATGAGGATCAAGAAGGTAAAAGTGTTGATCAAACAAGATACAGAGGTATGATAGGTTCGTTACTTTATCTCACAGCAAGTAGACCAGACATTGCATTCAGTGTGGGTGTCTGTGCACGTTTTCAATCTAATCCAAAAGAATCTCATCTTACAGCAGTTAAAAGAATTCTAAGATATCTAAAAGGAACAGATGACTTATGCCTATGGTACCCTAACTATGATCACTTTGACCTCAAAGGATACACAGATGCTGACTATGCAGGTGATTTAGTAAACAGGAAAAGTACATCGGGAATGGTTCAGTTCCTAGGAGCATGTGCCGTATCTTGGGCATCAAAGAAACAAAACACTGTGGCATTGTCCACAACAGAAGCTGAATATGTAGCTGCTGCCTCATGCTGTTCCCAAATGCTATGGATCAAACAACAACTTAGAGATTTTGGTATGAAATTAAGTTGCGTTCCTATATTATGTGACAACACTAGTGCCATCTGCATATCAAAGGATCCAGTTCATCATTCAAGAGTCAAGCACATTCACATTCGTCATCATTTTCTAAAAGACTATGTGGAAAAGGAATTAGTCAAGCTTGAATTCTGTCCCACAAAAGATCAATTTGCTGACATCTTAACCAAACCACTATCCAGGGACAGACACGACAAACTAAGGTTAGAACTTGGTATGATACGAATAACTTGATCCTTGTTGCCCTTATTTCTTAACCCTTATGAATTTTTCAAAAAAAAAAAAAAATTAAAATAAAAAAAAAATAAAAAATTTATATATTTTATTTCTTTAATTCTTACGTATTTGAGAAGAGACTAACAATCAGAATCAGATTGCAAAACCCAGCTGTGCATCACCACAGCCACGTCTGCACACTTCTAAGGTAACTGCACTTGCTCTCAATACTTGCATTAATTCTAAGTCTAAGTGGGAAAACTAAAAATGAATGGAAAGCATTTAATTTGATTCGGTGAATCTTACGAACACGGTGCATGCA
Source organism: Spinacia oleracea (assembly GCF_020520425.1). Lineage (NCBI taxonomy): Eukaryota > Viridiplantae > Streptophyta > Magnoliopsida > Caryophyllales > Amaranthaceae > Spinacia > Spinacia oleracea. Next base: position 144,899,836 of record NC_079489.1, on the reverse strand, counting down.
TTACTATTCTTTTTTACTCACTCAAAGACGCTTCCCACAAACCAATTCCCAACAAAACCTTTTCAACTTCCAATCATTCCCCCTATAAACTTCGCCGATTATTCTTCAAACCCCAGAATTTAAAATTCAAAAACTCTCACTAATCCACTCGCCAACCACCTCTCCTATAAATAATCATGACCCTCTACAAGCTTCAATTCCCAAACCCTAGAAACCCTTCCTCTCCTTCGGAACCGGTAATCACAATCATCCCTCTCCAAACAGTCTACCCAGAATCCATGGCTCCGAAGCAACCCACACCAAAACCATCGGCCGCCAAGTCCACCGCCAAGCTGACCACAAAAAGGAAACTCGTTCTGAAAAAGGAAGCAGCTGCACCAACTCAGGGGGAACCAAACCTTCCAGTAGAGAAAAAGGTAAAACTTGAATCCTCAAAATTTCATTATTTTCCCCCCGATCGCATGCTCCCTGGGTTGAGTATTGATTTTGGTTGGTGTCATGAAGTTGGTTTTGTTGAATTACTAGAATCTATTGAGTCACAGGGGTGGACATATCTGTTTGAGGTGTGCTCCAAAGCTTGCATGTACCCTGAGGTTATGGGAGAATTCTGTTCAAATTTTATAAACAAAGGGGGGGGGGGTTTGTCAGTCGGAGGTAAATGGGAAGTCATTTAGTTTTGATGCTGAAAAATTGGGGAATTGGTTCAAAGTTCCTGTGCTGGGTGAGGAGGTTTACCATAAGGGGAAAGGTCCAATTGAATTGGGAGGTGCTACAATGGAAGACGTCTACTCTTATTTTGGGGGACAGGGAAAACACCCAAAAGCCCTAAATCAATCTCTTCTAACTCCCTTTCAGAAAGTCTTGTTTAATGTGGTACGTCGAGGACTTGTTCCGCGTCATGATAAACGAGCCCTAGCCAGTCGATTAGACCTCATTTACATCTTTCTCCTTGAATCTCAACGCCAAATCAACTTTCCCATGGTCTTTATAGCTCACCTAACCCACAACATTTCTCAAAACAACATGATTGGATACGGTTCCCTCTTGACCTTTATCATGCGCAAAGTGGGGGTTGATCTCACAAAATATACATCTGAACCACATACTCCAGCCCACATTCTAAACAAAGCCTGTCTACATGGTGTAAGTCTGAGTGTTGTTGATGGGGTTGTCTGCGTTGGGAAGCTGTTGGTTGGAGACACAGCCCAACAGGATGAGGATGATATAGAGGGTGTAGAAGAAGAGCTAGATGAGGGAGATGAGCTGTCAGATGAGGAAGAGGAGGCACCATTTCCCTGTCAAGAGACAGAGGGTCAGACAGAGGGTGTTCCTGCTGACCTATGCCCAAAGGAGACAAGTCCAACCAAAGCCACCTCCTCTCCCAAGAACATTCCAGCCACCTCATCTTATCAGCCTATTCGTCGCAGTAGCCGTCTAGCCAGCTCTTCCAAAGTAGTGCCTCCGGTCTACAGGGTCGAGGATTCAGATTCAGACAAAGATGGTGAAACCCAATCTGCTGCTCCCTCACCAGACAGTTCAGTGCAGCTCCTGATGGCTAAAATGGATCAACTCCAGCTGGACAATGTGGTTCTGTTGTCAGCTGTTACTTCTTTGCAGGAGCTTATTCACAAGATGCAGCAGGACCAGGCAGAGTTCTTCAACGACATGACAGAACGTCTTGCTGACATGATCATAGAGGAGGTGGCACATGATGATAATGCTGCTCCTGGATCACCCCAAGCCTGACCCTGCTCCTTATGCTACCTTACCCCACCCCATATATTTTTCTCTCTGATAACAATTACTTCTTTCTTTGGTCCTTGAACAATTTTTTTTGTGGATGTTTTGAATGCGCCAAGTTTATGACTAATGATCATTAGTGCGCTTTTCCTACGTTCTGATAGTTGACCCACACTGACATATAGACTTATTGCTTGGGTTGTGCTCTATGTTGCTATTACCTTGTTTTGCTTGCAGGGGTGCGATCAAACTCGTTGATCGACTTGAGCTGCAAACTGCTTCTCGGTCTGTTGGGGTAACATAATTCTCTATTTCTTTCTTCTCTGTCTTGTGAAATCGTTTTTCAACTACCCTTTTTGATAATTCCAAAGGGGGAAGATATTGGGGGACAACTTGTGTTTCAAAAGTTGTATCTATACATAAGTTCGAAACCTCAGAAAGTGTTCCATCTGTTCCTAATTGAGGTTTGAGGTATGATTGTCAGCAGCACCTTGTTTCATTCCTTAGTCATTATCTGCATATTTTACTCTTATCAAGTTGTAAGGTTGTCATCATCAAAAAGGGGGAAATTGTTGATTCCTGAGTTTTGACGATGACAAACTTAAGCTATACTCAAAACTGGTTATTTAAGGAATGTCACAGGTTAATATGAAACGATCAGCACACTTAGCAATAGCAAGTATACAATGATACCAGCTAAGAAACCAGGAAGAGAAGAAGTTCAAAACAAGGATTAAAGATTGAATCATGGGCCAAGGAGTATGAAGCCCAGCAAGCAAATTAGAGTCCAGAAAGGTATAAGATCAGTAGATACAAATACAGCTTAGTATGGGAACATAATATTTCATAGAGTCCTAAATCAGTTTTATTTTATAAAAGATAAGTGTCGAGTTACAAAACTGATTTTACTATTTTACTTAAGGTTAAACTCTTAAACGTTTTGAGTTAATTCACAACTCTCAAATCCGTAAGGATTGTTTTTATCTAAACGCGTTTTAAAGATATTATTTGCGAAAAAATATCTTTTGAATTAGAATCTAGGGTAAACTCTTAGTTTCCTATATATACACCTTAAGTTCTCTGCGAGAGTTTTCATCAGACTTATTTTACATTAACCGGAAGCTTTCAGGTATTACTCTTAAAGTCTAAATCTTTTAAAGAGTCTGTTCATGTTCCCATATAGAGCAGTATTTGTTACGTGATCTTATATCTAGTATTTAGTATTAAGTTTAATATTACTTTCAGTCTAAATTGTTGAAATATTGTATGATAAGCCTGAGTCAGGCTTACTTGAGCAAGAGAGAAGATCTCACGAGAGATCTGTGAGGAGAAACAGTTGAGGGACTGTTTCTGTAAGGAAAGGAACAACGAGGGGTTGTTCCTGGTCATCTGTAGTCAGAGGCGACTAACAGATTGTGGCCCGAGTAGATTAGGCTTGTAAAGAAACTGAGTTGTTTTGCCTAATTAGTGAATGTGTTTAAGTCCCCAAAGGGGCCGTGGTTTTTTCCTCTCTATTGGGCCTAGAGAGTTTTCCACGCTAAATCTCGCTTGCATATTTTACTGTTTCTGTTCCTAGTAGTTTAATTTTTGTAAAACCGTAAAATATCAATTCACCCCCCTCTTAGGAACTCTGTGAAACTAACAAAGTCCTTTCTCCATCCTCCTTAAATTCTCTCTCCTCATGTTCACGTACTATTTGTGTGACCCTATGGGTTTAGTCAAGATCGAGTAAGCTGTGGATTAATATTATTAATTTCACTTGAACTGAAGCAGCCTCTAGCTAAGCATTCAGTTGACTTGATCTCACTGAATTATTAACTTGTTAATTAATACTGAACCGCATTTATTAGACTTAGCATTAAATGCAAACTTGGACCAAGAGAATTATTTCCTTCAATATACATATCAGTTCTTATATGGACATGATATGGACATATCATCTAGACATGATTTGGACATATCAGTTATTATATATACATGATATGGACATATCGCTTCGAATTTGTACACGATCTGCATTTTTTTCTCCTGATTTGTACATGAACTGTACATATAGGTTATGATTTGTACATGGTATGCACCGATCCGATTTACATATGTATAAATGGGTTTACATTTGATTTAAACTTCTTTTTTTTATTACCTTGTCTGACCTAATCTGAAATAAGCAATAAGGTGAACTAAATAGGGTCTTATATCTCTATTATATGTTATAATCTTGTATTATCATATTCTGATAGTCTTATATGATTATAAATATATACAATCCTAACTGATATCTAAATAATTTAATATAGTAAAATGTGATTATTAATCATAATTAAACTAACTCGTAATTATACACCCGACTACAACCCCAAGTACTTGATTATGACCGGACTCAATTTAATAAAATATAGCAAATAACATAAAAATACATCCTTTAATAAAATAAAGAGAAATCAGTATATAATTCGAAGAACAAAATTACCACCCATATTTACCTAAGATATATTTATCGGTCCTCAAGAAATTTGGGAGGGATATTTATTTTCATTTGGATTTGAACTGGACCAAAAGTACCAAATGGAGCACTCATTCACAACCAAATCCGAATTTATCAGACCTGAAAACAAGTTATCCATACACGCTGGAGTGCTTGACCCATATTTCCATTTTTCTAACTTCAGAGTTTCACCTTCTAAAGCGCAAAGTCGCGAACCAACTTCGCTGGAGTGACGTCCTCCTCTCCCCCGGCTGTTGTGACGCCCCTGCTCTCCTCTCCCCTCCCTCGCTCCTAGTCCAGCTACTATCTTTTCTTGCATCTAGAACTCATCGATCTCAGCAATAGTAGGTACTTTTTCTCCTCAAATTCATTAATTTCTCAAATTTTCTCCTCCCCATTCGGTTGGTTTAGGGATTGTGGTGTATGATGGTTGGTTTTTCTTCCTTGTGAGTAATTATGGTTGATTGATGTTGGTTGGGGTTGATTGCGCCACAAAGATAGAAGCATATCTGAAACCGGATTGGTATTCTTTTCCCTCAATTGCTAACTTACCTTTCATTCTTTCTGAATCGTGAATCTCCTCTCCATCCCTCCTCTCTTTTGCACTTCAAATTTTAATAATTATGTGTTTCTCTTTACAGTGTACGGCCTATTTTTCAGTGATTATTTACATTTCCTTATCTTTGCAATTTATTTTCTTCAAAGAATGTCTTGGTTTTTGCTTATAATTTCTCATTACTTCTTGGTCACTAGTAGAAACACCTCAAAAGTTTCCAAACATATGCCCTGATCTTTCTAGAACTGAGCATTTAAACATGAATTCATGAAAAAGTTTTTTCTTCAACAAAAACTGAACTGCAGATGACCTGGTCATGTGTAAAACATGAGCATTTTATTTATAATCCACTCCATTTCTTACTTGACCGCAACATTTGCTGAGAAATAGGTATATGGGGTTTTTCATGTTTGGATTCATATCAGATTTCTAGGTTAATACAATTCAATTTAGTTTGATTATGATATTTCTAATGTGAATTTAAGATATGTCATGTGTCTTATGCAGTGATACTTTATTGGATTTGAGATTCTCATGTGTCATGTGCAATATATTGCTGTCTTATTTCATCGAGTTACACTTGTTTTATTTGATCAGAATTAAGCACTCAACGTAATTTATTTATTATGTATTACAAATAACTACATAGATATAACTATTCTCTAATCAATTACCCATACTCAGTGTATGTAGTGAAAATCTATGACGAAAACAACTAATTAGGTAATTTGGAAGTCTATAATATAAGAGAGAAGAGTAGTGCATAGTTTCATATAGCCTGATATAGCCTCAAGCTGTCTGTTTTAACTCTGTTTTAACTCTAACACAAGGTTGTTTGATGCTTAATTCTCCAGAGTAGGTTCTGGTTGCTGAACCTTAGGGATTTAGTGGAAACACAAGCTTACAAGTGTAGCATATTTATCTACTCATTTTGGTGGCACTTACAAAATCTAAATTTCAGGTCATGCTTGTGCTTTCCACTTACTGTAGGACATTGTTCAAAGATTTCTGCCTCGATGCTGATACGACGCTTGCCACTTTAAGATTTACCATGGTTGTTTTACCTTGTTTTTAACTAACATGATATGGCTTATCTCATCCTATTTTTTGAAATCGCTTGTCTAAATAGTACTCTCTATATGCCTTCCAGGATAAGAGTTGTTGTATTGTGTTACACACTGTTTGTTGTTGCTGCTGATTTGTTGGTTATGTTGTTGTTGTTGTCTTATTGTTACTGCTGCTGTCTTGCTGCTACGCTCATGTTGTCATGCTGGTGCTACGCTCCTGCTGTCACGTTGCTGCTATGGTGTTGTTGTCATGTTGCTGTCTTGCTACTGTTGTCCTGTTGTTGTCTTGCTATTGTTGTCCCGCTGACCTGCTGCTGCCATACTGCTGCCATACTACTGATGATATTGTTGGTCTTGTTGTTGTATGTTTTCTTCAGCGGGCTTGGATGTGTCTCATCTGAGCCTGAATTACGGAACTAGGCTGATGTGCTCATGTGGTTGTGTTGTGCTGCTCCTGGTGCTCTGTTGCTGTTCTAATGTCATTTTGGTACTGATGTTCTATTCTGCTCTGGTCTGCCCCTGCCTGCACTTTGTTGTGTGATCTCTAGTTTGTTTTGCACATTATTGTTGTTGAAGCCGGTGGCCACGTATCTGAAGATCATAAAGCAGGGTGCAATCAGTTTGTACAAAGCTATTTTAGATCAATGTTGTCTTGTTTTGGCTTTGCTAGTTTTTTTTTTCCTTTTTTTTTTTGGGTATGGCCCGTATGGGTTGTATAGTTTGGTTGGATAGCTTATTTGTTTTGTATTTTTTGGCTTCAAAGTTGTTAAGAGGCCTAGTGTATTTTATTTGGTTGAGCTTGTACAAAAATTATTTCACATTTGGTTAATAAAAGTTTACTATTTTCCAAAATGAGCTTATAGGTGATCAGGCTTGTAAATAATACGCTATATTATTTGCAGTGCCTCTAAAAACCTTTCATGGCGGTCTTAAATTGCATTTAAATATCATTATTTATGTTGCCTTTAATATATTTTGAGGCAAAATTATGTAGTTGCCCCTGATATATGTGGTTTTTAGAAATAATTTTATATTGCCTCTAATAATATTTTGAGACAAAATTATATAGTTGCCCCAAATATATGTGAGTTTTAGAAGCAAAATTTATATTGTCGCTAATTATATTTCGAGGCAAAATTGTACGGTTGCTTCTAAATATATGTGGTTTTTAGAAGCAACTTTTATATTGACTCTAATTGTATCTCGAGGCAAGATTATATGGTTGCCTCTAAATATATGTACTTTTGTAAACAACACATTATATAGCCTCTAAAAGCACCTATAGAGGCAACCACTAATTAGCGACGGACTTATTAGAGGCATCCATATTTTTGCTTCAAAAACTCATTAGAGGCTAAATCCCCATTTTTAGAGGCAATTATGACTTGCCCCTGTATCCGATTTTTCTAGTAGTGTATGCTTTCCCTACAAAAAAGTTGATCGGTCAAAATAGCAATTAGCATGACGAAGATGCCCAAATTCTATTTCTTACAGTTCCTTTCTAAAGTATCGTCCTTTAATTCACCCCCTCCTCCCTCGTATAACATATTTTATCATAAAAGTATCTTTATAATAATTCTATGAATACGATTGTACAATCACATCACAAGTTGGTTATAGGTTCGAAAAAAGAAAAAGTTTCATTGTGTTTTCCTCGTAAGAATAAGTTCACTTTATTAAGTTTTGGATGGGTCGGGTTGAGAGAAAATTGTTACTTGCATGATCGAGAACAGTGCATGTGCGAGTAAAATAGAGGTCCTTAAATTGATAATATTAGAGTACAAGAGCAAACTAATGACAACAAGCATATCAAAAAACACAACCATCGGCTTATTACTACATTGGTAGCTAGGTTGCAAGCTTTAGTGAATCAAGCTGTCAAGGAACCTGAACCTGTGAGTTTTCTTGAAGCTTCTCAATCAGAAGATTGGGTTACAACCATGAATAAAGAGGTTGAAGCTCTTATATCAAATGATACTTGGGAAATTTGTGCAGTTCCTAAAGGCAAGAAGTCTATTGTGTGTAAATGGGTGTACAAGGTGAAACTGAAGAAAGATGGATCTATTGAAAGATACAAGGTCGGACTTGTGGCCAAAGGATTCACACAGAATTATGGGATAGATTACAAGGAGACCTTATCTCCAGTTGTAAAGATGGCCACAGTAAGGTGTTTAATTGCTTTAGCTGTCACCAATGAATGATTATTCATCAGCTGGATATTAACAATGCCTTTTTGCATGGTGATTTAACAGATGAGGTGTATATGAGGGTTCCTGATGGGATTCCTAAACCTGATAACAAAGTTTGCAGGCTTAAGACATCCCTATATGGTTTAAAGCAAGCTAGTAGACAATGGTTTGCTAAACTTACTTTTGAAATTATCCTGCTTGGGTTTGTTCAATCTAAGAATGATTACTCATTATTCATTAAGAGAGTGCATAATGTGCAGACACTAGTTGCAGTCTATGCTGATGACATCTTAATCACTAGACCAACCAACTCAGAAATTGTTGCCTTGAAGACTCACTTACATAATAAATTTAGTATCAAGGATTTAGAATTGAGATTTTCAGGGTCAAGACTGGAGTAATCTTGACTCAATGAAAGTTCACCAGGGAACTTAACAGATGCTTCTAAGTCAGCTAAAACTCCTTTTTCAGTCAAGCTTAAGTTGAATTCTTTGAAGGATGAACCCTATGCCGATCCAACTCAATGCAAATGTCTGGTTGGTAAGCTTAACTTCCTCAATTACACTCGACCAGATCTATCATTTGCAGTACAAACATTAAGTCGATTTATGCAATATCCCAAGGCATCTCATCATCAAGCCTTGAATCATTTACTCAGATATGTTGCTCACACAGTTATTCAGAACATTTCTATACAATCTTCATCTTTGTTAACTCTGCAAGCCTATTGTGATTCTGATTGGGCTGCTTGTCCTGATACTAGAAGATCTGTTACTGGATATGTTATGCTCCTTGTCAATAGCCCTCTATCTTGGAGATCAAAGAAACAAAGTACCATTTCAAGGTCTTATACTGAAGTTGAGTACAGAGCAATGACTGCTGCAACTTCAGAGATTACTTGGTTGGTTAGATTATTACAAGAAATAGGACTGTCCAACCTTACTCCTATTCAGTTGAAGTGTGATAATCAGTCTGCTATTCACATAGCCAAGAATCTTGTTCATCATGAAAGGACCAAACACATTTGAATTGGATTGCCACTTCACCAGAGATAAAGTGTTGGAAGGTTTAGTAGAATTGACTTAAGTTCCTACAACTGATCAACTGGCTGATGTTTTGACTAAAGTGTTTTCTTCTCCACAAAATTCTGAGTTGATATCCAAGCTAGGTATGCTTCCAGTTGAACTAGTACCTAGCTTGAGGGGGGGGGGGTATTGGAGCACAAGAGCAAGATGATGACAACAAACACAACCAACAACTTATTACTACATTGGTAGCTAGGTTACTAAGCTTGGAGGACCAAGATGCATGGATTGATGACTTGTCAACATTGTGTACAGATTGATGACATGTCCTAGTTTGTTATAGGATGTAAGAGTTAGTTACAACTAACTCATTGACCCTAAGATCGGTCTTGTATTACAAACTAGCACACCAATATAAAAGCATTGTATTGTGCTAATTTCTAGTAGTAGTAATGTAACTTCTCCTCTAATCAATAAAATCTTTTTATCTCTTCTATTAATTGAAAGTTCTAAGTTTAGGCCTTCTACAGATAATGTAAAAAGAAAATCATAGCACATTTAAGGAACTTTAAGAACACGTCGTATATAAGTAATTGTTCTAGTCATCTGAACTTCATGTATTCTATTCTTATCTTATTGGTTCAAATTTATGATCAGTATTATCTTATGAATATTTAATGAGATATGAAATAAAAGAAAATAAGGTGAAAATAAAAACACAAATATAGATTTGGGGTCTGGTGGGGGCAAGTGGGCAACGTTCGAGGTTTGTAGTTTTGGAGTGTTAAATGTTGCCACTTGAGGAAATGAAAGAAACGAGGGTTAAGCCTAGTCCCACTTCCATTATTAGAAAAAAGATACTCATGGTTAGGAATCCAGCCGTAGCCCGTAGGTAAATGAATAGTAAGATCACCTAACGCCTTCTTCTTTTGGTTTTATACTCCGTTGTCTCCGTATCGACCTAACAACTCAATCGTCCGGTAATACTCTCTCGGTCTCTCCATTTCGATATAATGGTTACACTTGACTTTTAACACTATTTAGAGCATTTTTAACGGTAAACTAATTGTTAAATTAGTTTGTTATATCACATAAAATTTGAAGCTATTTTAATTTTAGATAATTTGTACTCCAATGACTAGCAACTAGTTTTGTAATTAAATTGGTCTCAAGCCTGTTTAGTTCACTTTATTTCAGGACCTTATTACTTATTTCAGATTTAATCATATCAAACCAGAACAGATCAGGAAAAATAAGTTCAAATCAGATCAAGGCAGATTAGAAAAACATAAGTTCATATCAGATGATGATTATTATCATTATTTTTTTTGTTTTTGGATAAATAGTAGAATATTAGTAACCAAAACAGGAGGACCAAACTTCATACAAACAAGAACCTGAACAAACATGCCAAACAAAAACAAAAAAAACACAACCTACTGTAACAAGAAAAGGCAAAAGCACAAAGAAGAACACTAAGCTAACAACTTAGCTAACTTCTTAACATGAAAACAACGACTAAAAAGAACAACTTGAATACACTTAACAATCTCAAGAACCGTGTGTTGGATTTGCCGAAATCTTCTCGCATTCATTTTCTTCCAAAGCATGTAAACAGACACAATAGTAACCATCCTATAAATATTGGCAAAATCCATAGTTAGACTTACAACATAAAAGGATGTTGCATTTTCACGTTCCAACAGTCAGCAAGCCTCTGAATACCCAACCACTGAAGGATGTGATTGCATATCTCATTTGAGAACTTGCAAGCAAAAAACAGATGATCAATAGACTCATCTGCATCAGAGCATAATCCACAAGTATGTTCACAACTAACACCAACTTTCAACAAGTTGTCAAATGTAGATAGTCTACCTAAGATAACAAGTCAGATTATGAAAATACATTTGGGAGGAGAAGCATTATTACACAGAATCTTCCTCCAAGGCACCTTAGGCACAACACCTTTCAAATTGTTATAGAACATGCCTATTGGAACATTCTGAATTTGTGACCTAATATTAATACCTCGAGCCTAATTCCTAGCAGAAAAGACTTTTCTGGTAATCCACGAAGCTTGATTAGGGATAGGCATGGTATTAATATCTCTACCTTTGATATAAAAAGAATGAACCCACATTACCCAAAGCACATCTTTCTTATTAGAGAGATTCCAGAATATTTTTAAAATTGCAGCTTTATTCCACAATTCAAGGTTCACAATATTCCAACCCCCCACAACCTTGGGTAAGCAAACTATATCCCAAGCAACAAGGGCTCTTTATTTATTATTTATTTATTATTATTATTATTATTATTATTATTATTATTATATCATTGTTCTTATTACTATTATTTTATTACTATTATTGCTTTAATAATAAAAATGTTATTGTCTAGATTCGAACCGGTATGATCAGATCATTTCTAAATCATAAATAATCTTTACATATCATGTCTAGATCAGAATCGATCTGTATAGATCATGTGTAGACCGGAATCGATATGTCCAAATCAGAACCGATAAATCTAGATCAGAAAGCTGCACAGATCATATTAGATCTATATAGATCATATCCAGAGAACCGATATGTCTAGATCAGGACCGGTATGATCAAATCATGTCTAGATCATAACCGTCATGTCCAGATCATAACCGATTGTCCAGATATAACCGATATGTCCAGGTCAGAACCATCATGTCTAGATCCAAACCTTTATGTCCAGATCAGAACCATTCTGTTTGGATAAAAAACGGTATGTGTAGATCATGTCTAAATCAGAACCTTCATGTCCAAATCAGAACCATTATGTCTAGATCAAAACCATTATGTCCAGATCAGAACCATTATGTCTAGATCAAAACTGGTATGTGCAGATCATGTCTAGATCAAAACCGATCAATATAGCTCATGTCCAGTTCAGAACTGATCTGTACATATCATGTCTAGATCAGAACGATATGTACATATCATGTTCATATCTAAACCATCGGTCCAGATCAGAACCCATAAGTTCAGATCAGAACCCGTGTGTCCAAATAATGTCCAAGTTAGAACCATTATGTCTAAATCAGAACCGACTATGTTCATATCATGTCCAAATTATAACCGATCTATCCAGAGCATGTACAAGTCTATCTAATATATGAAATAGTTAAATAATAACTAAACTCAAACAAATAATTTGTAATTATAACAATATTATAAATTTGAATAAAATTTATTTTACATGTAAATCATTTAATATTAATATTTGTAGCTTTTGTTATTTGAATCTTTATGAAAAATCAAATTAGAAAAAATAATTTTGGATCAGATCAGACCAGAAAAAATAAGTTAAGATCAGATCAGATCATAAAAAAAAAGTTCAGATTTGATCAAATCAGATCAGTTCAGTTCAGATCAGATAAGGAGAAATAAGGTGAACTAAACGGGGCCTCGCTTGTCAATTAATTACTTGCAAACTTTTGACAGCTACTTTGTCAAGTAAATTAGCTAATTTGGTTGGCCAAACAAATTTATCATTTTCACTCCAATGGTCTAGCACTTTAGCTATTAGCTTGAAATCTTTATAAGTTGCAAGTTAGTCCCTAGGTACAACAATTAGAGTTTCTCTTATATATTTTGACTAGTCTTATATGCACTCTATGCGTGCGTGAGTATAAAATTAAAAGTTATGTTATTACTTCTACCACAACGTATAACACCTAATCGAATTCGGGAGCATTGAAAATAGCAATAGTTGGTTTTAATGAAAATGTAAAAGAATGAAACCATGCCACATTTTTCTTTGCCAGTTTCTTCACTTCACTTCATATCTATAATATATTATGGTCTATGGAGATGTTTATAATTAAAAAGCTTTTGAATAAGAATGATAATTAAGGTTATACATGATATATGAGTTTAGTTAACCTGTGCATGAATAACATGTAAATAAGGAATTAGTAAGTTTACTAATAGGACTCAAATAAATCCCGGTGTGATCTCCTATAGACATAAGTGTTCCTATTTGTAGGTGTCGGTTAGAAATGTAATCATACTTCATATATACGAAGTATAAATAATATAATCAGAAATATCGTAATTACAAATCAATCGAGTTCACATTATTACAACTTTATTAATACTCCTTTTCAATTCAACCTAATAATGAAATCAACTTTTTTACAAATTAATAATAAATCAACTCTTTTTTCTTAAACTACTCTGTATCTATTCTAGAATGTAAGAAAACTACTTCTCTCTTTCTTTTTGGTGCCTATCAATTCAACCTAATAATGAAATCAATTTAGCTGTAAAAAAAATCATTTGTTTTACCAAATTAATAATGAAATCAACTTTTTCCCCCCCTCCGTATCTAGGGCTGTGCAAAAAATCCGGGAAACCGAAACCGCACCCGAAAACCGAAAAACCCGAACCGAAAAAGCGGATAAACGAACCGAAATAATAGGGTTAGGGTCGCCTTTTTTGCACTTAAATAAAACCCGAACCGAACATGCAGGTAACCGACCCGAAAAGAGTGTAATCGAACCGACCGAAAATTTTTAAATAATAAGAAAAAGTAAGTATGTTTACAACATTTTGTTTTACTGTATTCAAAATTTCATTTCTCCTAAATTTCCCTCTGCAATCTCAATTCATTTCCCGCCCATGTATTTCACTTACCACTCCAGCCCAATAGGCCCAGCCGCCCAAATTCCCTATTCAACAATAAAATTAAGTGTTTAGTTATTCCTCAAAACTAAAGAGAGAAAGATAACGTAACCCTAAGCTCCAAACCTTGCTAGCCTCGGCGGCTCCGCCTACCTTGCAGTTTATCCGTTGTATTTGGGAAGATCGTTTCTCATATGTATGTTGTTGTTCGTTGGTTTACTAATGGCTTGGTCATTTTATAATATTCTTGTATTTTATGTTTAGTTAATCGGTTTATGTTGTTGTTGGAAAAATGTAATGTGTATTTGATGTTGGATTATGCGCCATGGCTATGTATTCATGTTGGATTATTTGAATGGTGATGCAGTATGATTTATGTTGGATATTAATGATGTTTGGATATCTTGATGCAGTTAGTAGTACTTTGCTCTTCTGATGTACTCCGTATGCTTTTGTTCTTCATATATGTAAAAAATTGAAATTGGTATGGTATAAATCAGAGATTTAGAGTTAAACATATTCATATAGGTGTTTTTTTTCCCTTCAAGTAAATATAATTACAGTATTTACAACAAATATTTACAAATGAATGTGAACTATTATCCGAGCGAACCGACCGAAAAAAACCCGATATCCGAAAAAGCGGATACCGATCGTTGTGGATATGGTTTAGGGTCGGCATTCTTGCAACCCGAAACTAACCGGTACCCGAAATAAATTACTAACGGGTAACCGAACCCGCATTTGCACACCCCTATCCGTATCTATTCTACTGTAGAATGTAAGAGAAACTAATTTTCTCTTTCTTTTTGGTGCGTCTCTCTCCTTCCCTTCATGTCAAGAGTCTCAATAGACTCAAATCCTCGCTCATACACTCTATCTTCTTCCTGCAGACTCCTCTCAAGAGTATCCACCACTCCGAATGTCGCGACCTTCCGACGATTAGATTCGGTATCCACATCTCACATGTCTTTTCCTCGCCAACCAAATTATCCATGGTATTGGGTTCATGCAGGGCACCCGATCTGGAATTTGATTTAAGAATGCTTTGATATTCAAATCAGAAAGAGTCAAATATGAAATGCAAGATCAGGTATTTCTCCGATTGGAACATTACTATTCATGGTTGTATTTTGTTGATTGGTCAATGTTTTCGGTGACTAATTTGAAGAACAATTGTTGCTGAAAGATGTAACTTTTGAAATGTGTCATCTCCAAAATTAGCTTTAGTTGGTGTGTGTTTTGTTTGTTTGGGGGAAATGACCGGTTTATGATTGAAAAAATAACATGTTTTGAGTTCTATGATTTAAGGGTTTTGTAGGATAGATTAAAAAAAGATGTGTGCGAAGGATGGAGTAATTTTGTTCAAACAATTGGTACCGAAAGATTTTGATGATTTATAATTTGTTGATTGACAAAAATAATGGAGTAATTTTGCCAAAAATAATTGAGTAATCTTTCTTGATTTGATGGGTTAATTGATTAAATAATTGTTGACTTTTTGTACGGGATTAGCCCATAACGTTGAATCTATCAATTTTCCCGTTTTTAATTACTTTCTTTTCAGATTTGGTGGGTTGATTGAATAGTTATTGACTTTTTGCACGCGATTAGCCCATAACATTGAATCAATAAATTTTCCTGATTTGTTATTGATTTACAGTTTTTAAAATCAATAAATATTCATATTTTTGAATCAGTAAATAATCAGATTTTTAATTGAATTAATTGTGAAACAGTAGGGGTTGTTTAGTCTTTTACTTGGGGGACACCAAAAGTGTTGTTACAAAAATAACCCTCCCCTCTTGGCTTATATAATAGAGATTTGACTATCATTTATTACCTCCATTTCTAATGATCTTTACTCTTTTCATTTGAGTATGTTTCATAATCCTATTTATATTGTGTCATTTTAAAATTTCCATTTTAGTCTGTTTCAATCTGCCAATGCTAATCAAGCAGGATCAATAGAGTTGGATGGAGGATTATTCCTTCATAATGTTTGGTTTGTGCCTCAGTTAAATTGTAATTTGATTTATATGACGCAACCGAAGAATCAAATTATGTTGTTCAATTTACTAACAAAATATAAGTAATACATGACCGGTGGAGGAGGAGGAGGATGATTGGCCTGGGTGAACGAGAAGATGAATTTTATTTTTTCCGTGGTGTTCCGTTAGTCGAGGTGCGTGCGGTTGAGGCATAATGTGCAGTACGTGGAACTGTGGCATCAACAAATGGGGCATCCGTCGGAGAAAATAGTGAAGCTTCTTCCTCCTTTGAGAACAATATCGTATGTGATATATGTCCTCGTGCTAAGAAAATTAGGAATAGCTTTCCTGTTAGTGAAATAAGGTTAGTAGAATGTTGGAGTTAACACATTTAGATTATGGGGGCCGTACAAGATACAATCGTCTTGTGGTGCTCGGTATTTTCTAACTATTGTTGATGATTTTTCTAGAGGAGTGTAGATTTATTTACTTCGTAATAAAACAGAGGTTGTGTATATTTATGAATTTCATTGCATTGACTAAACAACAATTCAATCAAGACATTAAGGTGATACGAAGTGATAATGGTACTAAACGTAACTCTCTGTAAGATTATTTTTTTAAGAATGTAATTTTGTTTGAATCGTCGTGTGTTGGGACTCCGCAACAGAATAGTAGAGTAGAGCGGAACCTTCAACATCTATTGAATGTGGCATGGGCGTTACAGTTTCAGGCTACGCTACCAAAGAAGTTTTTGGAGGGGTGCATTTTAGCAACATGTTATTTATAAATCGACCTCCTACTCCTTTGCATGCAAATAAAAAGCTATATGAAATGTTGTTTGGTAAACATCGTACGAGTTGATTTGTGTTTTTCGGTGTATGTGTTATGCTCACAACCAACAGAGTAAAGGGGACAAATTTGAATATTGGAAAAGAAAATTCATCTGAATAGGTTATCCATTTGGTAAGAAAGGGTGGTAATTGTTTGATTTGTACTTGGGAATTTTTTGTGTCTCATGACGCCCGATTTCATGAGAGGGTGTTTCCTTATACTAAGAACTTGAATGATGGGGTAGACACAATTGGGGATGGAGAACGTATGGTGATATACGATTCTGATGATGATGCAAGGTTGTTTGGTAGTAGTATGCGTGCAAGGGGTGGAGTACAGCCTGCACAACACACTGGGTCGCAAGGACTTTCCTCATTTGATGTAGCGTCTGCGAGCACAAGAGAGCTGCACAATGGGGAGGGAGAGGCACTACAAGGACAGAGAGAGGCGCCGCAGGGGAACGATGTGGCGTGACGTATTGGGAGTAAGGCGCAGAAGAAGGCGTTGCAGGAGGCGCACAATAGGGCGCTGCAGGGGATGCTGCAGGAGCTGTTGCAAGAAGCGCAAGATGAGGCGTTGCAGTCTGCTAGGGCCGTCTTCAAGCCTACCAAAATAAAAACCTAACTTGGTCTCTCTAATGGTTAGAAAGTGAAAGCAAGGGTCGATCCACAAGGACTAAGGGGAGCACTGTTAAAATATTGACATATGATAAGCTAGACCAAGTCTCTTTCCGGGTGATGATTTTTTGGTTAAAATGATCAACAATAAAAAAAGACCTTGGGAAAGGGTATCCCTCAATCAAATAATTCACAAACCAAACAATCAAAACGGGAAAGAAACAACAGGATCAGTTGAGGGGAATCCCTCATCCAAGGGTGCTAATACTCTTTCAAGCTAGTTAGTTTGGCCTAATCTCCAACCAAATACCTATTTTCATGGCTAAGGCATTAAACTAAGCGTATCTATAGACACGATGAACATACAAATAATTAAGTCCCCTAGACTATGTAGTCCCTATTTTCAAGGTCCTCTAAGCCTAATGATCGATTTGAGCAACCCCTTAACTTTATCTTTTGATCCTTCACTAAGGGCACCTAAATAATGCCTCTATGGGTGGCCAATCACACAAGCATGAAATACCAAATCAATCAACTAAAAAATCATCCCAAGTGAAAACTCCATGTTCAATTTATAGGTTCATAAGCTCATCAATGGCTTCAACCCATTCCCAAGTAAAATAACTACTCACAAATCATTCTAAATAACAAGAATAAAGATATTACAACTAATTACATGTATCATTACTAATCCAAGACAAACAAGTAATTGAAAGAAAAACAATACAAAAAATAATTAAATCAAACAATAAAACAAGAGATAGAGTAAGAAATTCTCATTGATATTGCAAGGAGTCTCCAAATCTTCAAGTTTCCTTCTTAGATTCTTCAAAATCCAAACATTCAACAAGTTTCTCTCACTTTCTCTCTCTAGAAAATGAGATTTTATCCCTCTAAAAACCCTAACCTGAGCTAAAAAATAACTAATACATGGCTCCCCCCCTAGACTATATAGTACAATGAGTATATATACCAAGCAACATATATAATAATCTTCGTCGAAATAAGAGTTCGCAGAACATGGGGCCGCGGCCAGGGTGAAGCATCACATCCGCGAAGGGAAAAATTGGCAAAGAGGCAGAATATTCCAGTAGCTAAATCGCGGTCGAGATGAAAGAGGTCGCTGTCAGGATGGAGCGCGCAGAGTTTTTGACATACCCGACTTTAAACATCCATAACAACTTTGTTTCTTGCCGAAAATAGGTGTGTGACTACTCGTTGGAAATTTCTTGGAATAAGATTTCATCTCCAACTTGAATCACATAAAAATGTTGTGTACAAAAATACTT
Organism: Spinacia oleracea; assembly: GCF_020520425.1. Classification (NCBI taxonomy): domain Eukaryota; kingdom Viridiplantae; phylum Streptophyta; class Magnoliopsida; order Caryophyllales; family Amaranthaceae; genus Spinacia; species Spinacia oleracea. Next base: position 144,881,382 of record NC_079489.1, on the reverse strand, counting down.
ATCATTGTTTTAGTTTGGCTATTGTGCACAAGTCTTTCAAAACTCTTCCAAATGGCTTTATTCGCTAAGTTGTACCCTTCTATGCTTTGTGTGTGGCATGAAGACATTCAAGATCCAAACCTACAACGTTAAACACAAAAGAGCAATACCAAATCCTAGAAAAGTGACAAAATAAACGAAAATGTATAAAAGACCTACAACTATAACAATTACCCAAAACTAAGCGAAATAAGCTAGAAAATGCACAATGAGGATGGAAAAAGGATAAAAATGGGAGAAAATAAGCACTTAGTAGTTGTCAAAACTACCACTTATCACAGTTTGTTGCACGTCCCTACACAGAAAATTCAAGGGAAACAGAAAATACAAGAGCTGTAGAATTGGACATCAACGACAGTTCAAGTAATACCACAAGTGTACCTGATAAGTCGAGTAATGAGGAAGAGTTAGACAAAGGAAAGCTACTGAAATTTCCTTCATCAAAACTCCGAGATTGAGTTACAGATACTATACAGAAAAATAAAAGTCCATAAACAACTTCACCCTCGACATCATCCTGTTTAGGTACTCCATATCCTATAACGTTTTTTTTCTTAATTATGAACGATTTTATGTTAAACACATAAATTTATTGCAGCTATCACAAACAGTAAAACTTTGAAAACCTTTAAGGAAGCAATGAAACATGCTACATAGAGAGAGGTTATGGGTGCAGAAATAAATGCACTTGAAGGACAAGGAACATAGGTTCTAGAACCATTACCTCCATGAAGGAAGACACTCAGAAGCAAGTGGGTGTCTAGGGAAAAGAGGGATGAAGATGAAAATTTGATTGTTCTGTCTGGGAAATAATTGGATATAAGGTATGGATTAGAATGAAACTTTTGCACCAGTTGCAAAAATGCCGAAAAGACAAACTTTGTTACCGTTGCAGCAGTGAAAAATTGGGAGGTGCGTCAAATGGATGTACACAATGCATTTTTACATGGTGACTTATAGGAAGAAATTTATATAAAATTCCACCTGGTTTTCATAAAAATTCATAAAAATAATACTAACATGGTGTGTAGGATGAAAAAATTATTGTATGGATTGAAATAGGCAGCCCGGTGTTGGTTTGAAAAATTATGTACTGCTCTAAAGAAGTACGGAATTGAGCAGTCATATTTTGATTATTAATTATTTACCTTGTCAAAAGGTAAATGCAGTTGAGTGTTTTGGTTTACGTTGATGATATGATTATTGCAGAGAACAATGTGTTTGCATTGAATAATTTTAAAGCATACCTGAGTCAATGCTTTAAAATGAAGGATATGGGGCATCTCAAATATTTTTTAGGCCTGGAAGTGGCCCGTAGCAAGAGTGGATTTTACATCTGTCAGAGAAAATATACACTAGACATCATTTCAGAAACGGGCCTAATAGGTGCTAAGCCTACAAATTTTCCAATAGAGTAGAATCACAAGTTAGTGCTTTAGAAGGGAAGGAGCTGAAAGATGGGGAGAAATACAGGCGTCTCGTAGGTCGTCTGATCTATTTGGCAGTAACTAGGCCAGGTTTGGAGTATTCATTTCACATCTTATCACAGGTTATGCAAGCACCTGAAGAAGAACATCGGGATGCAGCGTCAAGGGTTGTGTGATACTTAAAAAAGTGTCCGGGTCAAGGAATTCCTTTAAGTTCTAACAACGCATTACGTCTAGAGGGATGGTGTGATTCGGATTGGGCAAGTTGTTCGTTGATTCGAAGTTCATTGACAGGGTAATTTTTATTAGTCATATCCCCTGTGTCTTTGAAGACTAAGAAACAACATACAGTATCATGTTCCTCAACAGAATCAAAGTATCGTTCAATGGCGGCAGACCTATGAGTTGAAGTGGTTGAAGCAACTACTTAGAGATCTGGGTGTGGAGCACAAGGTATGAGTGTGTTTTGTGACAGCAAGACAACACGTCACATTGCATAAAATTATGTGTTCCTTGAGAGAACAACCCACATTGAAGCATACTATCATTTTATACGAGATGCAATCAAGGAAGGAATTACTTTCCCCTCGTACGTGTCAACGAAGGTGCAATTAACATATATTTTCCCAAAGGCGTTAGGAAAATCAATGTTTGAATTTTTTCTTGGGAAGATGGGCATTCAGGATCTACATGCTCCACCTTGAGGTGGGATGTTAAGATAGATTAGGAATACATAGTTCCGTAATACATGTTGAATATGTTAGACGTAGTGTAGACACCTAATTTGTGTCTCCCCTCTGGGATGATGACGATACCATTATCCTTACTAGGCGGTTGGAATAACTCCAGGCGGAAATCCCAATTGCTAAGAACATTTCCGAAATTCAAGATCCAAAATCCAATTCCCGAGGCCGTTCCCCTCCCGAAACTCGGTACAAAGTACAATCTTCAAAAACCAATTTCAAAATCCAAGTATCTCATCTAGTGGACCATTAAATTGGTTTTACTAGGCCTTTTCCACTCAAAATCATATAAGGCAAGTCAAATTCGGGCGCCGACCCACAAAACCGAGCATGCCGGGCCCCATCCCGTAAAACCGGAATTCAAAACCCGAGAAAGGCTTGTTTTTAGACAAAAAATCGAGTCTTAACCTCCAAACAAACACTAAACGTCAACTCGTACTATTCGTACGAAGGTACAACAATACAAGACGAAACAAGGACGGAGCCCGCGTCCTTGCTTTGGCGGCATTCACGCCACGTCACTAGCGCCCAGCGCTGCTTCGGCGTGCTACGCTGGCGTGTGCTGGCGTCTTGCACCCATTCCTCCTATAAATACCCTTCATTTTCAGCATTAGAGAAGGGGATAACAAAAATACAACGTCGTAATACTGACATTACGCCTCAAAATATAAATAAAAAACCCTTCAATAACACATACAAAATTTCTAATTCTAAGCAATTGGGAGCTCTAAAAGGAATTCTTGCCTAAACCTAAATAGGTAATTCCGAATCCCATCATATTCAATCATGTCTCTTTGATTTCAAAATGATTAGCAAGTTGGCATTTTTATTATTAAAAATGTCACTTGCAACAATCATACATCTTTTCAAAATCCAAACTTTTCAAAATACAAAAATGCAATCTTTCAAGATTCAAGGATGTTCAAAGTTGCTTGCAATCACCTCTTTGAACTAGAATCACCTTCAAGTATGGAGTAATCAAAGATGACACCTTTTTAACTCTTTTAGGTTTAGTCTTTTGAGATTAAAAACTCCAATTATCAATATACAAGTTCAAGTTTTCAAATTTCAAGATCCCACCATGTTTAGAGTTGCTTATGACTACCTCCCTAAACTAGGATCCTTTCAAGGAAGAGCATATCAAAGATCTAACCTTTTCCACATTAAAAGGCCCGATCTTTGAGATTCAAGTCTCTTAAGTTTCAATATTTCAAGTACAAGTTCAATATTTCAAGTTCAAGTTCAAGTATTTCAAGTTCAATATTTCAATATTCAAGCTTTCAAGTTCAAGTTCAATATGCAAAGTCTAGGATACTTGGGTTGAGCAACCTCTCCCAAGTTGAGATTTTTGGCTTTGAATTCGTGTCGGGCGCAGTTATTTTTAAGGAGCCGCTTGGCGTTCGAATCTCAGGTGCCCAAGTACAAGTTTCAATTATGCACCTTTCAATATTGCAATTTCAATATCGCACCTTAAAATTCCGCAATTTCAATACCGCAATTTCAATACCGCACTTTCAATATTGCACTTTCAATTCCGCACTTTCAATTCCGCATCTTTACTTGCCTAGTCCATTTCTAGGCAATGTGGACCTACTCCCTAGTCCATCTCTAGGGGGTCTTGTATATACTAATTCCGCACTTTATTTAGTATTGTGATGTTGCTTTATTTGCTTTATTGCTTTCATCACCGCAAATGCTAAATACAACCAAATACAAGGTTACATCACGCTTAACAAAGATAATTTCTTGGACAAATCGACCTTAGGTTCCTTTAAATTAATCTTTAAAGCAAAGTGACCACCATACAAAGTAGAGATTCTATTTGCTCTAAATTTCAAACCCACATAGTCTAATCTAGGGTATATTTTCGAAAATGCTATGCCAACGTACTTGAATATTTCTAAAGCTTGCGGAATAAGCATTGCGTTCCCGTGCCCGGATCTCACCCATCCGTTTCGAGGATTCAAAGCCTTATCCAAAATAGAGTCAATTGCGGTCTTTCCAAACGAGACTTTAAAACAATGTTTGGTGGCGACTCCTTCGAGGTACAAAAATAGAATGGTTTTCTAAAAAACCGCCCCTCTTGTAGAACGAGAAACAAATGCAAAAATAAAACCCCCTACAATTCTGGCGACTCTGCTGGGGACTTTCTAATTTCAATTTCGAAAATGCGAGCAGATTTCGAGCAGCAAGCCACTGATCTGCTTAAGTACTGGATGCCAGCACTGGCGCCAGGTGCAGCCCCTGCGCCCAACACCGCTGCCTGCATCCAGGACAGTGGCTCACAGTGGCTTGTTGCCCACTTTTGCTCAACTTTTCATGTTGGGAGTTAGTCTATTTTTGAATCTGGAAGGACGCTCCCAAACCTCGTGAACGAGTGTCGAAAAACGAGCTTTACAAATAAAAATTCAAGTACGATTTCAATTTCAATTTCTAGGCATTTCATGCATTTTTAGAAAACCATATTGTGCAAAATGAATTTCTACCTTCGCCCAAACGGATGTGTTCTACATTCGGGCTAGCCCCGGGGGCAACGAAATGGTGACTCTCCATACGGTTCCCGACCAAAGTGTGTGACCATTTCCGCGCCTAACGAAACTTGGAATTTACTTGACATTCCGATGTCAAGTATGGAGGCCGTCTGCCGACACACACTTCCCTTAGACGGATGTGCAAGATATCGTCGGATCCGTCTCTTAGTCGAGTACCTTTTGACACCCTAAGCCGACCACTTGCATCATACAAAACTTAGACCGACCTTAGGTTGAGAACTTTGCATGTCGTATTCATATTCATGACTAGTGTGACAACGTGCTACTTGTGCATTGTGTGGGCGTCTTTGCACGCGTGAATGGCTAACCTCGAGTTCTAGCTTGCCAAAACCAATTAGCCTCCAACTAGGAAACCAAACCCCTAGGAGCATCATTCAAACCTCATGCATCTAAATCGCCGATTTTAGGGTCTTTAGGAGTGCCACTCCATTTGATTCAAAACCCTCAAACACGCCTCACGCACAAATGCCAAATTCAAAATTCAATCCAACGGCGTCATAATGCCGGATTTTCGAGTCCAAATTCCAAGTTCAAAATTCAATCCAACGGCGTCATAATGCCGGATCTTCTAGTCCAAATTTCAAGTTCTAAGGTTCAAAATGCAATTCAACGGC